>NC_088130.1:67541546-67844576 GCF_036370855.1 Dromaius novaehollandiae
AGCAGAGCAAAATATTCCCTCCTGGCCTTAAAAATCTATGAATAATATTTTCCCTTTGCGACTCCAGCAAGGATAGAGCAGGAAGACCCACCGTGACGGCTGGGTTACGGACTCAGGCTGGGGGCAAGATGGACAAAAACCCTGCGCCGGGAAAGGAAGGTGAGGTGCATCCTTACATCTGCCCGTCCAGCCCGAGCCCGTCACGCGACGGAGCCGCGCTGGTAAACCCCAGCCAACAGGGCTGTCTTCGTGCACTTCTGCTCTCGCTTGCTGATTTAGTATTCAGAATTTAGAATTTATTGAGGATTCTTCCTTTGTCACATCATCTATCAGAGACAGACACCACAGCGATGGAAGGGGGGAAAAAAAATTAAAAACCTGTTTATTGCTCAACTTGCTCTAGGCATGTTTTAGTTTATTGTTCAGCTTGGTTCATTTCAGTGTTTCAATTTGAACGGTTCGCTTAGTTGCTGTGGCTAAAAAAAAATAAATTAGGAAAACCATAAGAAAACCGATTTAAAAAAAGAAAAAAGAGAGAGAGAAGCAGCGAAAGTTGAGATTTGTGGGCCCCCACAGCACCTCACAATGTCAGAGGTGTCAGGGGATAATTTAAGGGCACAATGCTGCCTAGCACGCCCCGCCGGTAACGACACGCTCCCGACGGCCTCCGCCGCCCGTGCTTGCCCGTCGCGCTGCTCTTGGCACCCCGGGGAGGAGCTCCCCGCGCCGTGCACGCGCCCGAGACCCGCGGTGCGGATGCCGTGCGCCGGCTCGCCCGCCTTTCCCTGCCACGCGGTGCTCGGGAGCCGCTGGGGCAGGCACGTGGTCGGCTTCGGCTCCCGCTCGGGAGCGGGAGGAGCAAATCACTGCGGCTCACTTTTTCTGAACCCGTTGGCGCGGTCTATGGAAACGCTCTCGATTTGCACCAGTGCAAACCCGATGCACGAAACGTGGTGCAGTCTCCTACAGACAGCCAGCAACAGGCCCTGATTCAGCTTCAACAGGCTCCCAAAAGTTGGACACTTGCAGCTTTTATTGCCTCCCCCTAAACGCAGGAACTCCTATTTCGGCAGTCCTAATTACGCCTCTGCTGACCCTCCAGACCTCGCCTCAGACGCCTCTGCCTCCAGCTCGGCCGCGGCTTTCCAAAGCAAACAGGCTCCAGCTTCTCCGTGCAGCTGCTTTTCACGTTTGAAGAAACCTTCTCCTCCAGCAGCAAGTGTGCTAATCTCTATGGGAGAGAAGTCAATTACAGCAAATTGAGCTATTTCATTTCTGGCTGCAAATGGCTTTCAGTTACACAAGTAGACACATTAATCTAATAACTAATGATCATATATTTTACTAATCATACAACACTGCGTGAGGTATTATATCTAATTATATTTAAGATTAAGATGTCTTTATATGTGTGTTTTTGCCTGTTGCCAGGCTGGCGCAGATGGATGAAAACATAGCAAAAGGAAGAGGGAATATTCCCCCCCCCCAAAAAAAAAAAGAAAAAAAAAGAAAAAAAGGAAACAGGGGGTCCTTTTCAAAGATGCAATTCAGAGAGGATTGCCTGGGGTTGCCTCTAGAGTAAAGCGGAAAAGAATGCAGTACCGTACTTTATGACACAGTGCAATGCTGTTGGGCTTTTTTGGATGCAAAGGTTGAATGCAAAGATTTGGTGCCAGTGCCTTCGGTGCAAAAAATTAAATGTGAACCCCCCCCCCCCCCCCCACTTCAAACAGCTCCTGCTCCTTCCTGCTTTCGTCGTCTCCATAGTCCGGCATTTAAGCCTACGTACCGGGGAGCCGCAGTGCTGACGAGACCTAACGGAGCGATGTTTCCCTCAGCGTGAACTTGCAGAAAACCCCGCTGCTTCCAGGTGCTGGGCTTTTCGGAGAGCTCGTGGACAGTCGCTTGCCAAGTGGCTCCTGCGGGGAAAGCCCAGCCCAGCAGACCCGGCCCAGTGGGCCCAGGTCCTTCCAAGGGGCGAAGGGCCTGGTTTCGTGGTGGAAAGCTCGAGCTGCCCCATTGCACGTGTGTGCATCCATGGGCTACTTTAGCGAGACTTTGCACAGAAATGAGTGCACTCGCTTAACATTTTTGGGGCCTAAGCCTCGGAGAAAAGGCTCAGAAAAAGGCTTACGTGTATTTGCAGCTCTGCAAGGACGTGAGAGCCGCTTTGCTGGACCACCGGGCAATGCCACCCTTCATTTTCTCATGGCAGCAAAGCCAGCAGCTGGGACTGCATGGGGTTTGGCAAAGAGCGGGTTTAGCACAGTCTCCAGGTAACAAAAAGCAGTGATCCAGAGCTAAACAGACGTCGCACTTACACATACCCAGAGCTTGCCTAGGCTGTCAGTCAATATGATAAGGTGTCCTAAATGCAGTTATGCAATCCCTGGTTATTCTCTTTAGTAAATATTTTTATTCATGTGGGTATTTTTTGCATCAGTCCAACAGCGATCCATCATACATGAAGGTCTCGTGGCAGCTGCTGTTAAAATCAATAAGTGTTAGGATGCCAGAAAATAGAGCTCATTTTTCTTATCTTTGACATAGTAACTAAAGATCATAATAAGAGATAATGATAATGATGCACAGCAATGATTAGAGACACTCTGTTAAAGGAAAGAAAGAAATCAAGCAAGCAAGAAAAGAAAAGGTGCTAAAATAACTTAAAGGGACCTTCCTTTTTCCCTGGAGGAAAAGTGGAGTTAATTGCTAGGGAGGCATCTACAGAAATCACAATTAATATATCCCTCCTTCCCCTATTTCTAGAGCTGGATCTTTGGGGCACAATCATCTGTGATTTATTCTGCAACATAATTGCGTGGAAAAACAACACGCAGAAGGAAGTCTTCCTTATTTTCAACACAGAGATCTCTGCGCACAAGTATATGTATTGTATGCAAAGCTAAAATCACACATAAATGATGAACGGATGGATAGACAGAGGATTTGGAAGGACATTGGATACTTGTCTATTGAAGCTTAAGAGGCTTCAACCTTTTTAGGGCAAAGCTACTACGCTGTATTGGAGTCAGGCAACCTGTGATACAATGCAACAGAACATAATGTAGCATAGCACACCATGTGCATATAAACTCCAAAAAAATTGCCTCTGTGGACATGCCAGGCATTATATGCATGTCTCTACCTATTAATAAATATATGCATGCTCTCACGTGTCTATCTATGGAATTGTTTGTGCTTTCCTCCCTGCAAGCCAAGCCGCTGCGGCAACCCCATCCCGGGCTGCCGCATGTTCGAATGACACCGGGAGACGGATCCTCCCCGCGCCGGTGCCTGGGGCGGGTGCTCTTTGTGCGTGTCTGTATTTCAGCGCCACTAATCACACCGCGGCTCTGACATGCCTCCCAATATTTAACTTTCCTGGGACCTCCGGTAGTTTATTAGAATTTGCAGGCTACAGGTACCGGTGTTCGGGCGTTCAATTACTTGGCCGCTTTTGCCGCGCAAGAATTCCCTGCCCCAGGCTAAGCGGGGACCGGAGCGAGAGGAATAATCATCTGTGGGTGATATTTCAGCAACCCGCGCGGGGAAGTAGAAGACGATCTGTGACAAACAAAATGGATAGTATCAAAAATCAATTCCCTTCCCGCTATAGGAACGAGCGAAAGAGAGAAAAAAGCAATTCGACAACGCTTTAAAGGAGGGGGGGAGGACTCGAAGGGAAAAGAGCAACCTGTTTAAAAGAAATATCCACTTTGCTGCGGTATGAAGAAACGTGCCGGTTGCAAAATTTTTAATTTTGAGCTGGACCCAGCTGTGTCTTTGAATATTCCCAGCATCGGTTTTGGTGCAATGAAATTCAGAGACACAAGATCTTTGGTCCAAACCTGTTTCATTGACCTCAGCAGGAGCTAGAGTCTCAAACAAGACAGGAGGTCCCTGTACTTGCGTGTGTCTGCATGCACATGTGGTGAGTAAGTGCATGTGTTTGCGTGTCTGTACACAAGTGCATGTGTTTCTTTCCTCATAGCACTATAAGGTCCGGGTAGCAGAGTGCCTGAGGGCTATTTAAACTTTTTCAGGTCTTCCTATAATGCAGAGAAGGCTTGGTCTAAAGCCGCGGTCAAAGGAACACCCCAAATGCCTCACACCCATCAGGAGCGACTGGACTTTTTCTTTGGTCGAGGTGCCTGCTTCAGCCATAAAACCAGTTGATTTGTGCCGACTTGTGCCTGTAGTAAGAGTTAGAGCCCTGAAATTACACCAGCATTTGGAGAGCTGAGCGTGATTTTGCCCTGAATTTCACTGAAGCACCTTCCATCAGAATTTGAAACGCTGCCTTTACGTAGGAGCAGAATATCCATCGAGGGGAAGGGGATAGGAACAAGGAGAACAACAGAGAAAATGAGGACAGAGACAGGCTTCCTCTTCGCCCTGACGCACTCTCCTTCCACCTGAGTCTGAAATCCTGGAAGGTAATAAAGCCTAAACCCCAGAAACCCCAAATCCTATATTAATCCTATATTAATAGGAGTTTTAACCCTGCAGAATAAGTTTGAGAGACACCAGGGTGTTGATTAGGGACTTCATTATTGCTACAGTCTACCTGGAGGGCATCTAGACATGTAGAAGAAAATATACCATTTCTGTTAGTGACAAAAGGTATATAGGGCCGTAAGGGCTGGAGTTACGGCGTGCAGTGTCCAGCAGGTCCCCTCAAAATGCTCGCACAAAGCAATCGACACCGTCATTGATCCACTTCGGGCCTTTCCACCCTCTCCTCCTAAAAGGCGGCTGCTTCAGAAATTCGCAGCTCGGATAATTAGAAACCTTCTTCTAATTTCCAGCCTAAATTTATTCATGGCTAGTTTATACCCATTTGCACTTCAATAGCAGATTCCCAGAGGGAGGGAGGGATTGCAGAGCACTAGATGGAGGTGATGGGTCTGACCCTGGGAGGGACCGTGCTCTTGCTGGCTGGTCCTTGCAACTGGGTTTACTAAAGTGCATCTGCAGGCAGTGAACGGGGCTGAAGCGTTAGCAGGATTGGGTCTGTAAAGTTCAGACTCGGTCATCTTTCTGAAATGTAGTGTTTGCTGGTTCCAAAATGGCTTTTTTACTTCCAGGTAAGAAACTGTGCCTTCCTTTCCCTCAAAGTCTTCCATTTTTGATGAAGCTGGAAGACAGGAAAACAGAATATTTTAGTTTAATTTTCCTTCATTTCTTGTTTATTTTTAAATTGTAATTTTCTATCATCTCTCCAGTTCTGAAATGCTGACTAGGCCATTTTAGCCCTTTTGTGGAAACCTGCAGAAATGAGTTCAGATTTCAAAACCTGATTCTCAGATATTCTCACCTAATCTCAAACAGGTCCCTGAAGGAAAGTCGCTGCAGACTACATCTTGTTGATCACCCCATGCTATGCGGAGGGTGGGGGAAAGGTGGTGCTGCCTGAGAGGCTATGGAGGGGTAAGGACAGGCGGAGGATCCGGCCAGGGTCTATAGCCCTCCAGAACCTGGTGTACCAACCCCCTGCTCCTCCCTGAGCTGACCCGCTGCAAAAAAAGTTCATATCTGTTCAAAAAACCTGTAGCAGTGATGAAATTCTTGCACTTTTTTTTTTTTAATGAAAGACTCTGCACAGCCCAAATTGCTGCTAATTCCCAAATTCCATTTATGATCTGAAAACAATTAGAGCTTTTCCAAGTGATAAAGAGCATCAACGCTTGGTTTTATTTCTGGCCTTCTTCTTCACCGTCCGGACATTTGCCACGCGCAAGTGGGGAAGCCAGGGGAGAGAGGGCTGGAGAGGAAGCAACACCTGATCATGTAAACAATTAGACCTTCATCCATCCTGCCCAAAGAGGTCCTTTATCTGATGACAACCTCTTGCAGAACGGAAGAGTGGTAGGTACCTCCCGCTGGGACCATCCTAACTATTCAATCAATTCTCCTCAATTACTAACAAATCTAAATGTGATTTATCTGCCCAGGAATCATTCCAATATCAGGCAAGGATCTATCAATAAAACCCCCCAAGGCAATCTTTTTTTTCAGAGCTGTCAATAGAAGCTCTGAAGCACAAAGAGAGGGAGCCGGCAATTGAGATATTTTGCCTTTTTTCTCTCTCTCTTTTTTTTTTGAGCACTTAATTAAGTCGACAAGAAGCTGTCAAGGATAATTTTCAAAGCACACGGCCTCAGCATCTGACATTTGATAATATTACACTCCATGTTGATTGAAATTGATTTTTTGTCCTCCTTTTTTTTTTTTTTTTTGTTGGTGGAAGGCTGCAAAAAAAAAAGGGGGGGGCATTTGACAACTTTCTTGCCCATAGATCCAAGGACAACAGGCCAGTTTGTTAAGGTCAGTCATGACAAACAGTATGATGGGTTTTTAAAACCAGCTGAGTTTAACAATAGCAGGGCACGGGTATGTTATTTCAGTGTCAATAAAGCAAGCTGCTCAGCAGTTACCAAATACCTCAGCAGGATCGGAGGCCCTGGGATTAGCAGCGATAGCGAATTTATAGGGCCGGATTCTGATCTCAGTAAATACCCCTGTAAATCCAGAGCGACTTCGTTGAATAGTGTTTGATCCAGAATAGTTCAGATGTGGTCATTTTCTGCGCTTGTTACAAAAGCTGCCCGTTGGGCCATTGCTTTGGATTTATTTGTATTTCTTTATTTTTTACTCCAATGGGAGCTGGGCACTTCTGTTGCAAAAGGTGCGACTGTAAATCCCGTTAGATGATCATCTGCTTAAGGGCCTAAGCCACTTTGTAACCCAACACATGCAATAGGTGCCATTTTCATGCCTTTGAAATGGAAAAAAGTGCAGTTGAGTGAATGGGGAGCAGAATCTGGCCCCTTTTGTTGCTCAGATAGCTCAGCAACGAGTTGACAAAAATCGGGTTGTAAGCTTGTCTTGCTATTTGGATATCCAAGCAGAGAGGCTGTGATCAGTATTTACTATGTACTACTTAGCACCCCACGCAGAAAAGAATGCTGACACTAATGCAAATTGATTTGAACGACAGTATTTTATTAAAGTTCGGTACTTAGTTGCTCTTGCAGCTGCAGCTGAGCAGTTATGGCATTTCAATAATAATTTATTGGTTGTTGGAATCCAAGATGTTATTTCTTTTGTCTCGGCTACAGAAGATGACTCCGGAGAACAGCGCTTGCGTGAGAGACCAGGGAATGTGGAGATGCTCTCAGTGGCTTCTGGGCAGAGCAGCAACAGCCCTGCTGAAGCTGGTGGGATTAATCGGGGATGACTTGTAGAAGGATGGGGCCCAGGGTGTGAAAACCATCTTCCTGAATGTGAGGATCCCACTTTGGTGTCAGCTCATGCCCATCTACAGGACCCCTCACGTTGCCTGCTCAAGCACCCCGGCAGCATGGCTCAGCCGCAAAGGGAACGGCTTGGAAAATCCTCCCGCAGCCTCTCCTGGAAGCGCAGCTCTAGGATGAGGTCAGACCCTGTCCTTCTTTCATTTATTTATAATACTTATAAATACTATACTTATAATTACTATACTTATAATACAAGACAAGCCAGAGATGCCTCCATGTGGTATCCAGAAGACCCAGTTCCAGGAGGGGCTCAGTGGTGAGAAAAGAGCCAGCTTTATTAAAGACCAGACCTAAAGTGGCACTTCTATCTTAAACTGATAGTCCATCCTTCAGGAGCACAGAGGTGTGTGATTTAGACACCAGGCAGCTTTTGCACATCAGCACGACGGAGAGCAAGCGAGCTGGATGAATTAATTGAATGGCCCAAGGTCACGCAAGAAAGCCGTAGCAGAGGGAAACAACGGGCGCAAATGCTCTCTGAGGTGCCTTCTCTGCAGGTGTGTGGGATGAGAAGGGTTAAGCTGGGCTCGATCAAGCAGAGCCATAATTATCCCAGGTAAAAAGAATTAACTTGCTAGGAATTGGGAGCAACGCAGCACCTGACTCGGGTGAGATGAGCTAAATCTGTCTGTCCCGCGCCGATCCCCCCGCGGCTCTCCTGCACATGATGCGCCAGAATTAACTGAATGTATTTTACAGTAGGTACATTTCATCCCCCGGAGGAAGCCTATAAATGTTGGTCTCTGCCTTTGCAGTGCCACTTCTGTGGCACCCTGAGCTGAAGGGAGCAGGGCTGAAATCCAAATCAGCGCCGGCGCTGCCGCTGCAAAGCTCTTGTGACCTTAAAGCAGAATTATAACAGCTTCCTGGGAGTGACCGCGGTTTGGGTTTCGGGGGCGAGGGATCCTGGTCTCATCGCCTCGTTTCAGGCAGATGAAACCTAGGTTTTATGACTTTTGGGACCTTGTGGCTATGAAATTAAATAGTGCTGGGGTTCATTGCTTGGCACTGCAGTGCGACTGTAAGTCAGATTATTAGCCCAGTCCTGAACGTGCTTTTGGCTGGGGATAACTAACCCTCTCCCAGCACCTCATGGGGATGCGCTAGGAGTTAGCCTGGACCAGGGAGCATCCCTGGCTGTCTGCTTGGTCCAGACAGGCTGAAGTATAGATACAGCCTTTATGACCTATTTTCCTGGCTTGTTGGTCTAGGGAAGAATTTGAGATATCGGCTGGTCCCAACAAATAGCAGCAAGATAAAGCAGGGGGCATGGAAAGGCTCGTCTACTCCAACAGCCCCAGCAAAGAAGAAGCTCCAGGGCAAGATCCAAACAGAGAGCAGAGCCAGCCTCGTCCCCTGCCCCTTGCAGAGCCGTTTGACCATGGGGTTTGACCATGGGGAAAGCAGCTAAATCCCAGCAGTTGCAATTGCCACCGGAGAGGAGCATGTTCGCAGGATTTCCTGGGGCTCGTTTGAAGCCTGGTGATTATTCAGCAGCACCAACATGAGTGAGCGAGAACTTGCTCAGACCTCCAGCTCGGGAGAGATGTTTCTCCTCCTCGTGTCTGCTCATGTGTGCAAAGCAGTAGCGGTGAGACTGGCAATTCTATTACCAGCATTTGCTTTGTGTTATTAACTCCTCATCTCCTGCAGCCTGGTGATAATGGAAAATCCTCACTTTTTGATGCTGGATTTGCTTCCTTAGGAAACAGCCGTATGCAAGCACAGGTTTGAGTTTGCTCATCTAAGAAAAATGAAGGAGAGAGGCTCTGCCACTTTACCCCGCTGCCGCCTATGTCTATACTGGTTAATGAAACAGGCTAAGGGCACTCTGTGGTTTTAGGGCAAGCTTGCTCTGTGCAGTTAAACTCCTTTCCCTCCTCACACAGCTTTCCCTGCTGGAGCATCTCAGATGTAGAAGCACGGCTTGCGTGAACCAGATCACGGCCCTGAGCTTGGCCGTGGAGATGTCCCCAGAGGGCCGGAGTGCTGCAACTGCCGACAGCGCTGGAGCATGACCAGCGACACCTCTGTCCCCTGTCGCTGGCCCGCACGTGGCCTGCAGTTTGGTGTTCCTATTTCAGAGAGGGAAGGAGGGTCTGGGCGCCTGTGAGCTGCTCCGGTTTTACCCAGGTATATGAGCTGGTCTAATAAAAGATATTCCCTCTGCTGGCAAACCCTGCCTTCCAGCTCCATCTCATGATTTAAATCAATGCACTGGTATGAAACCACCCTTGCAATGTGCCGTGGTGGGATTTACCGCAAGCAGTTAGCACCCACGCGATTAGCCATGCTGGGGCTGAGTCCTCACTACCTGGTGCCCAGAGCGGACGTTTCAGCCTGGATCCAGTAAAACACGTGGGCATCAAACGGCGTGATACCTGCATGCAAAATCACAGTCTGGAAAATCCCGACCCTCCGTGGCTTGGCCTCTGCAGCCATCCGGGATTGCCCCGCGCTCAGCAGCACCCTTGGCCGGAGCAGAGCCAGCGTGACCACGGCACGGGCTGGGATCTGGCATAACCACCCAGCGTTTTCCTCCGGGGATCGGGGCAGGGACTTACCTTGCCTTGGCCCCGTGAGCTCTTGGGACGATAGAGGCTCCCATGGGGCAGATATGCTGGGGAAGGAGAGCAAGGAGGGCTGGTCCGTGGCCGGGCCGGGCTACGTTGGCCCTGGCATGTGGCTCTCGACGTCGATTCCTTTGCCTCTAGCCAGGCACCGAACAGCGCGGTTTCCCCTCTGCGCAAAAATGGGTAGAATAATCACTTCCTACCTTGCAGGGGCGACACGAGGCTTAATTAATTAATTATTTAATTAATTAATTGTTTTGGAAGTAATTAAGTTTCTTATTTCACAAGGAGCATGCTTCTTTTTTTTCTTTTTTTTCTTTCTTTTTTCTTTCTTTTTTCTTTCTTTTTTCTTTCTTTTTTCTTTCTTTTTTCTTTTTTCTTTTTTCTTTCTTTTTTTCTTTCTTTTTTCTTTTTTTCTTTCTTTTTTCTTTCTTTCTTTCTTTTTTCTTTCTTTTTCCTTTTTTCTTTCTTTTTTCTTTCTTTTTTCTTTCTTTCTTTCTTTCTTTTTTCTTTCTTTTTTCTTTCTTTTTCCTTTCTTTTTTCCTTTCTTTTTTCCTTTCTTTTTTCCCTTCTTTTTTCCTTTCTTTTTTCCTTTCTTTTTTCCTTTCTTTTTTCCTTTCTTTTTTCCCCTTTCTTTTTTTCCTTTCTTTTTTTTTCTTTCTTTTTTTTCTTTCTTTTTTTCTTTCTTTTTTTTCTTTCTTTTTTTTCTTTCCTTTTCTTTTTCTTTTTTTTTCTTTTTTTTTTCTCCCCAGAAAGCACCTCATTGCATGGTGCAGATGGGTGATCCCTGGGGAGAAAGCAGCTTTGAAGCCTGGCCTGCAATCTCATCACCCCTCTCGGGCTCTTGTGCCGCAATTGCTGCAGTTGCCCTCCTGCTTCCCAGCTCCCCGTGATGGACGGGGACGAGGGAGCACTTCTGCCAGCAGAGGGGACAAGGACTAGTAAGTCTGCAAGAAATTGTCAATCCTCTGTCATCTTCCATTAATTCAGCCAAGAGGCCTTTCAAAATTGAGACGAAGGCTATTGAGAAAGTCTATTCCTTGAGCAGCTTTATGTAGGGCACTTAAAACATATATTTTGAAGTTAATTTGGTAACAGAGCACATATATTCCGATCGCACTTAATTAACTGTTTCAGACACAGAGTTCCTTTCACATGCTTTTGTTCGTCATCATTTTCAGAAACGTTTCAGGAAACGAGCAGTGACGGATGAGGAACAGAGCACGATCTGCTGGCAGCAGACGTCTGACAAAGCGATAAGTATGGCTAATTCCCCTGGGCATTATTCGTACACAGTGCATAGATATGGGTGAATTATTGCGCTTCCTGATTGTCTAATGATTTTTTTCCCTTCTCTTATGATCTTTCTTTTTTTACCTGGTATTTTTGACGTCTGAGAAATTCATATTGGCAGGTTGATCTATATTGTCTAATATAACGTGGAGCGTAATCAATCACAAATCCTGCCTAGCCTTCTTCCGTAACTTCAGTTACAGTGAAACGGCAGAAGTCTATCCCAAGGTAATGAAGACCGCATGACTAATTTCCGCTAAAAACTTGGCACATTAGACCAGATCCATTTTTTAAAAAATGAGTATTCGGCCCTTCGCTTACTATTCAGCCTTTTACTCAGGGTTGCAAGACCAGCCTGGCCTAGAGACCCAGGGAGGTTATGGCATTTCTTTCCCCATAGGGTGGGTGTCTGTGCAGGGAAGGTTAAGCTCTGATAAAACTCTGATAAAACTTTACCTGCAAGCTGCCATGATGCCTCCCTCTTTTTTTTATTTTTATTTTTTGGAAGAGAAGCAAGAGAGGCTCTCTCAAAGCCAGAGCAGAGCTGAGCCTTACAATTAAAATGTTTTTAAAGGACTTCTTCAAGTCAAAACTCGGGGAAAGCTGACAGCAGTGGAAAATCACATAGTTCAGGATGATGCATGCTCTTGGAGGAAGACCTTACGGAAACTCTATGCAAATAGAGAATAGGGCAGAAGCTGGCAAACTTAAGAATACAGAGGTTAAATCTAAGCAAATGAAGTCCCATTTAAATAATGCACGTTAAAATAGGCAACTGGAGCATGTACGGGATGAGGCATACTGAAAAATGGTGCTGAAGAGGTCAAAGTGCTAAAAGGGATCAGCGTGTCTGTACAGACAGAGAACAGGGCAATCATGGGGGACAACATAGCACCTCTCCTGGCCATGGCATCTAAAACTGGATATTTAGAAACTGTAAATGACTTTTCTTTTTTTTTTTTTGCATGGAAATATTAATCAGGGAACAAGGAAAGAAGCGATTCTTGGTTTGGGTCCTCACCTGATCTAAAACGGCAGTAGTGGGGAGCTGCTCTGTGGTAGCAGCTGTAACGCCAACGTTTTTGCTGGAGCAGAAGAAGCCCCAGCATGAATGCTGAAAGGGAAGCCATGCACTGAAAGAGCTCTTTCAAGGTCTTGTTGAATATATGGAGAAAGATAATGATAAGAGAAAATGATAATAGGTAGACAGGCTTTCTATGAGGTCCCACACTGAAATCTCCTACAGCAACTAGAAGGGAGGGACTTTAATGGATTAATTTAATGGAAAAAAAGCTAGGATATAGAGCACAGAACTAGCTGGCCAGTTTTCACTGGTCACCAGTGGAATCCCATGTGTCTGTAGTAAGATCTGCGCTGTTCCACATATTCATAAATAACCCAGAAAAGAGTACGAATAGTGAGGAGCCTGGATCAGTGATGTTACTGAATAATTCAAAAAACAAAAGCTGACTGTTGAGGATTGCGGAAGGCTCTGCAGTCCTGAGGGAGTGGACAATAAAGTTGAAGACGAAGTTCGGTGTTGCTAAATGTGAAGCAAGGCATGCGCATAGGCCCCTGAACTGCCTGTTACCATCAGGAAAGCAAACTTGGAGCTGTAACAGATAATTGTATGAATTCGTCAGCTCAGTGCTTGGTTGTGGTCAGAAAAACAAGCTGATTGCTGAGAATGACTTAAAAAAAAAGAATGAAGAACAAAGCAAGAGATAATGTGTCACTGAATAAAAAATGCTACATCTGCATCGTGACTCCTGTGTGCATTTTGGCCTCCCAAGCCCCTACAGGAAAACACAGGAGAAGGATGGGAAGGATTGTCGAGGAGGGTAATGGCCTCAGATGAGGAAAGGCTTGTTCGTCTGGACAAGAGGTAGGTGTAGAGACAGAGGCATATGAAGCCGGTGGAGGTTTGTCCTTCTCGCTGCCCATAGCGAACTCTATAGCTCATTGCAGACAGATATGGTGAATGCTGAAAGTTTACGAGGTTTCAGAATGCAATCAAACAAATTCATGGAAGGGAAATCCATTAAAGGCCATTGGCTACATCTCAGAAAGTTCCCTGTGCTGGAAATTGAGAGAATATGCTTGAAAATTGAGAGACTCCACTTGAGGCAAACAAAACTGTATTTGCCATTTTCTTTTCTCTGGGCTCCAGCTAAGAGCAATCATCAGAGGCAGAGGACGGGGCCATGTGGACCTTCAGGTTGGGGCAGCCCTTTTTTTGTATGTGCCTTTGGCAGCAAGGAGATCCCTACATCCAGCAGCATCTTGGAAAACTTCACAGAGGTCGTGGGCTCTGGACTGCCCGACGGAGACAGCTCACGCCTTTCCGAGCCGTTATTCCAGCCTGCCTGCACACTCAGGCAGACGTCCCAAATACACTGTCCTTTCTCAGGGTTATTCAACAGGACGAGTACGCTTGGGTCACCTGCGCCTCTTAGGAAACCTCAACCCTGCTCACTCCTCTGCGAATAAAGTGTGAGATCCTGACTCGCAGCTGGCAGAAATACAGCCCGCGCTGACATACCGCTCACGCTGCCGGGTGCATTTAAATCTCAGCACCTGCCCGGGGTGCTTGAAAATGTTCCTGCACTACCTTAAACCGCCAGCTTTAGAGGTCCCCACTCATCAAACTCTTGTCAGGCAACAACAGGGGGAACAAGCAGGGCTTAATTGATCAGCTTCTAAAGTAGCCTTGAGAACTTGATTCAGATATTGACTTCCAACGAGCTAGTTTAACTCCAGCTTCCAGAGCCAGCGATGGCTGAACATCAAAACTATTAACCTCTGGCCTTACCAGTTGGTGAAACATCACAGCAGCAGTAATTAGGAAGTCAATCGGAATCACATGTCTCACTTACACTGGCATGTCAATCAATAGTGCCAGTGACAGATTCATTAGGCCAGGCCTTGCAGCACAAGCTAGTAACAACCTCATAAAATACGCTTTTGAGGCAGGGCAAAGAAAAATCTGCTGGAAGGACTTGACTAGATGACAATATGTATTGATTAGGGCTCCAGCAATTTATGAAGTGCTACTTGCTCTGCAACCTTTCTGGCTCAGTGCTAAATTTTCCCAAGTAGTTGCTAAATAAAACAAAATATTACACTTTTTAAAGCCATCTTCTGACAGGGCATTTTTTACGTTAGTTACAACTAACAAATAATCTAGCAAGGTAAAACTTCAGTAGTTACTTAATAGTGAAAGGTACCTTTTGTTTCTCTGGCTGTCAGACTTTGAAAGAAGACATCCATCTGGATGAGAAAAAAAAATGGTATGAAACATAATTAGGAAACTCTTTTACCTTCAGGAGACAAACTTCATTTTAACATTCATTTCTTCAGAGTATTTAATGGGCATTTTTTTTGTCAGACCACACAGAAAGTGGATGCTCCAGTATTTAAAGCTAAATTAAAGACTCAGCTTACAGACTGCAATTTGGTGTCTCTCCCTTTTTAAAAACAGCGTCTTTTAAAGGCAGGAGCGCTGTGGTCAGGGACTTGCAGAAATGCTCTTTGCAGTGTGGTTCTTTTAACTGGTACTTTTTGCCTTACTTTGCTTTTAGCCAGTTTTTGTCAGGATTTCACCCAAGGTTCATAAGGATTCCCTGCTCGCTGCTCTCTGTGCACTCAGTTTTTGATGGTCAGATTTATTTCCGCTTGCCCTGCGTGGTGAGGGGACGCTGTGCTCCAGGGTAAAGTGTCAATGGCTGGACCCTGCAGTGCCAGGGGCCTCGGTGGGATATTAAGTCGTGACTCCTCGCCTTGACCCTCTATCCAAGACAAATATCAGAACTGGGGCCTCTTCATTTCACCGGCCAAATATGCCAAAATGCGGCCACGAGGCAGGTGGGGGAATTTCATGGGCCTGACATAAATAAAAGACTGCTCAGGGAGACTCTCCATACGGATGAATTGGCTGTGTTTGCTATTAAAAATACACCCGTCAAGGAGGCAGTCCTGTTAATGCTGCAGGAGGACTTGGACGCCTTCTTGTAGCCCAAGATTCAGGAGCGTGGCTTTTGTCAGCCAAATGTTTGCAGGACCAGTTCGTCGCTGGTCTAACATCACTGAAACTGGTTACCAGAAAAGGGTCTCAGAAAGGTGCAGGAAAGCACTGAAGTAGCCGTGATCTTCTCCTCTGCTCATGAGCAATGCAGCTCCTACTCCATTTTCCAGCAAATACTTTATTGTCACCAGAACAAGTCTAATGACCAACTTTGATGATGAAAGACTTTGCTCAGGAAGGCATTTAAGCATCTTCTTTACTTTTAGCCAGATGTTAAGGACACAGCACGAATGCTTGCTAGCTTGTAAAGAGATGTTTCTCTATTTTTTTTCCAACAGCTGCCGCCCCGAGGTAGCAAAGGGATATTGCTCATGCTGGAAAAACTAAACGTCTGCACTAGCACCGTGTCCAGAAAAGGCCCCTGCTTCCTATTTTCACAGCATGTGAATGAAAATACCAAAGCAGCCACTGTTAGGTAAAAGCTTATTATTTTGGAAGGACACTGACTGAAGGTTTGATTATTTGCTAATAACAAGAGAGTTTTCTGGTTAATTAATTTGGGTGCGTTATTAGTGCTAATAGTACAACTGGGCCAATAATTTACAATGATTAACTCCCTCGCCAAATTCAGATGTTTTCTATTTTTGAACGGTCCAACAACAGACTGCAGTTTTCTCAAACTGATTCATTCTGCTAAATTACTTACCAGGTAACTTCTGCAAAAAACTCTAAGTTTGGGTCTGGTTCACAACCAGTTCGTTGTGGTCACGTTACACGTGAAAGCTGAGCTGCGGGATGGGACAGGTAGGTCACACAAAGGTGTTTGGCTTTCCAAATAGGGGGGCAAAACATTCTGAACTCCCATTTGTAGGCAAATGTCCGCGAGTGCCCCATTAAACAGCCCTCTCCCAAATTTCCTCCGACATTCCTGCCAGTAAACTACCCGTTCAGCCAAACACTCCTGCCAGTAAATTAAAATTCATGAGAATAACCAAAAGAAAGGGCCACAAATGGGGTCTAAGTAGAAATAACTGAATTTTAAATTCTGAAAATACATGGACATTTTTTCCATTATTGTTCATTCTATTCCAATTAATTCTTAAAAACTGCCATCATCTTTCCTAAAATAATCCCAGGGGGTTCAATAAAATTCAGTGGAAAGGGAAGGGTGAATTGGGTATAAATTGTTCAAGTGTTGGGAATCCTTTCAGTTATTTCTAACATGGAAAATTTTGGAAAAAGAAGGTGGGTATACGCTCTATGTACAGACTGGAAGAAGGTCACTTTGCATATGGTTTCCTGTGTAATAGTGGCATGTTTCATATAGTGAAGTGAATGCTTTAATGAAGGAATAATAACTACTTACATTGGCAAAGAATGAAAACAGCTGTGTTTTTGCGAAGAGCTGTAAAATGAGCTTGTTTCCTTCAGTAAAGAGTCACTCAGAGCTTTGGAAGACGCCCTCTGGTTTTATCCCTCCGTAAAGTTATTTTAAAAGGCCCAACAAGAGGGCCAGTTCCAGCTCATTAGAAAGCTTGTGCACGAGGAGAGGCCGTTGCACTCACAGCCCTCCCGAGCAGCGATGCGCAGTCGTCCCCCTCAGCCCCCATGAAGCCGGGAACCGTCCTACAAAATGGCCCATGTCAAAGGCGGTCACCAACCAGAGTGGGAGTGGGACGCCTTCCCGGGGGACCATCTGCTGATGGGAATCCTCTCCCATCGCTGGTGCAAGGTGTCCCAGCTCCACTCATAGCTGCTGGTACGGAGAAACTGGGCCAGTCTTTGCCATTTTAGTCACCTGGTCTTGGTAGCCTCCTTGGATGGTATCAGATAACATGGTGTTTCCAAGGCTGGCAAGTTCCTGTGGATTTCCCACACTTTGCATGGCTGATTTACTACAGTTTTATCAACACTTAGAGCTGGAAGAGGCAACTGTTAAATGAATAGCACAACTAAAATTCCACCAATCAGTGCAGCACTCAGAGCAGATCTCTGAAATGATGCAACAGGTCATCAAATCAAATTATGAGACCGATACTGACAGGAATGGCTTGTTGCAGTCTTGTCTTAATGGCTTTCATGGGGAATAGCCTTGGTGTCCTGTTGGCATAACGCACTGACGGAGCTGGAGTAGCAATGTGTGCATCCGTGTGACTTTGTCCCTGACGCTTAAATGTTAGTCCTGGTCTGAGCCCGTTTTGAGGCCGTAGGCCAAGCAGGAAACGTGCTGTACATGTGCATATGCATACCCTGCATAAACATCTGTCCTGCAACGGCAGGCACGAGGCTGCAGAATCACACCAGCGGATTGTGTGAGCCTTTGGCAATACGCGTGAAAGAGAAAGCAAGCGATATCTTTGTTAGGAAAACTGGTCCCAACCTTGTGGTCAGGGTAATGGATGCAAGTCCTCCAATCCAAAACCAGAGCATCTCTTCAGAAATATATCTAAAGATGTAAATGAGACATTCAATCCATGTATGTGTTCTTTACCTGACATGGACTCCACATGCCCTAACAGTCCCAGACATCACATTGACATAGGATTGGGGGAAAAGTACTTATTTGCCCTAAAATCAGAAGCTGATTTTGAAGTATATTTACCAGAATAAATTCATTCATAATTTCAGCAGCCAAAGTTTTCTTATTCTGAGCTCAAATTTCACTCCATGCCTCCAATCCTTCTTTCCTTGCTCAAGAAGATTGCCTTTAGTGTCCCACTTCCCTGATTGTGAGATCCACTGAAAAAGGGAAGCAAATGAGGTGAAAAAAGAGCAGTTAGGGCACCAGTCACTCATCTTTCTGAGAAACAGAGCTCTCTAAGTAAGGGAAGCTTCTCCAACCCTTGTGACAGTGGCTTTCACAACATCTTCACCATAAAGCTCTAGGCACCCTAAAATCCTTTGCACGTTGCAAGAGATCACTTTCCTCCTCCTGCTCAGCATGTAGCTAAGTTTATGTGGAGTTGATTTATAGTCCCTTGGAAAAGGAAAACCTTACCCCAATATTTTCTTAGAGGGCAGTGGGCCACTGAGTCTATGCTGGAGGAAATGGGGAAAGTGTGGGTTGAAGCACTGTGGCTGTCATTAAATAATATTCCATTAGTAATATTCACTAAGTGATTTATTCATTTGTGAAATTCAGGGTATTCCCAAAGGGCCAGCAGAGCTCAACAGCCTCCTAAAGAGAGGGGTTCAATTCAGAAATCTATTGCAATGTCAAAGCATTAAAAAAAAAACTAGTAGGAAATAAAAAAAACTGTTGCTACATGTTCTGCAAGATGTTTTCTAGTTTGGTTTTGACTGTTTCCAGTAAAGGGCCTTTTGAGTTTCCCTTCTGAAATTATTCCACATTCCGAGAACCTGAAATCAGAGCACATTTTCCACTTGAAACTCCGATTTTTTTCCTGACTATACAACATTTATCAGACAAATACTGTCTCCTATAACCTTTGGGAGGTTTGGTGCTGCAAGGACCTTCATGCCTTTTCAGGTAAGAGATTCACCTCAACTCCTTGTGAAGCCAGGTCAGCCAAGATACTCCATTTTGGGTTCTAAAACTTATTTTTAGAGACCTACTGAAGTATTTGATTTTCAAACAGAAAATCCTCTTTGATTTTATCTGAAGCAGGGACCATAGCGGGATAAATTAGAAGAACTAGCTGAAATTTTTCATGGTTTTCTGTCCAAAAAAATGCATTTCTAGGTTGAGCCGTGTTTAATTTGTAGAATAGTTTAAGATGGAAAAAAAATTCTGTTAGGTGAAAAATCTAGAATGAAACATGGTGATATTTTGTTTTGAAAATAAATTTCATTTTGCAATTTCTCTAATGGTTTGTGTTTAAAAATCAGAATGAAAATATTTCATTGCAGGATGAATGTTTTGGGTTAGCACTAAATGATCCCCTTCTTCCTCCTCGGATTTCCATTTCCCAAAATATTAATTATTCCCCTAGATCTTGAAAAATAAGATGATTCCTCCTATCGATTCACAAAAGCCAGCATCAGCACTTACAGCTACAGTTTGATTTTGGGCATGCTGCTGGTTTGCACATTGCATGGAAAAAAAGTCCATGTTAAAACTGTTTAAAAGAATGCAGTGTATTCTTGGTGATACTTCATCATCCACATGAGGCAGGTCCAAAGGATTATTTTTATTATACCCTTAGACCTCTGGGCACTGTGGTTTCTTCTTGGCAAGGCTCAATCCATGCAAGGTTTAAGGCCTCCTGGGCAATTCTGGGGCACCTTCTGGGCACCTTCTGCCTCCCAGGTACCTCATCACATTAAAAAGTCCACGTTACCATCTAACCATGATACTGGTAAGAGGTCCTAATTAAAAAAGCACGGGCAGAAGGGACCCCAGAAAGCTGTCCTTCCAGCAATGCTGATGTGCTCAGGCTGAAAGGAAGAGGAAAGGCCCTTGCACATGCCTGCTCAGTAGAGAAGACCAAGACTTTGGTCTTTTCAAGCCTGAGCAGGTCCATGGACAGACCCACGTCTCTTCCAGCGGTGGCATGAAGGCATGGAGGGCTGGTGGCCCCTCAGGGAGCCTGGACTCTGCTATGGTGCCAGGTGGGCAAGTGATGTTTCCCAGTTCAACACATACAAGAGGCTTTCTGACCGGTTTAGTGTCTGGTCACTGTCACCTGTGCTCAGCAAATATGGATGAAGTCAGACTGAAGCTCCTCAAGAGCGGGGAGGTCTCCTGGCTGCAGTACCAGATATCTTCTCCAATGAGCAAACTTCAGGCCTTGCAATCCTTAGCAAAATAATATCCAAGGAAACACAGCAAGGCGCGAGATTGTCTAACGGAGAGAGAAGAGTTTTGGATTGAGGCTGGGGCCTTATTTCCTTGCCAGGAGGACACAGGGAAAATCCCGAACTCCAGGTTCCTCCAGGGTTTCGTGTCACTGCTTTGTCCATCATCTCTGGGTCCAGGAGGCACCGGTGGGTTGAACCCAGGCTCCTGGGCTCTTCAGGATCAGGTAACAAGGCACGAGGAGCCTGGTGCTATGACTGCTTTCTCCTGTCAACGAGGAATGAGTAAGGAAATCCTTATACCTGCGGACCCTGCCGAAGGTGACACGATTACATCCAGCCTCATCCCATCAGCTTTACAGCATTCCCAGATAAAAATTTTCCAAGGCTCTTAATTTTGGCTCCACCTGCTGAAGGTTATTCAGAAGACATAACCCAGATCAACCTGCTTTTCTTGGGGCAACCTCCTTAGCTCCCTTTCTGCGTTTTCTTGACAGCTCCGACACTGTCAGTTCGAGGCTCATTCAAACGCCAAGAGCGAATTTGGTTTGGAGGGGGTTCCCTAGAGAATAACGTTAGAGACAACAGGAGCAGTTTTTACCTACACAGGGGGATTTCTTGCAAACAAGAAGAGTGAGAGATGTCTTTTGGCCATGGTGGGCTACTGAAGGACTAGCCGCAGAAATGCCGTCACTTAAAAACAGATCAAAGCAATGCCGAGCAGCAAGCTGATAGCCATGTGGTTTCACCTCCTGTTGCAACTATTTTTATCACCGCGTTATGCTTCATTGACCAATGGATTTTTTTTCCAGCTTTGCACTTTTATATATATTATCCATACACACACACACGCGCGCGCACGACCATTATATTTATCTTCATCATTACATAGTGCTGCTTTTCATGCCGTTTAGACATGAACCTCATTTGAACCCTAAAGCCCCATTTGTGGCACACAAAAATACTGTCATTTACATTCTGTGCCAAAGTATTATATAAAAGGCATCAAACGGGAGGAGAGGCAGGAAGCTGGGAGTAAAGATATATAGTCAGCAAAGTATATAACTTCTGGCATATTACTGCTTAATCCTAACATAATTATTCTCATCCTTTTATTTGATTAACTTCTAATGGTTCCTCTTGGTGTTAAAGGTCCCAGTCTGATCATTTGATTTTAGTGTCTGCTATAATTACCGATAATGTTCTTTGCAAGACAATTTAATGATAACCGCATAATGGCCTATATGAAGAAAGCTGCAGGGTTTCAATGCTTTTGAGTAATATAAAATACATTAGACTAACACAAGCTATCAACATGACAGGGAATGTTTGATTTACACCAAGGACTACGTTACAGAGTCGTGGAATTTTTTTTTTTTTTGCCCTTCTCCTTCTTCCCTTTTCTTTTTTTTTTTTTGTGTGCAACCGTTTACAACAAATGACAGAACAGTTGGACAATCTGCAACTTGCTGAGAGCAATAAAATGTCTCGCAAAGTTAGAAGTGACACGGAGCTGTGCCCGAAAAGCTCCCGGGAAGCATCGTGCCGGGCTGCGGAGGCACCGGGGCTCGCTCTGCCCCCGCCGCGGGTGGCACCTGCAAAGACTCCTCCAGTCTCTGCAAAACAAACTTCAGCAAAGTTTCCAACCTCCCTCACCTTTCCCGGGCAAATTGGCGCTTTGGATTTCCAGGCTGCTTCTTCATTGCGTTTAAAAACCCCAAACAAACAATGCACCCCAATATTTATTTATGGTTCTTCATCCCCCTTTCCCAAACTTAAAAAGGAATTTGATCTGCGCCCAGCCAGCCTGCTGTTCGCACACATGTTTTGCTTCACACCATCCTATTTTCACAGCTAAATATTGCACTGAGCTAAGTGGTTCAAGCTTAGAAAACTCCTTCTCTCGAAATTAAGCAATTGCTCACGGTCCTGGCAAAATGCAGCGTAATTTATGGCGTGCACATAGGAGAGAAAATTTCCTGTCAGAAAAAGGTTAGCAGTGGACATATTACATTTGCTGTTCTTTTTTATTCCAGGATAATGGCATTTGGACAAAAGTAGGCCCGTCCTGTTTATAGTGCTTTATGCCCCATTAGTATTATTGCAAGTCTCTGGACTCACATGTTAAAGCACTTAATCAAAGGCAATGGGTTGAAAATCATGTCCCAGCACTTCTCATATTTGATTCGTTCCTCCCAGATAGAAAGAAGTAAAAAACACATTACTAGCATCAAAACAGCACATGCATTATCTGCTAAGCAGTTCAGAAGCTATCATTGGGTTTTATCCCTTTGGGTACTAAGACGGACAGGAATTTTTCCCACTCATCCATTCAGAGATCCGAGACTGCTATTTTTCATTTTTCACCCTTTGACAGACAATCCTTTCGCTTTCCATAGATCTCTATTTTAAAGACACCTTCCTGTCACTTCTTTTAATTGCAGGCTGCAGGCATCAAGCCTTCAAAAAAAAAAAAAAAAAAAAAAGAAAAAGGCTTTCGAAAGACAATATTTGAAGAAGTGGCACTTTTACGAAGCTCCTCCGAGGATTTTCGCCGAGACAAACCTAATAACGGGAGCGGAACGTATCTTAAGGGGAGAATTAATTTATACATTTAATTACTTGGGATCCACTTGGCTTCTCGGCGCCGCGTTTCGACTCTCCGCGAGCGGCCCGGCGAAGGAGCGGGGTTCGGGGCGGCGAGGGGACGCCCCGCTGGCGATGCCGCGCCGTCTTTAACATCGACCGCGTTCAGCCGCAGCTGGCTGCGGCTCAGCGGGATGTCGGCGGGTTTTTTTCCTGTCTCTCTCCGAAGACGAGCGCGCTGCCGGGCCCGTGTCCGGTGAATTTACGGCTTGCAGCCGCCTCTCGCAGCCCGAGCACAAAGCAGGGCAATAAAGCGGAGAGGGGAGAAGACGATCAAACGTGCTCGGTCCGGGGAGGTGGTGGGGCTGCGAGCGGGAATCCTCTGCCAGATGCCAGGGAGCTGGAAGGCGATAGCAATTACGGTGCCGTCCCTGCTCCGTATTCCCCTTTTATTTCGGCGCTGCTGAACCACGACGACGGAAACGTGCCCAGACGCGCTGCAGGGCAGGGTGAACACCGGCCTCGCTGCGGCTGTGACTCCCTGGCTCCTGGAGAAGCGGTCGTGGTTTGCAGCAGCACAAAATTAGGCCATGCCTGGGGAAAAAGGAGGAAGAAACGATGCAAACTGTGGGCAAATAAATCTTGCTGTGAATTAGCAGCAACAGAATTCAAACATTGCCTGATCAGCTGCGATAATATGAAATTCATTGCAGGACTCCATCCATAAAAACATTTCCATTTTAGGGCTCTGATCCCATACTATTTTCTCCATAGGGCTTGACATCTGGACCAAAGTGTGAGCATTTCGATCTAAATTATCCCCTTCTGTACACTTTTCAAAGCTATCCCGGTAAGATGAATAGGCTTCAAAATCAATTCACTAAGCCATCACCTCCTCATCCGAATCCCTCCTCACACCTCCAGGGACGTCTCAGAGCAGGGGTAGCCCTGAGACCTTGCTAAATCGTGGCACCTTTACCACTGAAAGTGTCACCCCGGGCCAGACCTGCCATGGATCCCACGCAGCTCCAAGCACATTTTGGGTTGTAATACAAACGACTAGAGCCCATAGGTGAAATTCAGTCCTGGTTTGATTTGTTTGGGCCTATCATCAGAAACAAGTACCTCTGTATTTGTTGTCACCCTATGAAAGGAGTAGAAAAGACCACACCACATTTTTGGCCCTTTCATTTCCCTCCTCAGTGAAGTCCTTCGTGGTTCACTCTTCAGTGCTGCAGACTCCAAGATTTTGTTCTGTATCAATGAAATCCAAAGCAGAGGGAGGAAAGCTGCTTCTTTATTCAGGCTGTTTAATAGTTACGTGTTTCTTGCTTGTTTTGCTCAATATGTTATAGAGCGCAAGTGCCCTTTGAACGGATAAAAGAAAAATCATTTCCCTGGAGATTTAAGGCTCTTTTGTCACCTTTTCACCTTGTGAGCAGGTGGAGCACCTGGATCACTTGTCTAAAGACATCGGGGGAGGCTTCCAGCCAAATGGGGAATCCCCAACTTCAGAGCCTGGATGATTTTAACAACATTTTCCCTTGCTACTTGAGCAGAAATGTGCCCTTTGCAAAAGGTGTTTCAAAAGCAGGCTCCACACCCTGGGCAGACTTCTCCAAGCCATGCTGCAGATGGTTGCAGCACTGAGGAGCACCAATGCACTCTCTTCCAGGCGCAGCTACATCTTCTGGGTGCTACCCTGTTCCCACAACCTTTTGTCTGTATTGGGGCACTCTCTGGACAAGAGACCTTTAGATATGTGCTCTGACCTACCTGTACTAAGCTCATACCTTCGAGTGACATGTAGACATTTGCTTCAAAGTCCCCCATTCATGAAGTCCCCATGGTGTTGACAGTCAGTCTTTACCGCACTTCTCTGGACAGCTTCAATTTTGGGTGACCTGCCAAAAAAATGAAAGCTACGTTTAAAGCAAAGGCTTGATCGTTTGTGCATGCAGCACAGCCACAGCCTTATACTTGCCCTTTATTCTCTCTCCCCTTCTAACAGAGACTAATACCTTATTTACTTTTTTGACCTCTGCTGCACATTGAGCTGTCAGTAGCAATGCCTAAATCTTGTCCCTGTGAGTTACGACTAATTCAGAACCCATCAGCATGTACAAGTAGTTTAAACTGTTCCTTCCAATGTGCATTACCTACACGTTGCCTATGTTTTTCATCTGCCATTGAACTGCCCAATTATCATTTTGCCGGGGCCTGCCAGCACTCCTCTTTCGTCTTTACAAGCCTTGATAACTCCAGGTGGTCAGCCCAGGAATCCAAGAAGAAGGAAGAGCATTTTGATGTCAATGAAGAGAGAATTTTTCCCCTTAACAGTCCATTTCTGGCTCTGACACAACCTTCTGGCATGGCCAAGACCTCATCATTTAATCTCCTTCCAGATCGATACTGGCTGGGTGTATGAGTGCTGTCTTTGTTTCATCTCTGGCTATTGAATTACGAGCTGGATGGAGCAGCCGCTGACACCAAAACAATGTGTTTACATAAGAGGTCAGCACAACTAACCACTCCTATGGTTATAAAGTTATTGTCCGGCTTGGCTGTTCTTCAGGTATTTCGTCAAGGATCCTTTTGAAATGGAGGGTTGCCTTGTTATTTCTAAGGATGCCTTCCTATCCCTCCATCTTCACCAGAAATGTGTTTTCATTCCAAATCAGTCTTTGTGGGGTGGTGGGCCCTGCTCACGATTTAGGTTTCCTCTGAAACTAGCAGTCACGGCCTGCTCTATACTCAGCATTGCTGACCACCATTTAGACGGGGACCCATCTCCTTCGAAGAGGATGTCTAAGACAGAGGGAGGAACAGCCCTCTGGGGAGGTTTCCTACCTCTCTTCACTGGCCGGAGGGGAAGTCTAAATAGCTAGATGGTCTCACTTAGAGATGGCTAAGGTCAGCTGAGGACTCCTATATTTGAAGATAACAGAGGATCGTATTTCTACAATTATTTTTCTTTCACCATCTTTCTGTAACTGCCCCTTATCTGTTCTAAGGTTTATCGTATATAGTTAACCTCAAAATGGATGTTGACAAACCGGTTCAGTGAAGCTACCAAGATGGTCAGCCTGAGGTGCATGACTGCAGACTTTTGGTCTGGCAAAGAGAAGTTAAGGAGGAATCAATTGAAGCTTACAGTGACCTGAAGTGGAGTTACAAAGAGTTGTTGGTAGCAACAGGCAGTGAAACAAGGAGCAATGGCCCCAAGTTGCAATTGGGGAGGTTCAGGATGGGCATCAGGAAAAAATATTTCCTAGGAAAATGGTGCAGCCCTGGAACAGGTGCCCAGAGCAGTGCCCGAAGTGTTAGATGTATCCCGCTTAGACACGTGGGGTAGTTTCAACGCGTTGAGCTGGTCACAAAACAGCCTCACACATCCCATGTCTCAGCTGAGGAAATTCAGGTTTCTCCTCTCCTGCAATGGCAAAGCACCATCTGCAGAGACAGAGACAACTGAGCGACTCTGTGCATGTTCACAGCCTGGATGGTTATTCAGACATGAGATCATTAAGAGATTCCCTACACATATCCTAATTAAAAACTCTGCAATGCAAATAGCAAGATAAAGGGATTTCTGACAATAAGCATGATGAAGTGCCACTTGAGCACTAATTAAATATGATGGCAGTTAATCAACATGGAATGTCTTGCAACACTTTGGTAATGATGATGGTGGATTGACCTTGAAGTCTCTGGGAAATGTTTTCCAGGATTCCCTTCAAGTGTGTCAATAAAGTTGTTGTAAGTGGGTGGCACTCAATAAAAAGGATTTTTCTGAGGATTTATAGCAGGGTTCATCAGGTCTTCAGATCCCGGGTGTATCTGAAGGCTCAGCACCATCCAGAAAATTGATGTCTTTGTTTATTCTGGGAGGATGACTTCTGGTTTAGCTCTTTTACTATTTGCTCATCCTGGATGCTGATTTGGTTGGTTACACATTAGAGGCTGGTCTTCAAAAAGCTCCAGTACTATTCAAAAGGAAAACTGGACATCATGATGTCCTAGTACCTGCAACGCACTACAGAGATGAGATTTCACTGTGAATTCCTTACTGCAAAATGATGCTTGAAGGGGCTTAAAAAAAAATCTAAGATCTAAAAGGAGGGCCCGGGCACTGTGGGAATTCAGCATGAAACTCTTTTGATTTACAAATTCCAAAAACAAAGGCTGAAACATTCAAGTGCACAAGGTAAAATCTGCGTGGAGTAACTTACGGTGCCAGTATTTATACTGCAGCTTCATCAATCAATAACTTTAACAATAGGCAATTAATCAACACCTTTAACAACCTTGGGAGAGGATGACACCCCTGGTAAATCTGAATGCTATGCTGTAGAGCCATGCCTTAAATACTCATCCCTCTGTCACAGCTGCAAATATTTGACCGAAACCTGGAAGGTGCAGAGAACCTGCAGTTTTCAGGAGGTGACTCTGTGCTCTCTGAAACTGGCAGCCGGGCTCCCCGTGGAGGTCGTGACATGCTGAACTGGGCCACCCTCTAAGAGTTGGTCTAACAACTCTTTAACTCTGAATTTGGGATGTTTTCTTGCTAGTAAATGCATGAGCGTGTGTATTTTTTCTATGGACAAGTACAACAGCTGTACTTGGGCAATAGGTTTTGTGGTCTGGCCATTAAATACACTTGCCACTTTTGTGACCGCAAAGACTTCTCTCCTGTGCTGTCCTGCCAAGTATCCTGGTGGCATGGGATTTCTGAGAGATGGTCTCTGTTTAGCAGAGTTGCCGCCTCCTCCCTATCTCCATATTCCAGGCATTTGCCAAAGAGAGTCTATATTAGGTTTATTTCACAAATAGATTTGTCGATGTTTCCCTGCTGGAATCCAACCGTTTCAGCATCTTTAAGGAGGAAGGGCAGCTGCCCCCGGGCTGTTCTCAGCACCACTCATGGCTTGCTGCTAATTCAGAAAGCAACCCACAGCATCAACTCGCAACAGCATCCCTGATTAATCCAAGTTCTCTATCAAGATGCTCTGTACTGTTAGGAAATCTTACTGCACAGTCTTGTACACAACATAAGCCCATTAAAATGATGGTCTGATTCTCTAAAGGTTTGGCTATATGGCTTCCCATAAAAAGTTTCATAAACCACCCACAATCAGCCGCCTTAATCCTCAATTCCTAAAAGCATATTGTGCACAGAGTGACACGCTGAAAAATGAGAGGAGTTCTCTGGGCACAGCACCAGAACTCGGCTGCTAATTGTGGAAATAAATAACAACAGCTCTAGAGGCCCAGTGGTTGGGTTGTTTGGTTGTTTGTTTGTTTATCCTCCCTACCAGCAAGATTTCTCCATGGGTAGAATATGGAAGTATAAAATGAAGCAAACAAACTCATCCTGTACGTATACATCTGATTAAATACAGCACATTGTGCATTTTATTCTCTGAGAAGGTCATCAGAAAATGGAAAAATGAGGCTGCCTCGAAATTAAAATTCTCTCCCCTGAAGTCATCCAGCAGTGGCCGGCATCTCACCTTCTCTGGCAAATATGAGGGCCAAGGAGATGTTCTTCACTTCAAACTGATGTGAAATCCTTCTCCAGGACTTCCTAAACCCCATAGTTAGCTCCAGCTAATTGCTAAATGGTCCTCCTTATGAAGCCCGCCGCTGCACTGTTACTTACCTTCTGCAGGTTTGCCAAGCCTTCAAGCTTTGCTACGAGTGTCAGGAATAACTGATTTCCTGCAATTCCTGAGTGCTGCGTGCCTGCAAAGGACCTGCTAGGACAGTCCCACCCCACACGTCCCACTGCACGGGCTGCAAGTGGCACTGGCCACCCATGGGGGTAGCAGATCTGCTGCTGCTTCACGGTGGATGCTGTACGCGTGTGAGCCTGTTCAGGCAGTCTCCAGACTCAGAAACTCATTGCCGGTCCATAGCCTGGGTGAATCCAAGCCACAGAAAGCAAAGACCATGGTTGATGGCGGCTACTTTATCACTGGCCACAAACCGAAGCCTCAAAGTCCATGGTCGAGAAGGGAAGATTTTAATTCTGGATGTCGACAGTTGGCCCTGTTAATAGAAGTTATTTTGCCCAGCAGCACCAAGCAGCCAACAAGTGGCACAGGCCTTTGAAAAGAGCAATGATTTTCCAGACGCCAAATTAACTATTGACCACTGAAGTGTTTGGTTTTATCAGTCAGACCAGTCATTAGGTTTTCCCTTTCTTACATCCATTTAATGTGAATAAACAGAAGGCCTGATATTGCGGAACAGGTGGAGGCAGGTCTGTAAGATCTAGTTTGCAGTTATAATCTTGTTAGACATTGACTTTTGAAGTGGAAATTTTCTGAATGTGTGCCCAGGGCTTATCTGTCAGTGTCAGGAAGCCCAGTTAGTTCCACATTTCCTCTCTGCTAGAGGGCAATATTGGATGCTTAGGGAAGAAACCCAGAAAAGGAGGTCTAGAGAGTGTTTCTTCCTTTGGCATCGCCTTCAAGCTCCTGGCAATGGGCTGTCAAGGGACTTCTTGAGTTGAGAGTGCGTCTGGACTATTGAAATAGTAACCACAGAAGTACTTCCCCTCCATGAATTTGTTTACTCTCTTTTCAAAGCCATTTGAACTTTTAGCCTCAAAAATATCCTGGTAATTTATTGGTAATTTAATTAAGTTCTGTGTGAAAAGTATTTACTTAACTTAATACTGTTAGACAACTACACAGTGCTCAAGAGCTATGACAGTTAAGGACTTTAAAAGTTTCAGAATATTATAATAAATAATTCTCAAGCCTTCCATAGAGACTTTCAAAGCTTTTTCTGTCTTTCAGAAACAAGCTGTGAAAATTGTGGCCCTGGTCATGACTTACCCAGGTGACATAGGAAATAAGCAGTAATGCAAGAACGGGGCTACAGATCCTGGTTTTGTCCTGCATCTGGGCATCCTTCCCTCAAAGGGCACAGTCAGAAATGCCGCTTGCTGCTTTTCATATCTGTGCTTTCCACGATGTGAAGGCAGATAGTAGCTTCATAACTTGATCTCTGAGGACATCCAAGAAAACTTTGCCATTAAAAAGAGCAGCCTGCTTCCCATGACCAACTTTGAGTTTGGGTTTCACTGGAAAGGAGAAATAAGTTTTTTTAAAAAAGAAAGCACTCAAATTTTCCCATTAAATGCTTCCCTCGTAGAGTCCAAACGTCAGTGTAAAGCAGATCTTGGGGAACTATACATGATTTCCATCTTTGTTCCAAGTACTAGAACCTTGTTCTGCATGGAAGAGAATATCATGAATAGGCCAGGTTACATTAGTGAGTGGGTCCCATCTGTCCCCTGCTCCGACTCAATTTGATTTCATTCATCCTCCTTTGTCTCTTTCACTTTGGAGCAGATTTTTGAGACTCTCACAACAGGCACCAGGGCAAATCCTTAGTATTCTAAATTACTATTAAGAAACCGCACAGATATCTGGCAAACAATAGGACTGGCCACTTTCTTCAGGTATCATTTCATCAGGCTCTTTAGAACCCCAAAATAGAAGGCAAAGACATTTCAAACAGTTATTTAGTGAGGTTAAAATATCTGTACAGCTTGCATCTGGCCAATGTCAATGGGATTGTAAGAGCTTCTTTGAGCTTTTACTTGTTCTTTTCTTACGACAATACTAAGAGGGTATAGATATAGAGGGAGCCATTCTGCCTTTGTTTAGATTTTAAATAGGCCATAGAAATGCTGCTCTGTAGAATTTGATTAAAATTGAACTGAATAAAAAGCTCCTTCCATTTTTACTCATGTAGACCGGCATTACATACCGTATAATAGAGGTAGTATGTATGTAATGCTCTGTCTGTAATATGCATATTCAGAAATCTGGAGTAAAGAACAGCTTTTCATTGATACAATATTAAAGTTCCAGTAAAAGCACTCCTTTTTATGGCAACACCAAGTAACTTTGGCTACATTGCCCAGCACATTACTATCAGCAAGGAAGACAGAAAATTGACTCTTAATATGGAGAATATGAACTACAAAGGCTGAGGATGAGGTCATGCTCCCGTTGAAATCCATGGCAATAACTATTGGTTTCAAGTCAACCAGTATTTCACCATAAATGCATTCACTTTGGCACTCATGGTCCAAGCTGCTCAGTAGCCATGCCTTGGCCAAGGATGAGTCCGGTGGTGGTCTTTGGGCTACTGTACTTCTGTCTGAATTTCACGCTGCAAGATGGGGCTGTGCACCCCAGCGAGGAAAAGATAAACGTCCTTTCACCAGCTCTCTGGCTAGATTTTGTTCCCTGGGAAGTTTGCTGCGCTCCTTAGCCTTGCTAACAGGAGGTAGTTTCTGAGTGATCCATTTGGTCTTATTAAAAAACAAATCAACACAAAGCTCTTACGAAGCGCAGAAGTGAAAGAGCCCAGCTGCTGGGGCCAGTAGATCTGAACGCAGGGAATATCACGATGGGAAAACATTTCAAATGTTCATGATTTGATGATGAAAAAAATGGCAGATGCAGTCACATGCAGTCCACAATATCTGGGAAATGTGGTGTATTTTCCCGTTATCATACTTGTTCCTCTGCCGAAAAGCTACCCGCAAACCTGCAAGGCTCCCTGTGATACCCAGGCAAAAGGATCATCAACGAGTCTCCAGAGAGATCGAGTCCCCCCATAAATCCTTTCAAGCTGCTTAGGTGTAGCTGGCACAAACGATTTAAAAAGGAAAGAAGCCACAACCCATTCAAGAATGATGTGAAAGCAAGTGGAGGATTGTCCCATGACTGTTCGGAAACCCATATAAGTCTGACTGGGTATCACTGATTCATTAGCCCCAGTCAAAAAAGCATTCTGGGTTTCGACTACCCACAGATCTCCATGGTGTACACTTAATTTTAAGACAATTAAAACAGCTGGTTGGGAAGTTGAACAGCAGTAGAGGGCACAGAAGCTGTAAGATCATTATTTTTTAAGAAACTATCAGTCCTGTCAGAGGGAAGTTCTGCCTGCAACAGACTGGGCTGTTGCAGTAAAAATGTGAACATATGGGAAGTCAATATTTCACAGTTAACAGCTCTGCCCTTTCAACAAGGGTTTCTGCTGAGGCCCTATCCATGTACGGTCAAGAATAATAAATACATAACATGGCTCACCTTGTTCTGTGGACCATGGAGGTGGATTTACAGGAGGGAAAGTGGCCTGCATGGCTTGTAACCCTCTCCCCCATCCCAAATGGCTTTGTTATATGAGATGAATGCTACCCCAGCTAGGTGCCACGGAAGCCACCACCTCTGGGCAGCAGCTCCTGACACATGCTGCAACTGCCCCATCTTGGTATTACCAGGGTACCTATACCATAAGGTACCCTCAGGTACCTTGCAGATGACATCCAATCTGGTGTCCATGCGACATCCATCATTTAGTTCCTGTAGGGAACCACCTGCCAGCATGAAGTCAGGATGGACATCCTAAGCGTCCCTCCTGCCCTTGTTGCTTTGAGGGGAAAAACTGGAGAAAAAAAGGTCCACCAGCTCTCTGCAGAAAGAGTGTCACCCAGCTTCCTTGAAAAGCTCAGGTCCCAGAGTTTTGGGCAATGTGGCTTCCAGCAGGTGACCTGGGTTGAGCTCAATTTGGCGTAGCCTACAGCCACTATCCACACCGCCTAATTCGAGGCACTGAAGGTCAAAAGTAACCCCCCCCCCCCCCCCGGCTAAGTTTGCAAGGCTCTTCTCAAGTATGCCTGTTTGCTCGCTGGAGAAAATAAGTCACAAAGCTGATGTGATTTTCCCTATGTCAGTAGTAGGGCAGAGCCACTTAAAACACAGCTTTTGAGGCCAAAAACACTGTTCTGCCTTGCAAAGCATCATCTCCCATCATCACTATTTTGCCCCCTCAAATTTCCCTACTGTATATTTATAGCTTTACAGATGAACTCTGCCCTGAGCTTTATTTCCTTCTTCCAGATTTAATCTTTTTTTATTAAGACCCATTTAGCACTGATCTATACATCAGCCCTATAATACCCTGCTGACACTAAAAATGTTGACACATCAAACCGAAGTGCCGGGGCCACCATTTTCCCGTGGCTTTTTTTGAAATGATAACAAGCAACACTTATCATTTGCCAGCCAATCCACTTGTGCAATAAGCAAAAAGCCGAGCTTTTTTGCTCCCCTGCACAAAGCAGTAATTTGTGTGGCACCGCCAGACCGACTCGGGCTGCGTAGGGAATGAAGATCAAAGGGGAAATTCACCTGCCTGTCTTGTTTGCTATTGATCTGAATCGTCGCCACTTTATCAGTAGCACTTTGCCATCACCCCTCAGAGATCAGAGCCTCCTATATCTTCCCGGCTCTTTTATTTATAGAACCATTTAATAAATACATTTTCTGTCCCTGTTCTCCTTTTCTTTTCTTTCTTTTTTTTTTTTTTTGTTCTGTTTGACCAGCAGAAAACAAAAGGTTGCCTGCGATGTCAAGGAGAAAGAGTGTACAGGGCCCTGATTCAGCAAAGCACGGAAATACACGCTCGCTTTCGGAGAGGGGACCCAACACGTGTGCTGGCTCGTAGAGGCGTATGAATACGTGTGGGATTTTAAAATGCAGCTGTGTCACACAGAGACACACGCCATGGGGGGAAAGAACTGATCAGCCGAACATTTGCTTTCCATCTTTGATTCCTCCTTTGGTTCATTACTGCTAATTCCTGGGGTGATTGGGGCAGAGCAAGCAACTGCCTGACGAAAGGAAAGGAACTGAAGAATCCTAACGCGTTTTTGTTTTAGCCGCTGAATGGCAAAAGTGACATGGAAGACTATAAAAACAGAGGGGGAAAATGAAATCCCAAACCGTGCAGCTAAGAATTGAATAAATGACTCTCTTCTTCACGCTGCCAGTGTTACACAACCTGCCTGCATTGGATTGAGACCTACGTGATCCTCTTCTAATTGAAATCACTTTACCTTGACCTCCAACAGTAAACTGAAAGCTTGTTGCTCTTGCTGCCAGCAAAGCATCAGCAGTAGGTTGTAGGAAATCCCAGCTGGGGACATGAGCTGCATTCGCATGGCATTAATCTCGCGCTAAGTGGCACTAAGTCAGGAGGTACCAGCAAGTCTATAAAACAGCCGTTGTGCCCGTCTGATGCTGCTGGCTGTGTGTCTGCCCAGGTTCATACCTCCCCAGCTGCTGTCTTGTCTCTCAGGCTCGAAGTTATAGAAGTGCCGCAAAAAAGGCTGGAAGGGACCCTAAAAGTCATATAATGCATGCCTTTGACCTAGGGTGGGATAAGCTAGACCTAACCCATGCCTGTCAGGCATTTGCCCAGCTGGTGATGGAGATCCATTGGCTCTTTGGGCAACCTAGTCTGGGGTTTTGATAGTCTTTTCCATGGAGACACTTCCAGTCCTCTCCGGTAAATAGAGCTTGGGGATGGCACCTGCATAGTGTGGCTAGGACCTCACGGCACCACCAGAGCCCACGCAGTTCTGCTCTTCTCGGACCCAGCTTTGGGGAAGAAGTAGGATTTGCCTGTGTGGTTCTGAGTTCAGACCTGCAGTTTTCTGCGTGGTCTTTATGGTGCCGTGACACTAACACTACTGATGGGCAAATGTCTCTGCACAGGGAGGAGCAGGGCCAGAGGAGTAGCTTACCTTAGTGGCTGCTGCCCACGCTTCACCAGTTCCATGGAAAATAGGTTATTTTATTTTTAGCACTACCAGCTCAGGTCCTCTCTCTGGGCATGGAGTGCTCTTTTTTCAAAAGCACTCCAAAAATGAAGGGTTTGGGTCCCCCTCTGCATCTAATCTTTGCCTGAAGCAGCACACAAGAGCTGCTGGCACAGCTGGCCCTCCCGTGCATGGGGCAAGAGCTGGGCAGCAGGAGATGGCCCGGCTCCGGGGACATCCACACCCCGTGGGGTTGTCCTGTTCCCAGCCTGGGACTGGGACCAAACCCCAGTGACCCCCAAACCCAAGGCAGGCTCTAAGGTTGGCACCAAACAGCTGCCACACTATGGCAGTGACAACCACAAAAATTAGCTTGTAAAAGTCACAAAATTTGCCCTTCCCTTCCCTTCCCTTTCCATAGTTTGGTATTTATAATACCCAATTTTGGAATTTTTTTAGCTGAGATTGTCCACCAGTTTGGCGGAGATTTGCAGATGGATTTGTTCTGGCCAAGGTGCAGATGCAGGAAGAAGAGAAGGAGGTTTTGCCATTCTCTGATGACGTTTAGCCCTTCTTTACTAATTGGGCTTATCATAAAACATTTATTTTTATGAGGCAAGAATAACTTAAAATTAAAACAGGTGAGCGTTTAATGAAACCATGATCCAAGCTTTCATAAATCTTTCATTTCTTTTATGACAATTCCGTGGTATTTATTGGCTTCGGGGAAAACACATGCATTGCAAAGATTTGAGGCCGGTTCTATAAACTAAAAGCAACAGTAAACAAACAAACTTAAGAAATTCTCCATAGTATTTTACTCACAACTCAAAATTCCTGATACTACAGTGTAGGAGCATTGAGTCTAATTCTCTAAAAAAGGCATTTTTTCTCTGATCAGTGGCTAGAGTACTCCTAAAGTATCTGCTGTAGCATAGAAAGCACCAAATTCTCCAATTTGAAGGGTCTACCAAGGAGCAGAACTGCTCTGTGGCCAAAGAGTGGATCTTACTGGAGCATCACTCCAGTCCCCATTTCAGTGGAGAGACACTGTCCCCTCTGCAAAGGACAGCAGTATTTCAAGGCACTGCATTGCATTACGATATGGATGAGCTGGGACAGAAGTTTCTCAGAAGATTAAGCTAAGAAGTGGGGCCCATCGAAGCCGGTGGAGAAACTCCCAGCGGGTTTCTGACGATGCCCTGCAGCTGGCATAGGCTTATCAGGGCCCACGAACCTCTGTGGTTTCCCCTGTCCCAATTACTTTATAGAGTACTATCCTACTAATACGGGAGCATCAGCTCTGTTTTTTTTCTTAATCTAAACTTGTGAAAACAGTGCAGCATTAGGAGTGTGGTAATAAACGAAAAACGTTAACATGCAATTCCCTTATGCTTTTGAAAAATTACTTCATAAATGCAAAGTAAAATATTTTCCTTTTTATTACCTGACAATTACATATTAAGAATTTCTTTTTATGTTTAAAAACATATGCAATACGGGCAGGCAGGCTCCAAAATGTAATTGCTTTCTTTCTATAAGAATCAGATGTCATTTTCTCCAAACTAAACTCTGAAAAGAGATAGGGGAAGCAAATTGTTGTATACATTAAATTTTGAAACATCTGATAGCATTCCTCAATTAAACTATTTAAATGAAAAAAGATTGCTTTACAGCTCTATCATATCCACTGAATAAAACCTCTGTTGAGGCAAATTGGCAGTGGCAGGTACCAAATGCATTGGCCTTAATGAGACTGGACAACCTAATAGAGGTCATTGGTAATTGTTATTATATACAATATTGCACTGTCAAAAAAACCCCCTTAAGCTACACACATTGCTCCAGACATCTGAGCTTCATTGCTGCAAAGGAAGGCTCTTATCTTCCTATGTAAAAGCAATATTATTGTTGTTTTTCATCATGAATTACAGGGTGCTCTCTAAAGGTGCTGTAGCAAAGAGAAGCAGCATTGGTGATCATTGCCATCTTGTGAAAGCCTTTGTGTAGGAGGTAGGAAGCCCACTCTGAGCATTTTTCCACTGATTTCGATGGGAGCTGGACCGAGGTTGTAATCATATAACTGTGAATCCATGGAAAGGCTCGAATTGACGAAGCTGTCCCAGGATCACTCTCTCTGTTTTTTTGATGCTTGGCAGCTGCAGAAGCTGAAGGACCAGAATTCATTCCTATAATGATGCTGATTTTCCGCAGCTTGATAAAAATGACAGCTCTTAAGATTTAATTTGTTTGAAGGAAGAATTAACTCTTGTTGACTCCTCGGCTGGCTGTGCTAATATTAAAATGAGGTCTCGTAAAGAAGGGTCATGTTCAACCTTGCGGTTTTGCTGTTCCCAAGATCCACCATGAACCTACAAGCATTCCCGTCTTTCCAACGGCTGGTGGGCCAAATTCTCTGTGATGCCAAGCCATGCAGGAGTTAATCTGAACAGCACCACTTATCGCCTCCTTTTGTATTCACAGTAGATATTACCAAGATTTGCCCAAATGGCTTTGGGCTATTTCTAGCAGGGATTCACCAACAGGTGCTTCAGGGCTTGTGTATCTAGACAGTGCACAGACTTTGGGGGAACAGCTCCGTGAGCATCCTTCTTGGGGTCTGTAACACCAAAATGACCATATGGTTCACTGACAGTCTGTTTTCTCCCATTACGCCTGGTGTTCCTTGACAAAAAAAATAACCTCTTGATTACCGGGAATGTCTTGCAGATGGCAAAAGCTTGATATGAGCCCCACTGTCTTCTCCTTTAAATGCTGTACCAAAATAGCTAGTCTCTGCTGAGTATTTTACAAAGTACAAAATGTGTGTCCATTTAACCTAATAAAATATTAAATAACTTTAAAGCTATGATATTTAGTTCTCCATTTCCCTGCAACTTAGGTAGCCTTATCCACTGGGGCAAAGTGAGCAGAAGACTTGCCTGTCCTGATCTGGGAATGCTTTGCACTCGGCTGTGCGCACAAGCATGGAGATGCTCCACCGGTGTGGAAGCAGCCAGCTCTGCTGTAGCCTGTGTGGGACGTCCGTGCTGGGAACTGCACCGGGCGTGGGAACCGGGAACAGCTCCCTGCCCTGGGATGCACCAGGCACTTGCAATCCCCAGACCCGCTGTGCACCAGCGTGGCTGTATGGGACCTTATGGAGGAACAAAAAGTGACCAAAATTACATCATGGCCATCAATCTTCTTCTGGGGCTTTCCTTCTCCATGCATAGTCTTTAGTGTATGTTTTACTCCTTTTCTGGAGGCTTGAGTTCCTCAGCTGAATCTTGTAAACCATTAAGGTCAGTTCTGCAATATTTTAATGTTGCTATTTAACAGAAGCAAGATTTCTGTGTCTGTGGAAATTGCTGCAGGGAAAAGAAAATGCAATGCAGTCACCTAGCAGACAATTGCAAGTAAAAATCAAACAAAACTTTGGGTAAGATAAGTGTCTTTATGCAATTAATGCTTTAGCTCCTGCTGGCAGACTGATGGAAATAAATCCCTTTTTCCTTTTAGTGTGAGGGAGTTCCAGGGAAGGACAGTACAAAGGTCCCTTCTGTAGCTGAAATAAACAGCATTATCTTACATTTTTTTTCCATACCATGCATGCAGCTGATGCACAGAAAGGTGTAATTACAATCTGACATGGAAGTGATTGTCTGAGCCTGAAAATCAGTAATGTTAAGTCTGCTCAAAATAAATTTCAATTTGATCCTGTGAATTTTACATTGAAATGAGTTTTTTCTTTAAAACCCTGGAGAAAACAGCCCTGTATGTGAGCATTAACAAATAGCTTTGCAAATCTAGGCTAAAGTGAATATTCAATTTGAGGAGGTCAAAACGAGATTCGCTCTCAACAACGAAATGACTGAGCCACATGAGCCAAAGTTAACTCTCTGGCAGACATGACAGAGATTTTATCTGTTGCTAAAGTGGTCATTTGCCCCTAAGCCTCCCCTTTAACCCCAATCCTCTTCTTTTTTTATAGTCTCACTGACATTTATATCCCAAGCCACATCCATTCGCAGTCGGTTAAATACCTAACATCCCTACAGTGAATATCCCAAAGAGGGTGAGTTTGTTGTTTGTCTTCAGGACTGCTGGAGACTTTTCACACGGTGTCAGGCCACCAAAAGGCAGGTTGGAGTTGCCTCCTGCTTCCTGGCCGATTCCCGCACTCCCATGGTTAAATGGCCCTGGAGAAGAGAGAGTTGAAGATTTCTAGCAGACACCGTTGGGTGGCAGAGGCATCGGTGCTGCCCCCATGACCCTGCAAAGCCTCAGCCCCGTACAGCCCCCATTCAGTCCCGGGAAGGGAGGTTCATGCTGGAGACCTGGGGGCTGCAGACTCCGGTCCAAGCTCCACTTGCGCTGGTGCTCCTCTGCGCTCTGAACCGGGTAGGGCAGCAGTCTTTGGCTCGGAGAAATGCTGGTTTTGGGGACTCCTACTGCAATTAAACAGTGTGGACGATCTCAGACCGGTGCCTGAGCCCTGTTTCTTTGTTAGGATAGGCATAGCTTGAGAGATGAAACCCCTCAGAGCCTCTCACACCCTAGATTGCAAAATACATGTGTGAGCTGTAAGCCAGCCTTCTACTTTTCTAATCTTCTAGTCCCATTTTGGCACCAACAATCAAAGCTTAAGGCTGGTGTTTCTTGAGAAGAGGCTCAGCATTTGAAAATCTCCCAGTGAACTGTAACTGGGAAGACTGGAAGTTCCTCTGTCCTTCTTCAGCATCTTCTCAGCAGGGCCATGAGGAGATATCTTAAATCAAAACTCTCTGTTTCCCTATATGACCTCCCCCCCCCAAAAAAGGAAATATTAGAAGGAAATTCTCCCTCTCTTCCTTCCTCTTCCCCAGTTTGCAGAGAACAAATCTCATCCTGCAGCAGGGTCATTAGCTGTATGATGGTGGGTCATAGACCAGCACTACATTCGTACCCTCAGCGTGAGCACACCTGAACCGCGTGCTGCTACCACTATCCACATACCGGTTTTGAGCTTTGATTTGTGCGGCCTGGCTCTGTTCATAGCCTTTGCTTGGTGCTACTGCAGCCTTTTGCTCTCTTTGACTCTGTCTGCCCCTTTGAGAGCTTATGCTGTACCATTGCATGGTGCCTCCACTCCAGCCTGAGGAGGAGCAGGGACATGGCCAGGATTTCCTTGAGGAGGGCTCTTGTTTTCCTCCTCTCCATCAAAATGGAGTATATGTGGGGGTTAGCAGCTCCCGAGAGAGGAATGGGATGTAGAGATACACCCTTGGCCTAAGTCCCATGAAACCCTGCTAATCCCTAGTCCAAAAGAGACACACGACCTGTCCTGTCTTGGGTGGTGCAAGGCCTGTGGTACAGCGATGCTCTTCGTTTCTTCTTGTGACAGCCGACAGATACGCCTGAAGACGAAAAAATTTGCTCTTTCAACCTGGAGATGCTAGCTATTAATAACATTTGTTTTCCTCTCTAAAGACAACAAGCCTGGAACTGGAAACCTTGACCCCAGGAACATTTAATGGTCTGGAAGAGTAATCTGTAATATGAACGCTATGAAAAAAAAGTAAGGATTAGTGGTCCAGTGTGTGGAGTGGTGCCATATGCCTCTGAAGTGCTCCTGGAGAAGCGCTGATCTTACGAAAAAAGACTAGCGCTACGAGCCTGTGTGCAAAATGAGCATGACTTGATGAGTGTTACTTGTGCACTAGAGGGAGCATTGAAGGAGGCTGGAATTTTTCCGTTGACTTGAAGGGTAGGGGCTAACCGGGTCTTTTTTTTTTAGGTGGATTTCTAGATCCATAACTTTAGATATCCATGAATGAAAATTTTAACATAAGTGATGGAGTGGAAGTTACACAATAAACAATATTTATATATTAATATAAATAACAAATTTATATTGCGAATATATCATTTCCCTGTGCTAAATGTGACCGTTCTAATTTGATAACCTTTTACACACACTTTGCCCTGGAGGTTCCTGACTGTGTATCAGTAGGGGACGATGGAGGCTCAGGTCCACAGGTCTGGCTAGAATACAACCCAACCCCATCACAACTTCCCTTTACAAGAGAAATGAAATGCTGTGATCCTACATTTATTGCAGGATCAGTGAGTGTCATAGGTCGCTTCTTTCAATGGGACCAGAACTGATGGGGCCCCATGTGCACTCACGGTATGTCTCCTTCCCGCAAGACAAGTGCAATGCACAAGGTTAACAGCAGAAAAAACACTGTTGCCTTAGGTGGTGGTTTTGCAATCCCCTTTGGTAAAAAACCAGCAGGTCAGGTCTTGCAGACCCCTTTAAAAGGGAGCAGAAAACTGCTCCTTTGGAGCTCCTCCTGGACACAAGATCCAGTGTGGCCACCATCCAAGTCCTTCCAAGGGGGTGAAGTGCAGGACACAGGTCAGCGTTGGCCTTTGGGTGGGAAGAAGAGCAAAGAAAGGTCAGCGGAAGCATGGTGGTGTTTCACTACCTCCTGGTACTGCTGGCAGGCGTCTACGCAGTGAAGCACAGCACCGTGTGCTCACCACCACGACACGCGTTGACTGCTGGTGCTGCTGCTCGTGGTGCTCCCGGTGTGGCACTTTGAAGTGCTTTACGTGCGAAAATGAGCAGAGCCCCTGTGACTGAGCCGCACCGGAGTCCAGCAAACCAGACTGCAAGATAAGTTTTCAATTTGGCCTTAAACGAATTTGCCGAATTGGCATCTCTGACGTCAAGTGGAAGTGAATTCCGCAAATCTCGATTTATTTTATAGGGAAGCACTATTGATTTTTTTATCGTCCGTCTTTGTTTTTTCCAGCTCTTCCCCCCCCGCTAACTCCCACCTTCAGTGGGATTGAATGCTTTGATTTAAGGGAGGCTGTTTAGTGCAAGAGACCCTCTTGGTGGCGAATTAGAGGATCACTTGCCCCGTACATCCTAGCAGTCAAAGTGCAGAGAAGTGCTTATCCATCAACCACACGTACGGCCTTTACAATACAATTATATCCTTCTAGCTGGTGGCTGGGGCTGCTCACAGCCTCCAGTGCCACTCCGATGCCAGCTAATACATAGATCTGGCCCTAAGAAGGTGAATCCATCAGTGCCACGGTGCGTGCAGCATCCCACCGACTGCGCAGCATGAGCCATGCCTTTGGTCTGCCACATTTTAGAGTGCTGTGACTAGATGAAATCACTGGGGGTTTGAAGGGCAATAGGTAACGTTGTGCTTGCTTGCATACAGCATCGCCAATTTTTCTTCTTGGCTCTGAAACAGAAGGAGGCTTTTCCTAGACAAGTAATTTGCAGTTTCTCTTAGAGCCTTCTCTAGCTACAGAAAGGCACTTCTGCCTTGAAAGGGGAATATGACATCTGCTCCTCCAATGTCTCTCTTGTCCTGCAGCAAAAGGCAATGGCCTTTGTGTAAAAACATGAAGCTATTCAGGGTGCTCGCCCTGACTCCGGCAGCCTAAGATGGGTTTTGAGGGCTTGCAGTGACATCTTCTAGCCACTCCATGTCTTCCTCCAGCACAGCCCCTCCCTTTGATAGACAAGGCCAGCATCTGCACTCAGTCGTGCATGCATCACCTTTGCCTGGCGACGTCCTTCTAGCCCAGCTAATCACTTCTGGCATCCTTCAGTCTGGGGAAACAGCCTTTTGCTTCTGCAGCTTCAGGTAACAGTGCTGGAGATGTCACTGTGCTCAGGCTCTGCATGCTTGATGTTTGACCGAAGGGCTTTGAGTTTGCAGGGGTCAACGTGTAACCAAGCAATAGGAACCCACAGAGGTCTGCAAATGTGGTGACTGAAGATGTATGCCAAGGATAGAGGACTTAAAATAAATATGTATTGTTATATAATTGCAAATCCATTTCCTGAAAGAGAAGTAGTTTGTGGATCTCTTCATTACAGAAAATTCTAACACACTCCTTTGGGATTTGATAAATAAAATTAAATAATTTCCATCTTTATCACTCCTGGAATCAGCTGCCTGTTCAAAGCCTTCTTCTTGCTCCTGACTGCCAGGAGAATCAAGTTTCAACTTTTAGAACTAAAAAAATGAGACTTTGCTATTTGGAAATAAGTCTAATCTATAGCTGGGATAGACATTTTTGGTGAAATAATTTTGCTGAAGGCAACTGAGCTATTCATGAAGTCAGGTGAAACTGAGCCATACATATGCCCAAAGGAAAAAAAAAACCAGAAAAGACGTGCTTGATTTTTTATTTTAAAAACACTTTATTTAGTCTGAAACTGATCTTTTTCTTAACAAAACCCTGAAGATTCCATAAAGATTAAATAACGCCCAAAATAAACATCTCATTTGGCGTTAACCAAAATGTTCTGTCTTGACTTGACCTAAAACGTTTCTTTTCTTCTATTTAATCAAAACAATTAAGAAAAACATCTCATTGGTTTGATCTGAACAGAAGTTCCTCCAATATTTGTACTAGCCAATAACCCCGAGCCCATTATTTATCCATCTCTTGTCTAGCAGCCAGGGAAGATACACATACGTTGGACAGTGGGCCACAGTCCCTGTTTAGCCGTAAAAGGTTGAAGCCCAGGGTTGAAGTCTTATCTCTGGGGAAGTCCATGGAAAATTTGCCACTAACATCAGAGGAGCCAGAATATCACCACTGCCTTTAATCTCTCTCTTTGATGTGCAAAAAGCAGTCCACGTCATTCAAAGCAATTAGTTTTCCCCACAAAATCCCTGAAGAGATAGGTCCTCCACGGAGTTAGAGAGACCCTCAGGATCTCCTCTCCACCTTTTTATGGGCAGGGCTTACTGGGGGCTCACCTCTGGGGACCTGCGTTCAGGCTGGGCTTTGAGTCAAAGCTAATGAAACATTTAGATGTCTCATGTGAGTCAAACACCTCAAAAACAACACTCGTTTTTCACACACACAGAGTTCCAACATTGGATAAGCAGAGATTTTTTCAGCTCTAGATACTCATCAGCGTGATCCTAAATATAATCTGTTCTAGTGCCTTTATTCCGAGGATCTCAGAGATTACAAAAGGTGATTAACTGAGCCCTGTATCTTCTCTTCAGGCAAGTATTGTAGATATGGAGTTGCTTGTAACCAGCTCCCTGGAAGATTTGAGGCAGCCCCAACCCAAGTATTTTGGGCAGAAAACTGATTCTGTAATAATAGCATCAGAAAGAAAGAATAAAATGCCCTTTGTTTGTTGTAATTGAGATCAGACTTCTGTTGAAATTAATAAGAAGTTTGTGAAAGTGGCATGGATGTGGAAAGCAAGAGGGCTCGAGGCAAACCAAACACGAAGGCAGAGATGCCGACAGTCGCATCATGCCGAGGTGTCCCGAAGAGAGGGACATCAGCTCCGTTTGTGCCTCGAGGCCACGTCTGGCACAGCAGCAAGTCCCAGACTGCCCTGCCAGCACTCCGTGGAGACGTCCTGTTTTTCTTTCCTGAGAAAATTTAGATAGCATAACTACTTCCTGCATTTACATCCTCATCTTGTTTCCTCTTCCACCGTCTGAACTTTGTGTTAGAGCCGGCCCAAGCCTTGGACTCGGCCTGCACTCGCTGGCTTTCCTTCCTGACACCCCGTTACAGCTACTTGGAGGATTGCTATTGCTGTCCTTGCCATGACACTCTACTCCTGCTTCTTTGCTTTCTTGCACACTGTCCTTTCCCTTTCGAAATGCGCTTTATAAATCAATGCATGAGAACCGCTTGTATTTGCGCTTTTGGAACCAGCATTACCAAAGACACCATCTAACCCCTATTTCATCTGGTGAAAAGTGGAATATCCCCGTCTATAAAAACCCAGCTGCAGAAGTGTCTCTAATAACACCTGTGGCTGTTACCCTTTGGGTAGCCCTTGCAGCAGAAGACCCCGTGAAACTGTCCTTACTGATGAACCTGGGGACATGCCAGTGGTGGGATGCAGCCTGTGTACCCTCTTCATCTAACGCGAGCTTTGACTCCAAGCGCTCCGGGGAGCAGTGGAGGTTTCCCCTCCATACCGCGGAGGTAGGGGACTATGAAGGTCTCCAGAGGGAAATGCCGCCTGCATCTCCGTTGGGCAGCTACAACCTCTGTCTCTACCCACCTGGCAGCTGCAGCGGTGTGCAGGACACGCAGGCAGATACAAGGAAAGTCTCCTTAGACACCAAAAGCAGCCAGCTTTGGCAGCAGCAAGCCCTGGGCAGGCTGTCTCATCGTCCCAAGGAGCTTTTGCGTGGGGACACGTTGCTGCAGGCTACCCATAAATAACTTCAGGTGGGCATGCCAAGTGTCTTTCCCTTTGCCCACCTTCACCGCTGCTATTCAGGTATCCCACTTTAAGCCCCGGATCTGGCTGAAGTTCTGGAGTATTGCAAGGTTGTAGATAAAAATACAGTGAATTTTTAAAATGAGCTGCCAGGGGAAGAGGAAAGACAAAAGAACTGAACCCGAAAGCGGATAGCCTTCATGAAACCATCCTTGTGAATTAAATTGACAGGGGACTTGGCCACCAGGAAATGCTTACAGATATGGTTTCCAAACACTGCTGGACACCAGGGAGTAGTTGTGTGGGGCAAGAGACTAAGCCAGGAGTTTCTTTCTCATATCAGCCCTTTTGTTCTGGCTCTGCACTGCTGTAGCTAACACAAGTTTTGCCAGCTATTTCAGCAGGGAAAAGAGTAGATCTTTTTGTTGGCTGACGTTTCTGGCAGTAGTTACAGATTGACTTCTGAAATAGCTGTAGAGGTGTAAGGTCTTAAACGTCATCTGTTTGATACCATGCCTTGAGCTGAGATCCAGGAACCGCCCTTGGGAGCACTCCGGGGCTGCCCCGGCACCGGGTGAAGCGGCTTTGCTCCAGCTCCCGCCTCCAGCATCAGCTTTCCTGCCTCTAAAACCAGAGCCTCAAATTCTTTGCTACCTCACAGAGATCACGCGGGCCTTAATAATTAATGCTCTGCATGCTTTCAAATCATCTGACGAACGCGCCAACACGAAATCACACTGTTATGGCCAATGCCACTGTTTGGATTTCAAAGGATGGGTCCTGCCTGACCCTGATTTCCTACACCAGGTTAAACTTGACACTGTTTTTGTATGAGTAAGCCTTCTTGTCTGTACGGACCAAAGTTTAAATATCGTTATTTACTTTGCAAAATGTTCACTTCACACCAGAGAGCTGTACACTCAATCAGTCTCTGTTTATGAAGAGCACACTAATACTCTACACTGCGTGATGGAGAAACATGTCCAGCAAAAACCTCTGCAAGCATCCGCATTTTTCCTGGACCATGAGGATGCTGTTTTTAAGTGACAGTCACTCTAACTCTTTAATAGTGTGCAGGTTGCTCTGAATTTATTCATTTTTAATTTTTGCGAAAGAAATAAATGCTGTCCCCCAATTTGTCTGCCTCTCCATCCTGTGAGATAAAGTTATCAGGAATAATCAAATCATGGAGTGGGGGCTGCAGAGGAAATTGTACATTAATACTAATGCATCTGGCATTGCAGGAGACACGAAGCCTGCTGTTCCTTCATTGGCCTGGGAATGTTTAACAAGCTCACTACATACCTTTGCTTTGCTTTGCAAAAGAAGAAACCCCTGCACAGCTCCCCAAGCATCTGACAAGAATGCACAGACATAATAATTTCTTTGACCTCGGCCACATGAGTTTCTGAAAAGAACAAAACAGCATCATTTCATGGCATTTACAGTTTAAACCTTTCCTATTCAAGTTTCTAACAAAAAAAGCCAACAGCCCATTCTGGTCATGATTAAAATTCATAGGCTTGCTGCAGAGAACAGATGCAGAAGCAATTTTAGGCCAGTCATATCCCAGCTCTGCAAAATTAATTTGACAGGTTTGCATTAAAGCACTGATCAATATCCACTTTAGAGCAGCAGAGGCTAACTGAGAAAAAATAAGTGACCGGAGTGCTACCAGACGAGAAAAAATGAATCTTTGAGACTTTTTTCCCTCTAAGCTTGCACCTACATCAGAAGTCCTGACCTCAATCCATTGATCGGTTGCAGTTAACATGACAAAAGGCCTGGCGGATATACCAGAGCTATACCTACCAGGGAACAATCAACCCTGATACACTAAATGTTTGACAGAGTGACTAGACTGCTGAATTAGTATTTGCTTTCTGAGGTCTGGCAGGCAACCTTTCCGTCCTGCAGTTTCCTAGATGCTTACAAAAGGGATTATATATAGACATGCTTTATAGAACTTCTCTTAAACTTTCTTAAAGAAGCACCTCTTAGTATTTTAAGTTGAGAGCAAGACAATAAAAGTCTGCAGCCTTCTGCCATTCCCGTTATGTCTCCAATGAGGGAGAGGTATATTTCCATTTTCAAGTTAATAAGGACAAACGGTTTCATTAAGGTGCTTTGGTGTTTCTTCATCCGCAGGACATTGAGGAAATAACACGCGTCACCAAGCCTACCCCAAGCCTTGCTTAGGAGCAGGAGCGACACGATTCACGTTGGGGCTTGATTGCAGAAGAAACGGCTGCAAATCTCGGCTGCCCTGGGGTTTGCAGGTCGAGTCCAGCAAAGGAGAGCATTTACATAATCCCATAGGCACCAGGAATATATCAGCTTGGCCTGGTAATAGTTTTAATGGGCTTGGCTCGTGTTGTCCATGGAAGGAAGGTGTGGCACTAAAGGCCCATCCGCGCATTTTACGAGATGGACTTTTTATCTCATAAGTGATCCGGCAGACAGAGGGAGCGGTAATAACTCACTGAGCACGGATCTATCTAACTGCAAATGTCTTCTGCTCCTGCGGGACACTGGCTATCCCTGGATGACGCGGAGTCTAATTGCACCTACTCTGCAGCGCTCCGAGCAGATTGCCCCAGCTCGCCTGGGGAAGGCGAGGAGGTTGGTCCAAGGGTTGAAGAGGAACGGGCCCCTTGAACAAGTCAGTGCAATTTCTACCCTTCACTGCAATCTAAATTCATATAGTGTCCGTGCAGCGAGACGTGGTGAGGTCTCTCCTGGCCCTCTTCTTGGTCTCGTTGCTGTGCCCAGCACCTCCAACACCTTTGGGAGGGACCTGTTGCCGCTGGCCACCAGCAAAACACAGGTAGCAGACTTACCCTGTGAAGCAGATCTCTAAATGAAAGCCTCTGCATGGATTTATTCCTCTGCGCCAATGCTCCAGGTAATTATTGCATCCAATGATGTACAAAATTATACCAATGAACAGGTCTTTCTTTTCTCTCCTGAAAGAAAACATATTGCACTCACACGTAAGGATATTGGGTTTATCGCACTGGCAAGAAGATGGATCAGCTCTTTATATTATCTTAGGATTCCTATTTAAGGCCTTTAATCTCAGCACCACAATATTATAATATTATTATTATACCAATATACTGTTTCACATTAATTACACATTAATTACCTAGCATCCCTCCACAGCAGTTTGTGAGGCTTATGACCGGTGTTTTGCTGGGATAAAGATGAGGTGAAGTGCCCAGCTGGGAAAGTTGGTGCTCACTTCCAGGTGCTAGAGATCTGAATACCTCATCATCCCTGTTGATGTTTAAAATGCTGGTTCTCTCCTCTGAAAACTTTAGGTTTTATTTTTTTAGTTTTTTTTTTAATTTTTAGATTTGCCCTAGCTGGCCACCTCCTTGTGCTGAAGCATAGATGGGTCCCTGGTCCCAAAGAAAAACTCAGTTTTCCTTATTAGTCTCATAAAAATCTGTGATGATGCCTGCACAACATAGTCAGGGAGCAGAAAAGCCTGTCTAGTGCTTAAAGCACCTGCTTGGCTGTGGGAGATACAAGATCAGCTCCCTGCTTTATTCCAGACTTTCTCTCTCAAGCCACCAAGGACCAGATTTTTTCAAACTGAGGCACCTAATGCCCTTTGAGTTCAGTGGAAAACTGAGTGGGTCTCTTGAATACCCTGTCCTCAAGCTATTTGGTTGCCTTCTGTTAAATGACAGTCATCGCTCTCCCCAAATTCCCAAGGAGTTAAGTGAATAAATATATCAGGCAGCCCACACTTCACTGATGGAGGCCATGAACAGCCCACAGAAGATCAGCTGAACTCCACTATATTTAAGAAGTGAGGTACGTCTTTAATTACCCTTGGCTGTGTGTACGTTAAATATTTGTGTGCGCAGACATGGTGAGGGTGCAGACACCAGGCGATACATAAAGCAAGCCTGTAGCACAGCTGGAAATAGTCCGTGAACTGCCCCATGCCACTGCTCCAAGCATTGCCAGTGGCCTTGCAAAGTTTTGCAGCCACGGAGCCTGAATTAACATGCACAAAGTACTGCTGTTCCGAGCGGCAACATCAGCCCTTTGATCCTGAAGTCTCCTTGCAGCTTATGCAGCTGTGTAAAAAAAAAAAGTACCTATGGCCAGATGTGCTGGTTTGACCTGTGCATGCAGATTTGGATGGTGTCAGCATCCGACTGCAGCCATGCAGAGGACGAGGGGCAAGCCAAGCTCTTGCAAGGCCAGTGCATAAGCTGGCTGTGCTTGCTGACGAGCCTTGGGGACATACTGGTTCCCCAGCACATCCAGCTGGTCCCAGCAAAGGACTGAACCCAGAGCTAGCCCAAACCCCTGTGACATGTCCCAGCACCTGCAATATCAGCTGGTGCTTCTCCAAAAGAGGCAAGATGCAGATGGCAGCTTGTTTGTCATCCCGGAGTCTGAATCAAACCCATGGCCAGGTATCAGTGACCCAAAATGTGTCTCTGTGGCCCATAACGGGGGAGACACAAATGCACACGCCAGGGCTGATCGCCGTCACCCCCCCCCCCCCAGCAGGTACTGAGCACAGTGCTTTGGCACCAGCTCTACTAAAGATAAAAGGTCTCCCATATAACTAGTATTTTACCACGTTGTAAAACAGGGACCTATATCACAGGCCGGTATATATCCCTAAATGTATATTGTAACACATCAATAAAATGGGCCAAAGTTCCACCTCATTTGGAGCTGTTTCTTTTCTTCATCTCTCTGCAATAAGTTAACCTCTTAAATATTACAACACATTGCTCCTTATGTCTCTTAAATATTAAACAAGGGCTGTACAAAATAGATTCAAGAATACGCAGTAATCAATAGCGATGATCACAAGGGCAGGAAAATGGAAGCGTTTAAGGATTTGTAATCTGGTGAATAGACCTAGTACTTTCATTCAGAGAAAATAATTCAGCCAAAATCCAGCTGAATCGCACACTTTCTAACAACACAGATTTCTCGCCTTTCCCCTGCTTGGCTCAGCTTGCTTTTAAAAAGCAATGAAAAGCCATCCAATAAAAATAGCCACCAAAATATCCCCAACCACAAAATGCTTCATGTAGTCGATAGATAAGTCTATGCTTCGGAAGTGGGATGAGGTATGGCTTCCATAAATTCATGACATATGTACATTTCTCAAATTAGATGTGGGTTTCATGTTTAAAAGGGCCAACTTTTATTGTGCTAGCAACTGCCCTTTCCATGTAACAACTGAGATACATTAAGGTAGTTTTTATACATATACAGAAAGGAGATCTTTAAGTTTCAGCTGGATTTGATAAAGAGTTGCAAGTTATATGTATGTATAGATAAGGAAACATCTGTTTATATATATATATATATATCTTCTAAGGAAAAGAAACAGATTCAGATTCAGTTTAGACTGTAAACACCTTTTCTTGGAAAAAATCTAGAGGAGAATACTATAGTTGTGTGTGCCTCTATTAATAACAGAGCATCCATGACATCATTTTACTAATTACCTGGTTTTAGTGCTCTCCGTGTAATGGTACTTGTTTTACTTTTCTAAATGTAGTCACTCTTCTCTGAACGGTTCTTCTGGGTTTTACTCTCATGGTGGTTAAAGAGAAGTGAAATGAAAGTGTGTCAATAAAGAGGTCATTACATTAATGCATATACCTATTAACCTCCCATCTAGGGAAGAAAGCAGTTGAGCAGCGTTGGAGGGGTCTGGGACACATTAGATATGTAAAACCCGCTTTTTAAAATCATTTTTGCAGACACAGCTTCATTTTACTCGAGCGTTGCGCAGGTGCCTCCATTGCGGTTACTTGGGCAGCTGCTCCACAGCCTGGCTCAAAGGACAGACTGGGAGGAGGAGACACCAGATTTGGTCCCCCACGGGCTGGAAGGGTGGGAGTGGGGCTGCCCACCTCATGCTGACATGCTGCCTTTGGCTTCCAGACCCACCGAAGTCTTTGCTGTGGAGCAGAGCAGAAGATCACAAGGTCAGGGCAAGGTTTTCATCCTGTGTTTCCACCACGCGCCGGGGCTTGGCTCATGACAGCCCATGAGCCCATTCAGCTCCCAAGGAGGTCTCTATCCCTTTGACTTACCAAAAAGGTTTAGACGCTGATAATCAATTTTACTCTGATAGTTATTAGTTTTTCACTCATTTTGTAATTGTGAGCATGCTGATAAATGGATTGGACAGTTTCTTCCTAATAAATATCCTTTGCTGGGATGTTATTTGGCATCTCAGCAATACTTGGTCACTGTCAACAGGTACCTTCAAGCCTCTTGGCTGCGTGTGAGAAGGTCCTGGCTATGCTGGATGCTCATAGACGAGCAAGATGGGCCAAGACTTCAGCAAGCCAGAGAGGAGGCCTGAGTGAAATGTCCTCCTGTGTAAGGCACATGCAGTCATCACAGGCTGCGGTTTAAGAGCCCGCCTCAACTTCTCATGGTTGCTAACTTCAAGCCTGAACAATGCTTCCCACGGTGACGTGGTCTTGGAGATCTCAGCAGCTGTCACCTCTGGGCTTGAGTGAACCGGTATGAAGCCCCAGTGAGGACTACGGTGTCAGGACCTGCGCAGAGGAGCTGCCACCATGGCACAGCTGCTCACAGCTTTGACATGCTGGAAGGGAGCTTAACTGAGGTCTTGTGGATCCAAGGACCACTTTTGCCCGTGGAAGACCCAAGCAAATCTCCATTATGGCTTCACCAAAATCTCTGCAAGCTGCTGGCCGTTACCAAAGCTCATTACCTGGAGCAGAGCAGGAGGGATTTTGCCTTCGCAAAGGAGATGTGCACCTGCACCAGGGATGCCTCGTGGTCCTGCTCTTCCTCCTGGGGGAGAAGTTCACTGCAGCCACCCCGTAACTTAAGGAGCAGGAGGCACCTGAGCAGTTGCCATGAAGTACCTCTAGCCAAGGAAAGGACATGCACTTTAAGGCTGTGATTCACCCCCCAAAGAAGATGCGCAATACAGGTCAGAGTCATGCCCTGAGGGCCCCTTTCCCTTTTGCCTGGAAAACCAACAGGTGAGGGGCCACCGCTCGCATCCACATTTGCTCCTCTGCTTTTACCTGGGATGATAGCTTTGATTTTTCAGGATGCTACAAGCACCTAAATTAATTGCACTAGTTTTTTTTTCTTTTTTTTTTATTGGGACTCTTATTAAGGTGGAGAGAGAAGAGCCAGAGTTTCTATTCTTTTTGCTGAAATAAGGAGGGACTCATTTCATAGCCAGAGGTGCCTTGTAATGTCTTTTTAGGTGTCTTCAGTAAAAGCCTCCTTGGCTCCTGTAAGTTAAAGAAAATGTATAGGCTGCCAGTTTTATGTTTTCTGGGCGGGGGAGAGGGATGTTGATAAGGACCGGCTATTAAATTCTGTCGGTCACTGCCTATGGGAACTTGAAGCATATGCACTGTAAAATGCGGGTTGTTTTAGTGCATTACTCCCACTGATGCTGCCTCCCCTCCCTCCTGCAAATACAAAGCAACCCAGCAACCTGTCATAGCCCGGTGTGCGACGACGGCTCAGGTGCAGTTAATTTGACCGTGGGCCACCAAATATATAAATCCGTCGGCCCACCAAAAGGAGAGGAGGCCTGTCAAGCTCCAGTCTCGTTGGTGAAACACCCGAAGGGAAAAATGACTCGAAAGAACTTAATTCAAAAAATCCTTTAGGCCACACTGTTGCATCTTGCAAGTCTGTGAAGATTCAGACAGCTACAAAGAGAAAGACATCAATAGATAATCAGGGGTCTTAGACTTTTAAATGGGAATCTGAGCATTGCAACCCAAAGGTAAATTGAATCTTTTCCCCTTCTTCCTAGCAGGTGCTCATGCCTGTGTAAGCTATAAAACTTTGCTCATTGTAAATGTAGCTTGCCCTTTCAACAGACATTTTTACATGGAAATGGAAAGTCTTAGCTTGAGACCGCTGAAAGCCATCTTTGCCTCCAGCAACTTCTGCTTCTTATTTTGTAAAGGTGTTTTTTTCCCCCCTTTTCTTTTTCTCTCTTCCTTTGCCGAGGGATATCTGAATTCTACTTAAACATTTTTCTGTGGTAAACAGCTTTAAAGAAGCAAGTAGTGCAATACGCAGCCAGTCAGTGGGAAGGACCCTTGCCACGATGGCATGAAAAGCGGGACCAGCCAGGGCGATCGGTGCCAAAATGGGGCTTATTTATTTTTCATTTTGTAAACTGCAGAGCACACTTACCCTCTCTATAGGTGCCTGTCTGAGAGATGCCGTGAAGCTATCCCATCGGTTAATTAGTATTTATGAACCATTCAGACGCACGATTAGACAGTGCCCTGGGTAGGTAGCACGGCTTCGGCTGGGAAGGGGATGGATGTCCGTCCTGACTCATCCTCTTTCTCCACGGGCTGTCATCAGTGATTATTCATGACCTCTAAATGGTAAATAATATTATAATTAAACTGTGCACTTCTGGATGTCTCCCCCACCGCACCACTTGCCGTGGACTCGGATGGGCAGCTGCTTGCACGTGCCACGCGCGAGCCGGTGTTTCGTCTCCTGCCATGGTTGCACTCCTGCAGCTTCGCAAAATATCACCCTGCTCATGAGACAGCATCAGCTCTGTTTCTAGCCCCTCCAGTCTCAGAAATAAAGCCTTCTGATATAGGCAAGGGTCTGCTAAAATCCCAGATGAAGCTATAAGGCAGTGTGCAAACTTTCCCCGTCCCCTTCATCCCAACTAGGTGTTGATTCTGAAGCCTAATGATATAATTGCATTAGCTTCCTATTTTGCAGCAAAAAGTTTCCCTGGATTGTGAATGGGCACTGAGAGAGGCTAGATCACGAACAACGCACAAAATTATCTCACCTCACTTCCCAATCTATGGGCCAAAAACTTGATTTTTCACAGTAAAAAGCTAAATATGACATTTAAATAAGTGTGATTCTCTATGGCAGAAGGGAAGCTCATACTCTGTAGTTATACTCTGCCATTCTTCTCATCTTTATGGCTAAAGAAATCTGCATTTATTCTTTGATCGCGTGCATCTGTCAGCCACTGCTGCCTCTTCCTCACCTGCAGACCCAGTGAGACATAGGAGCACCAGCTCAGAAATACTGCTCCAGGACTGGCTCCCCTTCACCAGCAGAAGTGCTTTGCATGTCTTGAGAGAAACCCAGCCTGCAAAACAAGTGAGGATGCTCCACTCAAAGCTTTTACTAAGGTTTGGATTTGAATCCGAAAGCTGCTGAATACAAGGGGTGGCTTGAGTTTGGTGTTTTGACGTATTTTGAACTAAATGCCACCCTGTTTAGACTTAAGTTGAATCCATACTTTTTCCAGGTTCAGAGTTATCTGGATCCCCTTTTAACATTAGATTTCTTAATGGACTATGTGCTGTTTTCCACTTTCAGCATCTAAGAAGTCCAGTATCCTTAAAAAGACTCTAGGAAAGGGCTGGGCAAAAAGAGGCCACCTCCTAAGCCCACTCAGTGCTGAGCGTCCCAGTGTCCCCCCACTGCAGCACATGCTTCTCCTGTTCTTATATCCTTCCCTACGGGGCTGCTCCTGGCCACCCTTGGGGACAAGATTTGGGGCCAGAGAGGCTTTTGTGTGATGCCCTAATGACGTTTCCGTGCTTGAATGTAACCTCAGAAACCCAGGCAAAGATTCAAGCTTGACAGACTAGTTCCATGCCCATTTTTGACATAATCTGGCAACATCAGTGGTCTGAAGAGTTCAGCAGCCACGGACAAACCCGATCGCTGTATTTCTCCAAGCCTTCCCTTCCCATCCCTGATCTTCTCCTTTTTTTGTCATGTCCCACTCGTTTCCCACACGGCTCAGGACTCTGCAGGCATTAAGACTCCAAGTGAGCAACGAGCAGCGGGAACAGATGAATGTTTAAGACACAACAATCCTATTTTCATGCAAATGTCCTTAGTGATAACAAAGAAATGAAGAGTAATATCCAGCATATTGGAGGTGCAAGCAGCATCGTTTCTAAGTAGAATGTTTTTCAAAGTTTTCCATTAGGCGCCCGCTCCTTAAATACTCTCCGCGTGCTGAGCTCTTCCCCACCCGAGCAGGCAGCCTGATCCATATGCATGACGGATCTCGGCGCAAGGGATGCAGCCTGCAGATCTGTATCTCATTTGTGCTGACTGTGGTCCCGCTGACGGCGAGTGTCAGAGAGGAGGCAGTGCGGCGCGAAAACATGCCACAGATTGCTCATGAACATCAAATGGAACAAAATACCTTTGGAATAAAGTGAGCCAGATTGAACGCCAGCGGAATAAGGACACAATTGAGGCCAAATGTGCTGGTTTGTCATTTCCTTCAGGAGCAGCTGAACCTTTGCACAGCTGACTGCTCAGGAAAGAGCTTTTTTTCTCCTTACTTTGAGCCTGTTCCCTCTGGAAGCAGCTATAAAAGCAGAGGTGTATAATGGACTGGGCATTGCCTTGGCAATATGGCAGTGAAGATGTAGCCTCTGTTAGGTTGCCCAAGATGGTCAAGGGACCATCTTGGGACAGCTGAATCAGTTTACAAGGAGCTAAATATTTGTAGGCTGGACACAGAGCAGGCTGCCAAATCAACTTTATAAGGTCCTGGTCCGTGGGCATGGCCAAGCTCACTGTATCCCAGGAGGCTTTGTGCATTACTGGACTCTTTGTGCATTACTGGACTCTTTGTGCCACTGCCTGGCTGCTCAGCTGTGGCCGTACGTGCAAAGGGACGTGTGGGTTCAACAATTTCGCTTTGAAGGGAAAACTCAGATTATTTCAGATTCTTTCAGTCATTTCAGGTGTGAAACCTGCCTGTGTGTTGGACAGGTCTGTGGTCAGCATAGATGTGAGCTACCTTGGTGGTCCACAACACAAAGTGCGTGCCATGCCACCAGTCAGAAGGACACTGACTCCACGAGTGTGAAGAAGAGGTGAGTCTGGCCACCTAGGTGGGCATCTGGACCCAGGTCCAGCCCTCAAACCCGTGACATGATTTACCATTCAGAAGGGTCTGGTTTGAGGCTTGGACGCTGGTAGGATTGAACTGACTCAGGACATTGTCCTCATTTACACACTTGGAGCAGGAGGGTCAGAACACGGCACAGGGCAAAAAGAAACAGAGGGAAGGACTTCGATAGTCCAAAAACATTGTGTTAATTGCATCCTAAAAGCACCCTAAGGTACCCATTTGTGTGCGCTGCGAGCAAATGTCCACACAACTGTAGCCAGCAGTTCTGCATTTCTCCAAGGTTGTGTTTCCTGCAAGAAATGGCCGCGGGCCCTTGGACCCCAGCAAATTCTGACTGCAGCAGAGAGAAAGCCTAAAAAACTCTCTACTGTTGAAACTTCTGCTGACCCCATTTCAGAGCAGAATTGCATCTGCTCATCCAGCTTCCCTTGTCTGTGCTTTACGTGGCGAGAGGCAAGGACTATTTCCCAGGCCCGGGTGTGAAACCCTAGGGGCCATGAGATCATTTTCAATGCGAATGTGACCTCATCATGATTGCTCACATTAAGGATCCCTGTACTTTGCAAGTCTTCCTAATAAATTCACTTCTCTGCCGGAGGAAAGAAGAGTCATACATCCTGAACAGGGGCCACAAATCTTTGACATTTGCCTTCGCAGATGCTTCTGCCAGCGAGCCTGTGCTCAGTGGGGGAACTCCCTGCCGCAGGATGGTTTTATGCTGAGATTGTAGAAGTAACTATGAAACAATCGGGTAGTCATATGGATTAAAAACAATGCCCACACCAACGAGTGCAAGCGACAGACAAAAATGTCAGAAACCACCTTTTGGAGATAGCTGAGCCTTGATTTATGAGTCCAGGAATGAACTTCTCGCTAATTGGAAGTAGATGGTGACTTCCCCAGGAGCAGACGCAGACCCAGGCCAAACCAGAGCATCTGTCCCATCCCGTGACCCGATCTCATTGCGTGACGCAGGAGGCCGTACCATGGGAGCCAGGGTGGCAGAGAAGGGTTACCTGTCCCCACGTGGACCTTTGCTGTGGGAAATGGGTTCTTTCCAAGGGATTTCTCTTGCCTTCTCCAGTAGTGCAAGGACGCTGTACTAGCTGGACACCAGAGGCCAAGGAGCCTCTTTGCTAGTCCGGATTCACATCTCTGTTGACCCACAGAAAGAGGCAGATCGGTGATTATCTGGTCTTGATTTCTGCCAGCTAAATAACTCAAAAGCAATTTATCTGCATGTCCAGGAATGTTCAGGGCATTCATGCCACAGATATTTATAGCTCATATCCTATGGTATTGGGGCAGACCAACAACATCGCAGATGAATCATAAATTCCAGACACAAGTAATTACGAATTAGGAAAAAAAATACCAATGCAATATACACTGTGTGTTATTTGCTATTCAGTATTTTTTCTACTTTTACTTTTTTAGGCACCCAGCCATATTCCAGTTATGCTACCAAATTTGGGGGCCAGTTGCCTACTGCGCAGAGGGAGCGGCCAATCTGAACAACTCATAACTGACCGACTGGAGAAAAATCTGTTTCCGTGCTTTTTCAGGCAAAAATTCACCAGCGAAACAGTATCCTATGAATCAGCGCTAAGTAATGAACGGCAAAAAGGAGCAAATATATCAGAACTGTTATGAATGAACAGTAATTGCAACCACTAGCTTCAGCCAAGTTTTAACTAGTTAAAATGATAAGCACTGACACGCAGCCTGACTGTTTAACATCTTAACACCAAAGCCAGCTGAGTGCATACAGGAGGGGTTTCTATTTGCTGTAATCTTTTGTGCCTCGGTGTGCTTCTGCATCCAGCGCTCAACTCGACTTTGGTGGCAGCAAGTGGGTAGTCAAACGTGTTGCCGTGAACTGATTTACGCTCCCCGCCGCGTGCGCGACTTTACTGAAATCTGCAGGGCTGCACCCAAAAAGTGAGCAGGGTCCGGAGGAAAAAATAACTCACCTCAAGTGGAAGTGCACTTGGCCACCGCTGCCCCTTTCTCATTTTTTTCTCCACATTCGGTTTGATCCAGACCCCGGAGAAAATAACGGGGGTCTTTCTTTTGATGTCAACGCCTTTGGATTGGGGCTGTGGTTACTGCAAAGTTTTGCTTGCCAGGAGGACTTGGCATGCAGCGTATGTTCTGCACAAAATGCTTAAAAGAGAAAGTAATTCAGCTGTTTTACTTTCCTGCCTAGTGGGAGCCCTGCTCAGTGCTCAGAAATGTATGCAAGTGTGTGACTAATGTACAGCAAAAAGACTCAGGATGGAGCCACTTTATTCATTGTTTGTTATTGTTCTTTGTTGCTCAGTGTTTTGTAAATCCCCCTGGTTATGGAGACATTTTTATTAGAGAATACATTTTTGAAAATGGGGTTCCGCAAAAATGAAATTTCAGAGGTGTGTGTCTCGGCATTGATTTTTCTATTTGTAATAACACACTATAGCATATCTTGTTTTATATCAAGAGGATAAAATGTCCCTAACACAGTGATCTCCATTCTGTGGTAATGGATAAAGCCTGTTTATGAGATGTCATTTATTCCACAATAGACAGTAAATAAAAGCCATTTCAAGCTTCGGTTAAATCAAAGCTTGTTCGGGATTTCAGCAGATTTGCAAATTACCTTTGGGACCATTTTCAGTTTCAGTTGTTTTCCCACATGCTATTGACTATCCATGTTTTACTATAAATACTACTTCTTGCTCGCTCGCTCGCTCTCTGTCTCACACCAAACCCTTGGATTGCAGAGTGATTTGTAAAGACAGCCAGATAAAGTAAATACACAGCACTGCATTAAAATTTCTTTCCTATCAACATAACAGAAATAAAACTACGAGTTTTGGTGGCGAAATGAAAGCCAAAGGAGAGGAACTCAAACACGCATCTCCAGAAAGTCCAAAATCTTCATGAGATTTTTATAAAGGCACCAAAAGACATGCAGCAGAAATATAGGATTTTGTCCAAAAATTATCCATTGGGAACATGTTCATACCAGCCACTTGGATTTTGGGATTTGCTGGTGACATAGGACATAGCCATAAAAGCATGCTGGGACGGTGTGTCTCTTTCTTTCTCAGCTTTTGATAGTCCAGCTTTGTAGCTGGCAGCATTGCTTCAAAACATGAAGGATGAAGAGCCCCTTTCGTCTGGACTGAGAAAGTACCTCACAGGCCTGAAGTCATCACGCAAAACTAGAGCTTTGTCAGAATATCACACATGCTACTTTATAAACACAAAGACTGGGACGGCAAGTGGTTTAATATGCAGTGAAACAGTTTTGGTCATATTTTGGGGGGGTTCTAGTTTCTTGAGGAAAGCAGTTTCCTTGTGAAGAAATGCAGTTTCAGATCAATCAACATTTTTGGAAATTCAGGCTAAAGGTAGCGTTCTCACCTAGTTGGAAAGAGTCAAAATAGTCCACACCACAGTGTCTGAAAAAAAAAGGGTTCAATTTTTCTCCAGTATGTTCCTGGTGGATATAGAGGACCATATAGGAGAACAGATGGCTTGCAGCCCATGAACTAGACTATGGGAAAGTTGACTTCAAATCCCATCTCCACCTATACTTTTACTTTGCTTTTCTTAGAAAATCTTCCAAATGCAGAGACACGTTTTGGTTGAGAGTCTTTGAAATGTATCATTCGACCTAAGACACAATCATTTCCAAATCACTAAAAATTCTGAAACACTCAGGACTGGGTTTCTCCTCGCCCAGATTCAATATTTTATTTAACGGCTGAGGCAAAAATCAGCTGTTCACAAAAATCTGTGTATGAATTGTTTTGTTCCTCGAAGCTATGTCATGTTAGTTATTCCTGGATTTGTTTTATTGTCTCCTCTTAAAATCGTGTCAGCTGTCAGTAAAGGAACAACCGACACTATCTTGCTCAACAGAACAGTTTTCAGGAGGCAAAAAGACAGAGCACAAAACACTGGTACCACGCGAGCCCTGTTTAAGACCTCAGTTGGAGAGCGGCATTGATTTCAGCTCTGCCCATTTCCAGCTGCTAAGACTTGGAGCCACAGTCATCAAAGCAGACCTCAGAGCCTCCAAGGTGGTCCTAATTTAAGGTGCCCACCCTTGAACAGGGATGAATTTCAATCCATACGTGTTTGGCATTGCATTCAGAGGAACCAACCTATTTTCATCTCGGTAACCACTTCAAAAACACTATTGCCACGGGAGAGCAAGCCCGATTCCCTTCTAGTTCATACCCTACTGGGAGAAGGAGTCAATTAAAGCCATTAGCTCAGGTAACTCAACTGTGGAGAGAAAGCTCAGACCACCGCTCTCTGTGCGGTGCTGTGATACGGCTTCACCGTATCAATATGATGCTTTCAAGGCCTGAGCTGAGCTCGCATGGGTGGCAATTAGACAGTCAGCCTTAACATTTGTAAATAGGTTGGTATTTCTAAAAGGGCTCTGTGTTGTCCTAAAAGTTGTCCTCTTTGTCTTGAATGCCTTTAACCCAGAAACTCCAAAACGCAAGAACTGACCACCACAAAAAAGGTTAACCAGATCTTTAGGATATTTAAGCCATTTTTCAAAGCGTTTTTCCAACTATAGGCTCTGAAACTCAGTAATAAATTGATGCAGAGTCAGGCAGGTTTCTGATGGAAAACCTCCTTGTGTTTCAGAGACAGTTCATTGAAACTGAACTTGTTCTCTGAAAAATAGCATTTCTAACAGCATCTGCTCAGAAAAAATAGCATTTAAGAAAATTTCCAGATCCCTTCTGATGGGAGAAAATCTGAGCAGAATTCTTCTGATTTTCCCCAAATCAGTGCTTTTTGAGAGGTTTCAAATTTTCGTGGGAATGCCCACTTTCATTCTGATTCCACACAAAGTGATTTCCCAGGGTATGGAAAGGGCAATAGTCTTGCATCTACAATGGCCAACATAATTTGAAACTTTTTTCACTTGTACAACCTTTAATGCACAAGTGGCTTCAACAGGACCCATGACTTTCCCAAAATTATATCACTTAGTTGTTTTGCTGGACAAGGTCCCAAGCCCAGGTTCCTCTGATTCACAGGAGTCTTGTGTTTCCAGCAGACAATAGCCAGGTTTTCATGGAAACGTTTGCAATTTCCCCAGATTCGAAGAACATTGATGCAAATAGTTGTTATATCTAGATGTTGTATCAAGAACAGAGTTTTGGCCACTGGCTACTCTTTGGTAATGTTTTTAAGGTTTCAGTTGTCTGATCAGGGAGCAAATGTGACCCTGAGTGACCTGGGTAGCTGCTCAAACACATAGGAAATATTTCATAGAGAACTCATTAAAAAATGTGTCATTTGAGTACTTGATCTCTTGCATTCCCAACAAGTGGGTTTATATCGCATGGTTTCACTAGATATAGCAGGTGTCTCCATTCTGCATTACACGACAGCCACTAACTGTCATTGCTGCTCTGATACATAGAAGCACTATGGAGAAAGATAAAAAAAAAATGCAGTCCTGGATATGGCACCAGAATACTGAGTGTGTGACACTAATTTCTTTACAGTTTTGCCTGAAAGTACTGTTACAGTTAAAGTTGTGTCAGCACTTTCATTAGAAACACAGTTTTGATTTATAACCCCGGCTGCAAAAATATGCTGCTGGCGTAAGGTCTCTGGCCGGGGGAAACGTTTTAAACATTTTTTGAAAGCGTGTTTGAAACGAGTTCTACTGTACCGCTGTTACACAGATGCTTTCATTTGATTTTACTAGGTGAAGCCAGCCAGGTTTTCCTTTTTGAAAAAAAAAAGGTACCAAACGGCTATATGATGAGAGATCATCATTTTTTTTTTAAGTTGTATCTTTAGACTTTTTAAAATATTCCCTTAGAAAATTAGCTTTTGCACCAGAAACCTCAGGACTTGCATTAAGAAGTAATACTTAAACTAGTCAACATGTAAACTAGCTCGTCGGTGAATGCACATTTTGATGTAAGCATTCCCAGCCCATTACACCATCTTCGGTTAGGTTAATGTGCATTTAAAGCACTTCACGAAATTGTGCTCAGCGGCTTTGCTATTACTACTTTATTAGATGGGCATTAACAAACCCCTAGCAGTATCCACGGTACACGCCGCTGTTTAGATTAATTTAGTGCTCTTGAGTGGTGTCAGGCTGACGGTGGCGGGGACGGGAGACTATTTATCACCCGGACGGTTACAATACAGGCAGCGGCTTCCTCCTCCCGCAGCCTCTGCCTAGAGGGACCACATTTAGCAGCACCAAAGTAATTCAGCCTCCGTGTCCGTCCGGCCCCTGGCCCCTCGGCGAGGGCTGCCAACGTGGACAGCAATTAAATTACTCCTTCTGCAGATGCTCACCTGCCAAAACCCCCCAAAAATAGCCCCTGGGAAGTGCAGCCGGCTCCCCCAGAGCAGGAGGCATCAGGAGGGTGACCCCAACACGCAAGTCGTCGCAACCCACCAGAGCTGCTGGGACCCTGGCACTGGGATGTGCCCTGCTGCCCACAGACCCACCCCGGTTCTGCCGCTGAATTATTTTTCTGATCTAATATGGGTCAGTCCGTATTTCGCATGCCCACTTTGCAAAGCATCCTGCATCTTGGTGAACGGACGATGCGGTACAGAGCCCGTGAGGTTTGGGAATTAAGTCTGTTCCTTCCTTCCCCATCCAGTCGTGTTCCCCCATTCGGATCCTCCAAAGCATCATGAAATGCTTTCCAAAGCATTTGACACCAAATCATGTGTCTGCTACGCCCCGACATGCTTGTCTTTGGAAACTAAACAGTAACCATTAACGAGAAGGGACATTCCCAGGTGCAGGGACTTGGTTACCTGCACTTCAGACTGTCCAAATGGACTTTGCCACGGTTTGGGCCAGATGAGCTAGTCCTCAACCAATCTGCAGGCAAGACTTGAGAGTCAGGGTGGTCCAGGGACCACTCGGGGCAGGGTGGCCCTGCTGTGGATGACGAGCCCAAAAGCACGATGCAGGCTGCTGCACGCCGGCTGGTCACCTTTAGCTCATTGGTAGGGACACCAGAGACTTGGGAATAAGGAATATGAGCGTCCTGCCACGTCCATCAGATGGTGGCTCCTGCTGCCCCCCTTATTGGGAGCCAACAACTTCACATTTTTGCCCAGACAGCAGGGAAGGAGCCTTAAGAATGACGGTCCCTGGAGCAGCAGCTCCATAAGGAGCTGGGGAAAGCTGCCTCCTCCTCTTCCTGACAGCGTTCCCTAAAAAACGAGCGCCCCGCTGCCCCCTCCCCAAATCCAGGCACCCCGCAGCGGTCCAGCACCACCTCAGCGTGCCCAGGCAAACAGCACGCAGCCGGCTTCCCCGGCACAGCAATCCTATCGGGGCCTTTTTTAATGCCACAGCTCATGTAAATAAAATCCTTTTACTGTGAATCTTAATTAAGGGAACGATTGTTTCTGGCCATCACTCGGAAGGCAAATGTTTTAATTGGTTCTGATGGCTTTTCCTGCGAAAGCTTTTTTTTTTCCAGAAGCCATCTATCCCGGGGAGATTGCTTTCCTCCGCAGCCTCCGCCTGTCCTGTAAGAGTCCAGCGGCGGCAGGGAGAGGAGCCGGCTGAAGGGGCTCAGTATCGAGCGAAACGCACACGGGAGTTAAAGAGCAGGAGCCGCTTAGGATCCCGAAGTGTCATTAGCAGTAACATGTCACATAAAACGAGGTGCCGATTTCCATTTTCATTTGAACTTCAGGTGTTTAGTAATCCAGAAGCTTTATTTAAGGACTGACCTCTAACCTGGCCTGTCATTCCAATTGCAAGGAGTTGATGGCCACTGGGAATCAATGGGCAGCGTGAAGGTCACTTCCTAGAAAAACTGTGGCTATCAATGTGTCACTTCCAATGAAGTATTATAACAAAGCAGGCGAAGAGCCTATCTGGGTCTACGAGGCGCCAGCTTGCTCTTGGGCTGCCTCTCCCCCTGTCTTTTGTAAAGACAAATAGAAATAAGCTGCTATTTAATGATACGTATTTCCGAGACCTTGCCCAGAGCCACCGGTCCTGCGAGACCCCTTCTGCCGTGGCCACGCGACAGCCTACTTCTTGGCCGCGTCCCGGGATTGAACTCGAGACCCCGAATAGGATCTGGCCCTTTGGAAGATCCTGGACAAATAGGAGTTAGATAGAGTGGAAACAGCAATAATCAAATCAAATCGGATGCCCTGGAGGAACCTGGTGGGTTGGGTGTCTCAAGAGGAGAATACCAGATCCCGCTCTTCTTGCTGAGGCTTACCCTGGGAGGGCTGTTTTCTCCCTTAATTTTTGCACCTCCGTGGTCAGCCAGACCTGATAACACTGCTCCAATTAAAATGCACATTTAAGGAAGCAAAGCGGCGCGGGGGATTTGGTTCGGAGGTTTGTGGTGGAGATGCACCTTTGAGTCCTGGATGACGTTTGCAGTGCCTCTGCCCCCCTTTGCAGAGGGGATTGCAAACGCTCCTCCTTGCAGCCATGGAATATTAAGGCCTGGGTTATTCTGATTTCTACTGAAATCTGGGAATTTAAAGCATTTAGGAGCAGACTGATGTGTGACACCCCAAGTGGAGGGGAGAAGGGGGGCTTAAGCTACACGTGTCTCCATGAAGTACAAGCAAAGCTGCTGCTGCCCCAGGACCGTGCCCTGACTAACGAGCATCAGCATTAGTCTTCAGATGTCTCGAAAACCTGCGATGTCTTTATGCCGGGTTTTGCGCTTCTCACTCTCTTCGGCAGTCTGGCTCTGGGGGTCAGGAGAGGAACGCTCCCATGTCAGAAAATTCCTCCAGGGGCCTCTTGGAAGGCCTTTATAATCAGTAAAAATTGCGGTAATTTACAACTGGCATTTTTAAGCTCTTCCAAAGCTCACAAGATCTCCCACATCCATTTGTGATCGTTCTGAGCAATAAACCCATTCCCTGGAAATCCTGCACAAGGTGATTTTAATAAGAGTTTCTACTCCAGTCATAGAAGCTGGACACAAGAGGTCTGCGTATCGTTGTGCTCTGTGCACGTGTGTTAAATATCTGTCACTGAGCATGGACAACTGCTATGAAGAATGAGTGTGAAGTCTTGGGGTAGGTTGTATCTGCCTGTCTTCTGGCTGTAAACCCCCTGGAAAAGGTTAGTTTGGTGGAAGTGAGCAAATTAATGACCAAATTTAAAGTTTCAAATTTGAATAAAATAAAAAAAAGGAACATAGCAAAAAAGTACCACCGCCAATTTAGACTGCATATAATACCATTCAGCTTAGAAACTGAAGCAGAACCAGAGGAAACCTTTTGGAGCCCTTCCTCGCTGTAGGTACCTACCTCGTGCAAATGTGGGAAGACAGAAAACACACTAATCAAGCTACACCACAGTTTGTTAAAAAACACGATTTACATTAGGCCCTGCTGTCTGATTTAAACCCACAGAGTTGAGCGCAAATATGCATGGAGCCCACTTCTGTACAATTTGGGGCCTAATCCTGCGCTCCATCTGAGTACTTCGGTCTCTGAAGAAAGGAGCAGTGTCTCTTTAGGAATTTAAACTGGGAAACCGGATCATGTCCGGAGACAATCTGCCAGGACCCTATTTATACTCCACAACACATTCTTTTAAACTTCTGCATTTCCCCTTATTTCCATTCGTTGTACCATGCTATTAAGGAAAACAAAAAGTATTTGTCATGCAAAGGGGATGCTTTAAAGCTTTCTTTACATGTCTATCTAACGGCTATTTATAAATGACCACGTTTAATTTTGTTGAATGCATTTTAAAAATGCATTTATTCCCTTCCCCCTGCCCTCTGTTTGCACATGGAAATACTTGATGCTTCTTTGATAAGAAATATGAAGGTGAACATGTGCTTTTTGGAAAAAAAAAAATGAGTAGGCATAATTCCGACCCCTGGTAAAAAAAATCAAGCTAAATTTGACTTTCTTTGCTCCCAAGATAAATCCAGAAGAAGATCACAGTGTCAGTGGTATTACATGGAGCGGGGGTATACTGCACACAAGACCCATCGTATTTATTAATTTTGCCTTGTTTTCAAGCCCCCGTCATGCAAAAGGCTCTAGAGCACCTTCACCTCCGATGAACTTTGCCTAATTTCCGCAGTGAGCGTTTCTTCTGTGCACACGGTATAACAAAATCGCTAACTATGGAGCAAAGAAAACATGCGGGAGGGGGAAGCCCCGCGCGCCAAGGATGCCTCAACGCCAAGGAGTCGCGACCATCCCGCCTGGCTACGAGGCTGATTTTTTTCTTTCGGAGCTGGAAATCCCCTAGCAAAGACCTGGAAGCAGCCTGAGTTTCCGTGTGCAATAAAGCAGCAGTGAGAAAAGCTCAGAGTAATTAAGTGGCTGACGCGCAGAAGAAGCCGTTACCAAGATTTGACTAAATTGCCCATTCATTAGGAGCGCGGCATGGAAGGAGAATTACAAATAGACAATAGAGCCTGCAGTAATTCAATCTAACCTTGTACTTACAGAAAACAATGAGATAATGAACAGAAAAATTACCCGGCGCATATTGCATTTTGTCGGAGGGAAAAGGGGAGGGGGGGATCGGACGGGGATGGGGGGAAGGAGAGGGAAGTGGGGGGTGCCGGGGAGAGCGGCCTGGCACATGCAACGCTAATGGCATCGCTCAAGCTGAGCAAACGTTTCGCCAACACAATCATAGTTCTCAGTCTAAGGGCCTCTGGGGAGCCGAGATGAGGCTAGATCGTGAACAAAAAAATGTAATTTATAAGGCGTCTGTGGACTGGAATTTATCATCGGATCCGCTCGCCGCCGCTCAATTGATATGTAGTTGATTTCAAACAACACCCCCCAGGCACCCACAGGGAACATTTTTTAGATTTTACGCTTGGATATATCTGTTTAACTCACCATTTACCAAAACAACGGCTGATGACAGCACAAACAAGTCACTCCGGAAAAAAAAAAAAACCCATATACACACACGCGCACACAGAGCCTCGCACACGCACGCGCTCCCCTAGATAAGACTAAACCGTGAGCTTTAGGGCTTTGCTGGGGGGTATGGCGAGGGCAGGGAGAAAACCCACACCGCCGCTGAGCTCGGGGTGCATTTTGCAGCAAGAAATGGATGACTCGACCCCGTGCTTTGCAAACCTGAGCCGGAGCTGCCCGATGGCCTTTTTTTGCACCCGTCTCCTTTGCGAGCAGATGGGCTGGGGGCCCCTGGCCATGGGGCTGGGATGCCCGGGAGGTTTTTGCAACTTTTGAAATTCCTGTTGAGGAATTTTACTCAGAAGAACAAGACATCTCCCATGCCCAAGCCGGTCAGCACAGTAAGTTCCTGTAGCATCCGATGGAGGAAAACCCAACGCTGACTTTAGACTATTTCTGGCAATTCCCTCCCAGCATCGCTGGACATAAATCGTGCACGGTGCCAGGCGCTGTACAAACGCACAACCTGCAGGTGCTCCTGCCCCACTGAGCTCACATCGATACCAAGCAAGAATTTTAAGAAAAGTAGGTTTTTGTGGGTGTCGATGATGGTTGCATTGTGCCGTTGTGCTACATCACAGGCAACCTGTACAGCATGCTTGTTAACCAGTTTTCAAAATATGTACCTCAATGCAATAATGATCCAGAGTCTACAGGGGATGACACTCATGCAGTGAGGACCAGCAGGTCCTAGCTGGGTGCTAGGAGGAAAATGCTCTCCTGGGCTCATTTCTGGCCATGGGGGATCCTCTCCAGGACCAAAGGCGCTGCGTGCACATGGATTAAACAGCTGAGGTGCTACTAGTGCTCTGTGCAACACCAGAAGCTCCCACGTTGCTAAATATTTCCCAGACATCTCCCCACATGCCTACTGGCATCCCGTTTTTGCGCACCGCCAATGAAGGAGTGAACCAGCATCATCTATGAAGATGCTTTGGGGCTGCTGGGGGTTGGTGTCCAGTGCAGGGACCTGCTACCTGCTAAGCGATGGCTTCGAGAGAGCTCTGTGTGTTTTCACCAGGCAGCGAATTAGCTTCTCTTTGCCAGGTGGAAAACAAGTCTTCTCAATGCATGCAAAGGAATGGGCCATGCTGGATCACCTGCAGTGAGTCTTTCAATAGTCAAACTGAAGAATTACTGCACATCTTATCATTACTGGTTGTGAACGACAAGGATTTTCCCTAAGCATTTCCTCCCCGCAGATATTTACTCTGCACTCCTCCCTTTAAACGCAATTTTCAAAATATTTTCTGACTTATATAAATCCTCTCCTTCCATACCGAAAAGCATGCAAAAGGCGGACACTGACCTATATAGCCCAAGAGCCATCTACGACCTATGGCTGCATTGGCAATTAGTATTCCACCGCTACACAAAGGCTTTCTAATGCGAAAGACAACAAATGATTGCGCAGGATCTGAAGGATTGTGGCTAGAGCTGAATAAAATGGTTTGGAAAAAACACTACCCATGGCAAATATCATGTAACTTAATGAGCCAGACATGAGCTTTCAGTAGGAAAAACAAAAAAAAGCCCTGACATATCAAGCTTAAAAATGCTGCTTTGGGTTTACTTTGGTTTTTGCCTCCCTGCAAAGTGATACGTTTGCAAATGATGTTCCTTCTGGGTTTTGTAAAACCTGGTGCCTTCTGCAGCAAGGTCAGTTTGCACAAAAAGCCACAGACGCTCTAAGAGATGGGTGGTGCATGGCTTGATTTGCAGCAGCATGGTTTTATCCTGTGTCTTGAGCTGCAGTGTGCAGGATTTGCTGAAGTTTGTGTCATCTAAAATCACAGGGTCTAAACCCTGGGGAGCGCTGGACCACTGTTCCCGGATAAATGTATGCAGGACACCCAGCCCGAACTCCCTCCACAAAGGCCCGGTAGGGCAGTGTGTCACAACAATTTATCTAGTAAATTTACCTATGAAATTGAGGACCCAGCAAACATATTTGTGCTAGGTACTATTTTCAGAGAAACTTAATTATTAATTATATATTATCGCAGTCTTTAACCTGTTTTCTTAAAGAAGCCTATGTGACCATATTATCTGTGTATGTGTTTCCAGTTGAGCGTTTCCCTGATACATTTTTTCCTATTTCATGGTTTCATCCAAAATTGACAATGAGGCAGAAATCTCCAAGATTAATGAGTCTTCACAAGTTACGTGAACTCCAGCAGACTGAGGACAAAGACCCTCTAAATATGGGAAGCCTGAAATTTGCCTCTTAAAAGACCTGAAGAGAGCCAACATGGGAGAACTTAAAAATTCCCCCAAATAGAGAAACCCTTTTAGCTGAGTTCCCACCCTCTTAGATATTGAAGACAGTCGGTCACAGGGCACAAAGCCACAGACCACCACGTTTCATTAGTCCTGGTGCTGATAAGCTAATTGCTGATAAACTCCTGCAGAAGACACGGAAGAAGAGCAAGGGTCTATAGCCAGAGACATTCCAGATCTAAAGAAAGATGAGGAAAACCCAGCGATGCTACAGACACAGAAGTGGGTGTTCTAGTTTCAGAAGTTCACTTTTGATGCGCTGAAAGCCTGTGCACTGAAATGGTGCTCCCCAAACCCATAAAAAACACTCTGGACAACCCAAGGTGACCATCTGCATATGTGGGATGTTGGGATACCTCGATCACATCTCACTGATCATGGGACACGAGCGGATCTGGCAGGACATGTATGCTCTTGCTTTTGTTCTCATTAATGACTTTTGTTGTTTTTTCAGCATCAGGCCTAAAAGGGAGCTGATGCCTTATGTAGGACTAGATACGACAACCAGAATCAGATCCGAACCTGGGCCAAACCCACTAACCTGGATCAGAGGGCCCCGGGATGTCCTGTACCAGCTCTTGCCTGCATTGCCCCTTGCACCACTAGATTTCCGCCATGGGATTATCAGAGTGGTCTTCAGCAGATTGGTGAGTGTGTGGCTTAACGCCCTCGTTACCAACATCATCGGAGTTAGGGTTCAGGTTGTCTCCCGCCACTGACGCTGACCTGGAGTTAGGAGATACAAGGGCTTTTGTTATGCCGTTCTCCTCTAAGTGGAGTAAATGGAAGCACGGTGTTATGTCAGCCACGGCATGCCAGCAGCACAACTATTTTCACTGTGGCAAAATGCCTTTTTTCTTTCCTCCTGGATTGCATAGTTCCTTTGACAAGGAAGGGTAAAGACCCTCAAGGGTTCTCAGAGAACATCAATATGTTTTGTATTTAATGTGCTGGCTCGGTTACAGCAAATTAAGGAGAGTGGGCCCGGTACAAGATAATGCAGCCTGCAGTTCCTCACTCCCTAGCCGAGTGGTATACACTGAAAATGATACTCCAGTGTGGAGAAATACTGCACATTACATCCCCCTGCAGTAACAGAAGAGACATTAGGCAAAGCCCTGACTCTTAATGGTACACATCAGGAAAACATCTGAGCTTGGGCCTTCAATCACAAACGCTGCAGGATTTAAAAATGAATAAACTTCACATTGTGATTCTCTTATTTATCCTTTATGCAAATTGTCCCTGGGAGGACACATTATGTTCACTGCATGGCACAGCGCAGACCCACATTAAAGCGTGGAGGGCCACTCTTATGTAATACAAAACACTCCCGGCCCCTTCCGTGCGGTTTGTGGTGCAATGAGAAACAAAAATACAGATAAAAAAACCTCTCAGCCCCAAAACCTAGAAGCGTATTCCCCATTGGCTTTTGTGGACTGCGGAAAAAATCCCAATATTAGGCAAAGAAGCAGTATAGAAAAAAAATCCAATTCCCTTTCTCTGATTGTTGATCCATGACGGACAGAAATGACAAGACTTAATTCCTCTGTAAATTAAAAATAAATAAAGAGGAGAAGCAAATATTCTAAAATCCTAGATCTCTACAAGGTAGCAGAGAAGTTTGCTTGAAATATAGTGCATTAATGAACTATTCGCGTGGCCACAGTCCTTTAAAGCCAGCCTGTTAGCTAACCTTTCTGTCATTAGCTCCCTCTTCTCAATGGGACAGCAGCACAATAGAGTTGATCGACATTATTTTCCCGGGCAAAATCTCTTGCCCCCTTCAAGCTTTTCATTATTAGCACAAATCTTCCCCGGTGTCCTTGAGCAAGCATTCGCGAGATGACTGGATGGCAGAGAAGCAAACAGCCCTACACGTGAAAAAGGAACGGAAAGAGAGTTCAGGGACTTGGCCACAAAATTAACTGCTTCAAAAGACACAGGGAAGACCTGTTAAGTAGAGCTCCAAGGGCAGACTACCAGGTGGGTCAAAACACCATAATCACAAATCCATCCTCTTTAGCATTAACCGAACAATTTCCTAATATGCCTCCTGCCTACCCAGGCTACAGCAGAGCAAGGCAGTGCTCCTGCATTTCCAGACGCCTCTGTGCTATGTAATTATGGCTGGCAAATAATACAGGCTGAACAGACCTGGCGTGTCAATGAAAATATACACCGCTATGATCTACCTCTCTGCTATGCATGGAGGCAGCCCAGCACCAGGCTCAGAGGAGCTGGGGTCTCCTGCTCCCTCCCACCTTTCTTGGGCTGAGATTCCCCAAACCAGGGATATTTTCTGTTCTCCTTATCATGTAAACTGGTGTATATAACAGCTTCTATATCACCAATAAAACACCTGAAGTATACAGCTAGCTGCTACTGAATTGCAGCTAACCTGAAGCTGTAGTGACTCGTGTCTGGAAGGGCCCTGGTGCTCCTTCCCTTGCGCAGGGAGAGTTACAGAAAATAGATGCACAGAAAACCAGCTTTGATGCGAGAGTTTCTTTCGAACGCAGGAAGTCTCTAATTCAATCCTTTCATTCTCCACTCCAGTCACACCTGAAGTTGGTGCATGCAGGGAAAGGGAGCACGATGCTGACAGCGAGCAATGGGTATGGCTACGGAGTCCCACCTCTGTGCACGACACGAACGTTCACTCACGGTTTTGCATTTGGTCAGGTGATGGGGTGCATAAGCCGTTTGGACAGTCCTCTTGTCCTCAGCCTCTTTCTTCATGTTTCCAGTAATAAAAACTGATATCAAAGGCCAAATCACTGCATCCTGCAAAATAAATGACATTGAACACCAGAATTACTGAAGACCTCCTCCCTCACTGTCACTGTGCCCCCAGTTTGTTCTTCCTTCGTTGCTAAAAGTCGTCAGCAGCAAGAGTTGCTAAGATGCATGAACATGAAGCTAGTCCCCCGTTATCCTCCCTTCTCCCTGAAAACACTGCCCTCTGGCATTTTATCAGTTTTGCAGGTCCAACAGCATTGCTCTCAGAAGCAAACGCCTGTTCTGAAGCCCTTGACCGCAAATGTAGGAAGTGGGGAGCTGCCATATATTTAGCGGAAGGGATATTTATGTTTCGACAACCAGGAATTTGGATAGTGAAAAATCAGGCAAGTAAGGAGATGTGGTGGAAGTTCGTTCAACATGTGGTTTCATGGAAACCGAGTCCTGCTAAACAGACCTCCGCTCTTCGACGAGACCGCCTGGCGGGTTGATGAATGCAATTGCAGAGATACCTCAGGCTTAGAGCGTCACAAAATATTTGACTTTGCGGTCCAACACAAGGATTAGACAGGCAGTTCCATGAAGAGCCTGGGAATCTGTTTCCTACTGTGTCGTGTTTCTGGGTGCTTTCACTGATCTGACGTGTGGCACCATGCAGACTTTGAGTGACGCTTCCCGGGGTTAGGACTTTTCTGATCTCGCTCTCCTGCACGGATTCTTTGGGACACCTTTCGAAAAAGTACCCGAGTACTTTTACAAAACCTGTAGGAATCGATATTTGGAGACCTCTACCCATTTGTTTTGGTTGAAGGTGGTTCAGTAAGTATTATGGCAGAATGAGTGGTTCGCCTGCACAAGTCTCATTTCTTGACTTCTACAGCGTTAGCTGGCTCCAGCTGGGAAGAGAAAGGTGGTCATAAATATAAATGACTAAAGAGAGAGAGGAAAAAAAGAATAAATTGCCAGGAGAAATTTTACAATTTTATCAATCATTCGGGTAACCATGGGGTTAAAGAGAAACTATGCCACACTTTCCTAGTAATTTTTTAAACCTATTAATATTTCCTAGTTTCTTTTTAAGCAAATCAGGCTGATAAATTCCAAAACTATTAAACAATTTCAACCAAATATGAAGGTTAGCAATCACAAACATATCTAATACATTAAGTTCCTGCAAATTTTCTGAAAAAAGGTTCTAATAGATGGAAAATTATTTATTATTTATTTTAAAATTCTTTAAAACGAAAGACTCCAAAACTGTATACTTGTTCCTCTGGAGGAAGGGTCCAAGATGAGCTCAGCTATGTCATTACACTTCAGAGAATATGTACAGAGGAGAAACATTAGGAATGCAGGTTTTAGGAAAACAGATTTCAGAAGCGCTGCTGCTCACAGAACCAGGATAAATGCTAGTGCGACCCAAGAAATCACAGATAAAAATGGAAAATTTTTACAAGATGTTTTTTCCATTGACATGGAGCCTACACAGCTTGGTATAAGATATAAACAACAGCAATATTTCAGGGAAGATGAGGGGCTGGTTTTCAAAATTCACTGAATGGAGTTCTTGAAAAATGTTTCATGACATTTTTAATTTTTTGATGCTACTCAGACATCCGAAGTGACTTAAATCATAGCGGTGGGTAGCAGTGCAGCAATTCCCCAGCAAAGGTTGGATTCCCCGAACTTCGGCTGTATCGCGCACCTGCCCAGCGTGACGTAAATTTTAGAAGTGCAAAGGAACTGAACGGTTCCTGAGGCATGACGAATTTTGCGCTTTTCTTCTCGTTCACAAAGCGTTCCCCGGTTGCAAGTTTCTCAAGTGTATTCGTGAATCAGAATGAGCTGCCGATGTGTGTTGCACTTTATAATTTAAAAAAAGCCGACTTGTCCTTATTTGTCACGCCTCACTTCCTTAAATCGCACGGGATGCTCGAAGCCTGCCTGGGCTCAAAGGGGGACGGACGAGCTCGTGGAAGGAGGTGATCCGCTTGGAGCAACCACGTTGGGCTCAGGTAGTACACAAACTGCAAACTGGGAGCTGGGAAAGAGCTTGGAGAAATTATCGCAGATACTGAACGAGCCTTAATAGGTGCTGATATTTTAAAGAGGAAAGGTGAATTCAAATCCATTAACCTGTGAGTTTCCACAGCTCTTTGCCGTGGCCAGGAACAGCGTGGGAGAAGGCTGCACGGGGCAGGCACCAGCCACCAGCCCGCTCGGTCAGGCGGACCTGCCCTCCGCCAGCTCGTGGACACTTTTGGGCTCATCTCTCATGAGCAAAAAGCCTAACAGCTGGCCTTTCTTTGTGGGGCTCTTCATAGCCTCTTTGGTCACTTTAATCCATTTTTTGGTGGCTTTTTATGCTCTTCCCTTTCTTATAGCCTCTTGTCTAGCAAAAATCAAGCATTATGCATGCTATGGGAGATACGTTTTGGTCTCAAAAGAGGTGAGAAAAATAAAATAAGAGTCACGTCCTCAGACATTTCAGATTCCTATGGTATTTCTGACATACACTAGCAAGGAACCACAACTAGCAGGTACCGTAAACCTTCATTTTTCTGCTGAAGAGGCAGCACACAGGACCAATTCCACTTCCCCATGTTTCCTTGCAAGCTTTGCAGTAAAATGCAAGGTGGGATTAAAAGAAACCACAAGTTTGTTTGTCTTTTTCTAACAGGAAGTTTTGAAAACCTATTTCCCTTCCCAAATTATGGGGGAATAATAAGGCTGGGCAAATAAAGCAGTAGGAATATGGCCAATCTTTAAAAAAGTAAAAAAATTTGACATTTTGAACAGTAAGAGTGTTCTTCGACAATATCATCTTATATTAAAAGAAACCTATATATTTTGGCCAACTTTTCAGAGGTCCCATGACCTGGGAGGAAAGCAAGGATATGTGACACGTTGGTTTGCACCTCCTAACAAATATTGACACTAACCACCCCATAGACACCCTTCCCCCCATCTCCATAAAGCTGTCCAAGACCCTCCAGACGGTAGGAGATGCAGAAACATCAGCGGTAACAGCCAAAGCACCAAGGTCTACCCATAAGAATTTTACCTTACTCCTGAACAACATCACAGACAATACAATTGCTTGCTTCTAAGTAAATAATGGGAGTAATTTAGTTTGTCAATAATCCAGCAAAAAAATTTCTTAAAAATATCTGGGGAGGAAAGAAAATCTCATTCACTTTAAAGCAAAACCCCAAATAAGCATTTTTTTGTTTTTTTGTAATTTTACAAAACAGGGGAAAATGATGCCTTTACACTGGTTGTACATCTACGGAGAGGCACTTTCTGCAGTGTCCTCACAAAGATTAGTGTTCAAATCCTCTGTCTAATCCTGGCTACTTTGCAATATTTGGATAGCTCTAAGTTACCTGTAGTTTAATTATATCTGTGAGTGAAGTGCGGAAGGCTGGAGTGAAGATCTGGGTAGCTGCGGACCTGAGCCCTGACATCTGAAAAGAGGGTGATAGGGCCCGTGGTGGGTAAAACTCATTCGAAACACAGACCATCTGTAAGAGTTATGAAAGTGATTTTGGGAGGGAATACTGCACATCCCCTCATTTATCCTTTCCTCTGCACCCTCAGGTTCCCACCAAGCCAACAGAAGTTCATCCACTTACCTTACTCATGCCCAAGAGTTTGCACAGATGCAATGAAGAGAAAACCTTGCCCTGGCCATACCGGTGACATAAGGTCTTTGCTGGCCTCTTGGAGCCGAGGCACCGCTGCATTTTTGCAAGCAATGCTTTTAATAGTCAAACATTACTGAACTTTCTCTGGTAGGCTTTCGATTCCCATTTAAGAACAAGCCACTATGGCAAATGGTCCTATTGACCCATCCAAACATTACACTTATTCCGTCCGGCTTAGATAAAGTTTTATGTATGTTTTGTAAAATAACACTGGTAAATATTTAACAACGGGAACGCCTCAGGCCTCCTATGTGCTCTCTATATATTCAAGGCGAATGCTCTACCTTATTTTAGGAATGGAAAGTCTGTTCTTCCGCCCATCTCCTTTGCCCATTTCAAACTCCTGTTATGAACTAGCTTGCCTTTCTCATGGGAACATTAATGATTTACTATTGAGAACTGCTGAGTCAAAATTGATACATAGAAGACTGCAGATGTGAAGGCCAGTCATGCAATTTAGCTCGCACCTTTTAGCTAAATGGAGCCTCTTTCTCTTAACAAACTGATTCACGAATGGGGAAGCCGATGCTGCTTCCAGTAAAATCATTTCCCATCCTTTTAGTTTGTTTATTTGCTTGTTTTAGTTCAGCGGAGCAAAACCAAACTGCATCTCAAGTTGGTTTTGGGGCTTGCCTCTTAAACGTGGTATCATGCACAGCTGAAGTGCAATTATTGTGGTGTATAACCAGAAACTCCAAACCTGAGCGAAGCAGATGCATGGCCGCAGCACTGCATAGACAGTGCTTTAGCAAAGTTATCCAGGACTAGATACAGGCTGAGAGCAGCCAGCTGGGCTGGGATAAGTCAAGACACAAATATAAATCCCATCCCATCTCATCTCCTGGTGAGATGTGCCAAAGCAGACAAGCAGAAAGTCTCTGTCCCTTATTGCAAAGGATGCCGGAAACCTCCAAGCTCCAGGGTTGTGCACTGACCTAAGGACAGCTCATGGTCTCCTAGTTTGTCATCATTAAGCACATGTTTATTTGTCCCAGGTTTGAGCTGGTAAAACAGTTTGTGAGTAGAAAGAAGCTAATGGGCCAAAGGAGCAAGTGAAATGCGAGCTTGGACGTTGCTGTTCTGTTGCATTACTTGCAGGTCATCTCCAAGCAGCCTGAAATGAGATAGGACCCCGGGAAGTGCTGGGTGAGATCTCTTACCCTGGAATATGGTTGTCTTTTGCTTTGGGTCCTTGCTAAGTAGTTTATCCACTTGTGCATATCCTGCTAAGGTCATGAAGCAGCACAAAGAAGACAGAGAGTTGGATGATGAAGGAGCACTCAGAAAACAGGCTCTTCCAGTCAAACACCCAGTGCTGACACTGGGACTGCTACTTTAATCCAGAGAGAGCGTTTGGACCGCTAGCAGAGACCTGGCAGCCAGGAAGCCATCCTACACTGAATGCCTCGTTCTCCAAAACTGTTTACCCTTGCACCTCCACCCACCATTAGCCAGATGAGATGGGCTCCTTCTACATGGCCGTCTTGCTAAAATATCTGCTGCACCCAACCCTGCCATAACCGACGAGATACGACACACTGACGAGGATGCAAACACACCAATGCCAACCTGGTCCTTGCCGCCAGCAGCACACGGCTGAGAGGAGCTGGATGCTCTGCAGAGAGCACGATGCTCCAGGCACAACAGTGGCAACGACACGGGGACATCGCCTAATACCGCGCTTAGCGCCCAGCTCCAGCAAGCGCTGGCCGGCTGCAGCCTGCAACCTCATCCGTTTCCCTTCTTTCAGGAAGGCTGTTGTGTCGGGAAGCTTTCGGCTGGATTTCTCGAGCCAGCCCCAGCGCTCTTATGGGAAACAGTGGGAGCTCATTCCATGCATGGGAAAGTGTCTTTGCTCAGGGCAAAATGTGCTGTTTGGTGAACCGAGCTGCATTGCCTTTGTGTCAGTATGATCTGAGGGCAATGTTAAAGCTTTAACAATGCAGAAAATAAATTCATATCTCCCCGCGTCTCTCCCTCTGCACACGCTCGTGAAAGGAGGAGCTGGCGAAACGCAGAGGAGCAGTGGAGGTTTTACAGAAAACTTCTGTCTGGGTGGAGAAGCACGATGGCCCCGACCCTCCGAGGTGAGGCAGTGAGAGAAGGGGATCCCTGCGCCAGCAGCTGTTGTGCTCTGATAATTTTTACAGAGGTTGAAAAAAGTCCTTTCTTACGGAGGAGCCGGGGAGGGAGGAGAGCAGCCCTCTGCCGAAGCGGTGTGGGGTGACTTTGGGAGCAGCCCTCGTCATCCATGGCAGGAGCGATGCTGGGGACCCTGGTCCCTCGTTTCAGTGGCGAGGCAAGGACTGGCCAAGAAACGGTCCCAGAAATGGGACTAACCCCTTCTTGGTGGTTTTGACACCAGTGACCAAAACGGTGCCGGGCGGTAGGGCGCAAAGCGTCCGCCCTGCTCGCGTGTTCACGTGGTTGGGAGGGAAGAGGGAAGCGGCGTGGACACACCCCGAAGTGCAGCTCCTGCCTGTTTGGGAGAGGACCTGGCCTGCTTTACTTACTTCTGCAGACATAGCTGTAAACCTCGGTGAAGCTAAAATGATTTACACCCTCTGTCTACGTGGCCTCTAGCCCTGGGCTACAAGAAGACTCTCCGGAGACACGTGATCAAGTTCTCCTTTCCTTCCTTTTTAATTTTTTTAACCCAAAGTGAATATCATCTGTAATGATTTTTTTAATATCCTAGTTGTGTGATGAAGGGAGAAACAGGGGGAGGGGTGACTGTGTTTTTCCTTCAGCATGAGCTCCTAATTCCTATCCATGCTAATGGGACTGGCACGCATGCATCAAGGGGAGAAGAGACCCCCGAGGGTTCACAAAATATGCAGATGACTGGTTTTTAATGAATGCAAAATGTAAAACAAAAGAAGTATCACAGTCAAGCTGCTCATGCATAATAAAGTCACAGTGAAAAGGGAGCAAATAAATAGAAAAGGCTTCTTGGCTATAACCATCCTTAATATGCAATGGACAATTGGGAACAGCAGGCCTTCCGAAGCCCACATCATCAAATAGCAAGTACGTTTTGGCAACATGAAACCATCTCAGGCAGCGTTTCTCAAGCTCTGTCCCACCAAGTCACGGGGAAAATATTCAGGCCTCTCCTGACGTACATTTTTTAAGGGAAGCGGGGAAGTTTCTCTGAGGAGACTTGAAAGCTCCAGCAGGATATTACAGCAGGGCTGCGACGTCGAAGCCTGCAGAGAAGGGCAGCCGTTCATTTTCCTTGCTTGGGGAGCCTTCTCACCAGGGGTTCAGCAAGGTAGAGCCGCACATGGAGCAGTCAAGCTGCAGGTCACCAACGTGCCGGGGTGACGCGAGGGAGTAGTCCCACCAAAATCAACGCAATTTGCTCACTTGCTAATTTGGTGACATGTTGGGCAGTAGACTAAACGAGACATGATTTGAGAAGTCCTGCATGGGAAGCGGCTCCGAAACTTCTCGCTTCATCTCCTTGCGCATCTGCACTGCACAAAGCACATAAGTCCCTTCTGAAATGTGACTTTGTCCCTCCACTGAAACTAAACACAGACCTACATTATTCAGCTGGGGCCAAAACCTCAGGTTTTGATCCTGAGTCCTGGTCTGCAGTCGTTGAATCTTTGCTCCCCAGTTTGACCTACTTTCGCTATTGGCACAGCCCCAGAGTCCTGCTCAAAGTGAACCCAGCTGGGAGAATTTACTCTTCAGCGTGCGTACGGTATCTACACCCAGGCATGGGAACATCTCAGTGTTTGGATTTCATCTTAGTCTGGGCTTAGTTTGGGCATCCCCAGGGCAGGGATGTGAATTTTAACTCTAGGCCCCAACTCTGCTCCTTGCCTTGCCCCTAAATTGAGAGCGTGTGGCTGTCCACAGGGTCAAGATCTTTCCAGAGAGCACCAGATAATCAGGAAGGCAACCCAGCCCAGCAGCTCGACAGCAATAGCACTTGTCCTGCAATGAAAGTGTCTGGGAAAAGCCAAGGAAGATGCACCACACCAAAATACAGTACCACAGAGCTGCATTTCCTGAAGCTTAAAAAAGGAAAAAAAAGAAACCTTAAAATAAAACCTGTAATGAAACAGTTTTCAGCACTTAGAAAAATCAGAGGGATGATAGTATCTGCGCTCTGTACCAGGCAACTAGGGGAAAGAGTAAAGAGAACACATGTATAAATGTCATTAGCATGCTAGCAGTGATATAAAAAACCTCCAACTTTTAAAATAAATGAGCTGCTACAAAATAAACTACCTTACGACAAAATGTACGTAGGGGATATACAAAGTAAATTAAAAAACAGATTAAAGCAACATCTGTATATTAACATCGACATAAAACAGCATAGTAGCAATAGCAGTGGCATGCAAAGATATTATAAAATTATAATCTATCCAAGATGTTATGTCATCTTAATGAAACTGTACAGCCAACACATCACAAGTATTATTCCTTTATGGTTCAAAAAAATTTTTTTTGGAGCAGCTATGCAGAAACAGGCCCAACTTAGTCTCAGCGCATCTCACAGGCTTTCTTAAATGACACCCCAAGGGTAAGCACAGTCCACTAAAGCCATGTTTTGCCCACTTTTTGGCTTTACAGACCTCATTTTCTCCTTTTCTTATGTTCCTGATTTGGGAGACGGAGCATGACAACATAGATTTGTCTCTGTATTTGCATCAGGACTGCCCCCAACATGCGCAGGACAGCGGCTAAGGTGTCTCACTCAGCAGAAATGGCTTTTCCACTGTTTCATGCCATGACATACTCTCGCATTTTCTGACAGATACCCAGTGTCAACGAGCTGGAGGCATGTGTCTGTAAAAACTCATGATCTTTTCCGTCCCTTTTCTTGCCTTTCTCCTGCTTTCTCCGAGAACAGCTGCAATTCTGTGTGCAGATTTGGGGACCCTCAGATTTTTGCATTACAAAATGATCAGCACAGCTTGTGGTCAAAGTTTATATCTCACCATCTCCATGACATCTAAATGAATGCTCAGCAATCTCGTGAAATTTCCTTTTTTTCCCCCCACAGAGAATATACCAAAACTGCGTAGATTTTGAATAAACTGTGCAATTTTCAGGGTGTGATTTGCTATCCCAGATTTCCTACCTCCAAAAACTTGAGCGGACCTCTGCACCAATGAGATAAGCATTGCCTTGGTGGGGGAAAGCCTTCTGCTTTCATTCATATAAGTGACAACAGCAGAAAGAGAAGCCAATATGCTCAAAGCCATGTTGAGTCCAGAGCTCCCTGTCCTCTTATTTAACATCTTGGTAGCACATATACATCGGAGCGGCATGGCTGGAAGTTCTTCCATTGACCTGCTGCTCCTCAGACCCCTGTCCTTTCTCAGGGAAGATGTGCACAAATCTCAGGGAAGATGTTCATCACCTCCGACAAAGGAGGCCTTAACTTTTGCCTGCTTCCCTGCTTAGAGATGGGACAACCACAAATCTTGGACTTCCCTTCTGCGGGGCAGACTTGATAGCAGCGAGAGGTTGGAAAGACAACACTGTGGATGTGGGACTCCCAGAGTCTGTGTGGGCTGGAAATTTGGCAGACCGAGCCTGCGTGCACCCGACTGATGTGGCTCCAGTGCGGCGGCGATTTGCAGCCTGCCTAAAACGAAGTGCTGGCAGAAGACAGCCATGGGATAGCTACGGATACTTACTGTTTCTATTATTTACCAGCTGAGACCTTGAAACAGAAGTTTATGCAGGTTCAGAAGAGACCAGAAAAATTTACGGAAGGCAAACACGCTGAGACCTATTAAATAAAAAGGCTGGAGCGGTGGCAAGGGAAGTCCTTGAGCCACAAGTTTGCGGAGGCTGGCAGAGCATCCTGGGGAGGAACTGCTACACGCTCACCGTGTTTCTGTGTTCTCCCTGAGGCATTTAGCGTTGGTCACTCTTGCATAGTGGGCTGGATTAATCTTTTGTCTGCGCTCTCATAGCCAGTCTTTTGTTCTTACGTTACACCTGGCTAGGCAGCGTGTCTAGCAAGCAAGAGAGCAAAACATTCTCATTCTGCACTCACAACTTCCCATTAATTTTCCATTACACAACTCTATGGCAGTAGAGGGCTAAAAAAGTCTCGCTGGATTAGGACTAAAATCTCATAGATATTATTAGCACTGTGTAGCATAAGAGTCTACATTTGCTCCTATCGCTATCTTAGCACATTAATGACTTGGAGGAAGGCTAATGCTATAGGAGTTATGCAATATATATCATAATTGCTGAAGCAACTGTGCAAGGCTAATGAGAAAGTGGAGAGCCTGCCTATGTAATATTAGGATGGAAACTCCTGATAGCATGTACCTATTAGTCTTTATGTGTCCAGCTTCCTTTCCAGGTGCCTTCTCCCCTGCTCCCTGAAAGAGGGCTGGAGAAAGGCGAGCAAGCAGCAAAGATGGTGCAATGCTTGCACTGCTATTGCTGGGGCAAGAGGTCAGCAAGCAAGGTGCAAGAGGGGAGGAGCGGGTCTTACCTATTTCTGAGCCAAAACTCTTCCATTTGTGACGATATAACGACCCCCCACAGATCCTGTGGTGGCAAAGCATGGTGAGGAGTGGAGAGCAGGCCGTATCGACAAGGAGAAAACCCTCGTCACTTCAGGTGGTGCCACCAGCACCATCCCGGCAGGTTGCTCAGCCAGCACCATCCCAGCAGTCCCCCTGCTCTGGGCAGATGAACAGATAGCCTCAGGCAGGCTGTGCTTTGCGTTAGATACCAAAGCTGTAAAAGTTAAGTGCTGCCCACTCACCAATAGGATTTGAATCCAGGATGCCTCCCATTCCCTGTACGGCTTTGCTCAGGAAAGGATGGTGGTGAGCAAACCTTGCAGAGGGCTGTAACGTGGCTCATCCCTGTTCTGCCCCACAGCAGGACCTGCTAGAAAAGCAGGTTTTCAAAGCCTTGGCATTGCCTCATGGCTGCGGTTAGTACCCGAGCTCCCTGTTGGGCTCTCTTTATATACATATATATATACATTTTTTTCTTCACGCGATACCTCAAGTGAAATTCAGAAGTTTTAATAAGAGAGGAACGACCGTCCAGTGGATTTCGCTGCAGTGGGAAGAAACCAAAAAGGAGGGGTAAAAATAGGGAACGTTCGAGGCTTACAGCAAGGGAAATGAAATATTTAATAAGCAAAACGCTGTATGTGCAAGGAGGGCTCCCCCAGCCCCCCGCTTTCTTCCTTGGCAGAAATTAAACAACTTTTACACACCACGTAGTCTTCAGTACAGTATGCTAATGATGTCCCTGATGCCCTCTTCATCTGATCAAACTTAATTGTCTGTGTCAGGCTGCCAATTAACAAAAGGATCTCCTAGAGTACCAACTTCCAGAGCTACCTTAAAGGTTAATTGAATCATGTAAGCCCAATGCTCTGGCGGACTCAACTGCAGGATCCTATTCTAACCAGGGGTCTGCAGGGGTAACAAATAAAGGAAAAGTTTAATTGCTAAAGCAGCCAAATCTAACAGGCGCATTAAGAAAGAAATGATCTCTCACAGCTCTCCCTCCTCCTCCCCCCCTTTTTTTAAACTTTGAAATAATCTTGGGGTTTTTGGATATATATATGCGTGGCAGCCTCTGGATTTCACTAGCAGGGGGTAAATACGAAGAACAGGATTTTGCTCTTTGATATGTATGCAAACTGGGTCAAAGAAGATACTGAGGTTAATGCAAAGGTGGAACTTGTTCTTTTATTCACCCACTGCTATTTTTTTCTGAAATGTTCAGAAAACATGAAGCTGCAGCACAGACTGGGTCACTGAGCCCGTGAGCTGCTCTGCGGCAAGATATGGAAGCAATAAGCACCGCCTTTATTCAAGACACCAAAGCCAACTAAAGAGCATCCTTTCCCTCTCTGTCTGCCTGATTTTCCAAACCCCTCATTATCACCAGCTTCCAAGTGTTATCTCTTTTTTTTTTTCTAATAAACATATTTTTAAGCATTTTTCTTCCTGAGAAAGACTGATATCCTTATTTTTAAGGTGGCCAGTTGAAAACAGAAGCAACCAAAGTGAGTATGCAATGAAAAAAAATTGCATTGCGACTAGGACGCAGCTTGGCTCGAAAGTAGCCTGTGCTGGGCTCCCCCTCATCCGTATCTCTGAGGCATGCATGCATCTTTGATAGGTTTGCAGATGTGCGTGGTGAATTTAAAAGTGATATAGAACTTCTTAAATAGGGTTGATCTAGCTGAAATTTTCAGGAATTTGTCTTACCAAAGCTACAGGTTTTCCACAGGGGCCTCCGGAGCAGCTTCAAGTTTATTTGCAAGAAATTTCAAAACAAACCTGCTTTTCCTAACTGCCTTGAGAGGTCATGTGGGATTTTCCTAAGGGAAAAAAATAATCAGAATGACTTTAAGCTTGTCTTGTTAAATGTCAATTATAATATGTGTGTGTTAAGATCTCGCTCTTCTTTTCTATCCTATTTAGAAGGTGCAAGCTACCCATTTTTAAGAGTAATAACACTAAAAGCCTGCCCCATCTCCATCCACTCGACTCCTCGGAGGAGACGGGGAAAGTTTCCAGTTGTGTCTTACAGGAGAAATCCCACCATGCTTGGACCAAGTGCTGCACCACCCTCATCTATCTTCTGGGCTTCGAGCCAGGGAGGACCCCAGGCATCACATCTTAGTTGCCTGGTCATCCACAAGACAACGCAAAACCTTCTTTTGGCCATAAAAGAGCAATTGTACAAAGCCGTGAGGGAAGTGGTGAGGAAAGTAAAGGAACTCCTGCTGTTTTTAAGGGGCTGAAGGGGGTCAGTTTTGAGGAAAGGAGAAATAAATTACAACAGCTTGGTGAAGTGGTGGCCAAATTGCAGCCCCACAGACGAGACAAGCAGGAGGCTGGCAGAGGGGCTACCCGACCTGAGCGTAATTTCAATTTAATCCCACCAGCACGGGAATGGTGTGAGACCCAAGGAGAGAAAGGAGTTGCTAAGGGGGTAAGAAATAATATGATAAAACTATGTCGAATATCAAACAGAAGGTCCATCGGGATTAGTCAGGGTCAGGCGTCTCCGGTGCGGCAGCGGGGCGGTGGGGAGGTGCTTCGCTCCTTGCGGATGCCCTGGGAATCTTTTCCGGTGCCGAGCCACCAGCAAAGAAATTAGCTGTTCGGCAGGAGCAAAGCATTACAGCGAAGAGCTTAGGAGTGCATTTTAAAGCAGAAGAGCTAGAAAAAGGGGGCCATAAAGCTGACAGAGCTAACCCATGTTATACGCAGGGATGAGATGGCCCCAGAGGTATTTATCCAGGATTTATCCCCCAACTTCTTTTAATTTCAATTCAACTTCTCTGTCTGCTCTGCATTTAAATATAGATCACGCCAATAGTCCTGGCTTGATGAAAGTGTGCCTCGCTTATATATTATGCTCTTTTTATGGGGTAACACTGCCTTTTTGCTTTCTGAAAAGAAAAAAGAAGACCCAAACGCACTGCATTTTCCTGCTTTGTCTTTTCCAAGGGTACGCGGGCCGCGCGCTCGCCTCCCGCGCAGGTAGACCGCAGCGATGGTGGTGGTTTGCGCCGAGCTGACATTGCAAACAGATGCAGCCGCAGCCGCCCCTCGAACAAACTCCTGCAAACGGACCTATTAGCAGCGGCAGGGGCCTGCTGTAGCGCTGGCGGGCACAGTAATTAATTTCCATGCATATCATTGCCAGGATCGCTTACTGATCCGGGGAGCAAGATCAGAGATGTCACACCGTAAATTGAGTCAGAGCCTTCACCTCTGTGTTCAGCGTGCAATTTTACACGCGCTTGACAAAGTAACAAACAGGGGGTAAAAAAAGGCAGCAGTTCCCCAGGGTGATGGACGGGGGGAATTGGCCCAATAAATTGTTCCCTGTAAAAAGCAATGTTTTCCTCATTAAAAGGCAGTGAATTCTCTATTGCTTTTCATTAGTTGTGGCCTTGCTAGACGTGAGGTTTAATTGGCAGTGTGTTTACAGGACGCCGGCCCCAGAGGTGAAGGAGACAAAGAGGCTGAAAAGAGATTCTTATTTATTAAGGAGAGGTGACAGGCAGCCGCTTAATAAGTTTTTGTGTGGGTCCTGGAAGAAGTTGCACCGTGAAGGATGACTGGGAAGGTGTAACCCCTTCTGTGCCGTTACTTAAGCAACCTATTTTTGCCGTTGCGTTTTTAAGCATCTATCCTTCCCCTTCTTGCAAGAAAATTAGTAAATAAAATCGACTTGCATGGGCTTAGCTGACTCCTCCCCAGCCTGCAGATTCATTTGAAATATTCAGGCATCCTCCACACCCCGTTTGGTGTTTGCAAGGGAGGTGCCTCGGGAGCGACCCACTGCCGCGTACTCACACGGGGGTGCGGATGTGGGAACCAGTCCCTGCAGGGAGTCGCAGGAAAGATCCAGGGAGGCTGCAAAATATCCATGTGCAGAAGGACCAGCCCCGTTCCTTGGCAGCGGGCTCTGCAGAAAGGCCCTCAGCACCCAGCAGTGGCACACATTAAAAAAAAAAAAAAATCAAATACAGGACTTCAAGGATTAAGTTAGCTCAAGCAGAAAACACAAAAAGCAAGCTGTCCTGCCCCAGTCCCAAAATGGTTAGTTCTGAAGAAGGCAACAACAAAACAAACTCTTCCAAAAGAAGAGGTTACACTGGACATGCTCCCATAGGAGAGGTTAAAACATGGCACAAAAATCCACATGGTAGGTGCTACTCACGTTACCCACGGCACTACTGCAGGGCGCTCAGACACTGTAGTGATGGACCGGTGTGAGGATGGGAGGAGAGGAAGAGAGGAGAAGAGGAAGGAAGAAGAGGAGAAGAGGAGAAGGGAAGAGAAGATGAGGAGAAGGAAAGAAGGGAAGAGGAGAAGAGAAGAGGAAAAGAGGAAAAGAGAAGGGAAGCAGGGAGGAAGAGGAGAAGGGAAGAAGAGGAGAAGGGAAGGAGAAAAGGATGGAAGAAGAGGAGAAGGGGAGAAGGGGAGAAGATGATGATGCCCCATGGCTAGTTTTGTCCTTGTTTCTGTAGCAGTAGACAGTTCATCTGCCTTCTCAGGGCTCCCCATCGTACATGTCTAGATGACCATCGGCGTTGATAGAACAGGCCACCTGACACGGCTATGACTTGCCAAGCGATGTTATCTATGGGGCTTTTCCCACCAAAAGAACATGTATCTGCTTTTGAAAACTGTACATAGGTTGAAACATGCCCGCATCTGGCAAATTCCAACTCTCTGCCCAGCTATAAAAACCCAGTACTGGAATTTTGTAGTGATCAAAGACATGACAATAAAAAGTTTTCCTTTCAAAATAAAAATAACAAATTTTAAGTGCCACAAATCCTTGTGGATCAATTGGGAAAAAAATGAAAGAGCAGAGCAGCTGTCTGCCTAAAGGGGCTTGAACCTTGCATTGAATAGCTACAGGAGCGTTGTTGACTCTTAATTTTTATTCTAGGTGCAAATCCCCAAATTCATTCCTTAAAGTCAAGCCCTGATGAGCTTCTGAAAGAGCTGCGCTAGCCCAGCCGCAAGCTGTGGGCTCAGAGCAGGAATGACGGAGGGAAAAGCCATGGCCTGAGTGCTGAGCTGAGACTGGCAATCTCAGCAGTTCCCAGAACCCCCCAGCACTGGATGCAACTCCAGACCAGGATCTCCATCCCAGTTTAGCACTCAGAGAACCCCCAAAGTTTAACATCAACTGCATTTTGAATCTCATCACCTGTCAGCCAAGGTGCTTTTGTCTTGCCTCCCAACAAGCATATGTACAAGTGCATTTTTTTCCCCCGCGTATCTGCTTCTGACTTTGAACCATCTCCCCCATCAAAAAGGATTTCTCAGAGTCTGCCTGGGAGCTGGCAGATGAAGAGCTTCACGTAAATCATTTCACTCTGCTAATATGAGTCTTTATGGCAGCTGGCTGGGACACGGAGCGACGGACAGACTGGACAGCCGTACGGACACCTCCGTCCTGGCAAACCTGGGCTGTGATGCACTGCGGGGTCCCCTTTGTCACACACCACCCTCCTGGGGTGACAAGCAGGGGGCTCGATGGCTGTGTGCGATCTCAGCTTGCACACCGTGTAATTTAGGGAAGAAAACTGCAAGTAACTGCTCCAAACAATATTGCAAATCAATGCTCTGACACTTATCCCTATTTTATATTTGTCTCTAATCAACGTATTTAAGAGCAATATGGCCATGTTGGCACGCCGAAGCTTGTTGTGCTTACAAGAAATACTGGTGGAATGGGAGCATTAAAATTAAGTAGCATGGAGTGTCCAGTAATTAATTTGATTTTTACATCCATTCTTTATTTAATGCAACTTTAGAACTACGTTAGGAGCCGGAAATAAGCAGTGTAGCATGAAAACGAACTGGCCAGGTTCCAAGTGAGGGAGGAATTAGCATAATGTTAAATGTCGAGGATCCGTCTCATCAGCAAGCTGGAGGGGAGGATCCAGCCGAGGAAGAGACTATTGTGGTGCCTATCACTGGGAGAGCAGAGCCCAGCACAGGGTGCTGTGCGAAAGACCCGTCTCTTCCCCAATCCCAACAGAAGAGAGGTGAGGAAAGGAAGCTAAAGACCGGGGATTTGGCTATGAGATCACCTTTGCTTGCTAGAGCTCGGGTGAGCCGGTGCCAAGACGGGAAGGCTGGAGCATCTCTGAGGACCTGCCCATCCCACCTGCCCTTCACCTTTCATCGTTCATGTTGCATTTGCGCTGCCAAGATTTGCTGCAATCATCCCGTTCCTCAGGATCAAACTCCTTTACATCATATTTGAGGGAAATCTCACTGCAGCTGGACGGAATTGCTTCCTCCTCTAATCCCGGTATTCACAGTCTTCCCTGTCTCTCCTTTTGCTGCTCAGAGCTGATCCGATAGCAGCACCGCCCTGTGATTTCCATCATCTCCCTGGAGTTATTTCAGCATAGACCTGCTTTGTGCTGAGGCTGGGGAGTTGTGGGCCTGGCTGTCTGTGGAGTGATGCCAAAAATCCAGAAAATCTGGCCCTTAACCTTAAGAATAATTTTAAATACAGAGAAATTTAGGCTAAATAGCAGCAAAACCTTTCTCACCTGATATGCTTTCCCACATCAGACACATGCCAGTTCCTTAGAGAACCTGTAAAACTCCATCATCATCCAAGACTATCTTGGGTGAAGCTCTGCAGTGGTCAAGAAAGTTCATTTTCCCAACCTTAACCTGTGCAGTTCTCCAACTGGATAACCTGGGAAGCCCGCTATGGGAAAGAGGGTGGTTTGCGTGAGCACAGGGGAGAGAAAAGCAGGGTCCTGCACAAAATAAATCCCACCAGCTGCTCTTTGCAGCCCCAGCACCTCGGCTGGCTCCACTGGGGCACTTGCCATGAGCTCGGTCTAGACCAGCCCAAGCCACGTGCGTGATTTATCGCACGCCAAGACCGAGCATGTGGGGGAAGCCCGATATCGGTCAACGAGCTTAGGGGGCTCGCCCCGCGCTTTGTGCAACCTTGCTCACCGTGAAAGCCGAGCTTTAGTGGCCCTTTTCCATCTCTCTTCCAAAGAAGTGCAGCGAGATGGAAATAAGCGTTGGAAAAGTCGGGCTTGGCAGAAAATATTTAAAAATAGGAGCTGTTTTACTCGGGTAAAACATCCTGAGGAAAGTGTCCGAAATCGCGGCACTTCAGCAAGGATTGGCAGATTGCACAGAGCAAACCCAAGCAGATTTTAAGGAACATGTTTTTTCTGTCTCTAGGAGAAAACAAAACTCACTCAATGCACATCTCTAAGCAGAGAATCGGTGCATTAAGAAAATAAAAAACCAGTAACCAAGCAAGAAATTCAGCATCACACAAATCCAGACCCTCAGCAGTTTCTTTCTCTTTTCCTCACCCATTTCTGAGCTTTGGGCAGCCAATTTCGAGCCAGGCAGAGGGATTCGAGCTCCAAAGCTGGCAAGCAGGGAGGGTGCCGCGCTCACCGAGCACAAGGAGAAGGAGAATCACCAAAAACCCACCCAGGTGGTAATTTCTGCTCCAGTCTTGCTGAGATCAGGGCTGGCTATATAAAAATGTTGAAGCCCATGAATTAGTTGGCCAGTGCCACCAGTGCTGCCACCAGGCAGGTCCAGCATTGGAGAGCATCTCCTGCCCCGGTTTATTCCTATGCATCCATGGGACGTGCAAAAATTCAGTAAGGAGCACAGCAAAGTTTTTTTGATACGCATTTGTGTGGGGCGCGTACTCAGCCCTGTGCAGATCCCACCGAAATGGCCTTAAAATTCCTTGTGCCAAAAGGGCAAAATCCTGCTGCACTTCTCCCTGTATCTCCTGTGCTTAATACTAAGACGCTGAGGGATTCTTCAGCATCCGGGGAAATGCTTTTTTTTTTTTTTAATTGACAGACAGACATTTCTGTTCGTTCTTTCCCCACCTCTGCGTAAAACTGTTAACATTTAAGGACTTTTTGGGGGGTTTTTTTGAACGAAAGTTTTAACACAGCCAGCCCCAGGATGGCTCCACACTGCCACCAGCAAGGAAACCGTCGGAGAAGGCAGTTTAACCCCTTGGTGACATCCTGCCTTTTAATTCCCTCTGAATAGGCCTGATACAGTTTTGATGGAAAACCTACCCGGTGCATGGTTCAGGAGGCTACAGAATTGAGAGCTATTAAATACTAAAAAGACAAGGTGAGAAACAATTTGCAAAATCTCCTCTTTTTATAGACTACAGCTATTGAGAAAAATTGAGTAAATTCCCCAGCTACCAAGACTGCAGTCTGTTTCAAGATTCCATCAATTTTTTACGGTACAATCAATATTTATGAATCCCCAAAGAAATGTTGCAAAGAGAAACATGGTGAAACATTTTCCATGCTGTTGCAAAGATGTAACGCGGGGACCTAAATAACTTTTAAAATAATCTCAATGACAATCAAAGTGCCTTACATAGCCAATATGGTTTAATGTCAGTGTTTATATTAGCTTTCTTCTAAAGAATAGATGGAAAAGGGGGAAAAAGTAAGGAAAATGTTTGCAGTTCAATCTCTCCTGAAGAAGACATTTTGCTATAATAAGTATTCTGTAATTTGGTGCTTAAAAATTCAAAGGAAGTACTATATTGAAAGTTCTTTGATTTTTTTATGCATTAAAAATATTCACCATCATGCACGCAATGGATTTTTCAGTCAGCTGGAAAAAAAAAAAAAAAAGATTTCTATAACAACTAGACAAACAAACCCACATTCCTTTAATGGCTACTTTAAGTTTAATATCTAAACTTATTTAAATAACTCTGAACCCTCCTGCTGAGAAATATTGAAAGTAATGGATTCCTTTGTGTGTAATCTCCATTTACATGTAGAGTTTAATTTCCCTCTGGGCTAAACCTGTGTAAAACTTGCCTTGAAATGTCCCTCTGTAAAAACACACTGTTTAGGGCGGAACGCCTTTTATTTTAGTTAAAATCTATTCCGCGCATTAAAAGCAAACTGCCAGCTTGCCCCGGCACTGATGAAATGGTGAGTCCCAGGCCCAGCGGACTGCGGCAAGCGGCACCGCCGGGCGTGCTCAGCCCTGCCACGCTCATCACACCAGTGACCGGTTTCCCCCATGGCCTCCGAAGGCTTTTCGCTACCCGGCGCGGCGGAGGATGCCGCTTTTCCCGACTCGTGGCCCATCGCGAGCGCCAGGCGCGAGCGGTCCCCCCCGCGCGGTTTTGTTTTGTCGTCGTCGTTTTATTTTTTTTTAATTCAAAGGAGAAAACGCTAGGAGAGTTCCCTGCTAACGAACCAGTAACTCGAAGCATTTAATTGCCTAAGACAAACTCTGAGCGCGGATGCTAATATTTTATTTTGAACATTAGCGAGTGCTAAAGAAGTCAGGAAATCTGATGAATTTGCAAAACACTTTCAACGAGGTTTATTTCCCCAAATTAATCAGGCAACTTGCAGTCCCAGCTATTTATAAGTCTAGTTAAGTATTGCTCCCCTGCGAGGTGTCTTTTTTTTTCTTTTTTTTTCTTTTTTTTCCCCTTCCATACTTACGGAGGTGTCTCAGTAATTCAGCCTCTTACCTAGATAGCTCATCCCAGGGAATCTCGGTGGGAAGATCTGGTATCTGATCTGTTTCTATATTTAATGGCATATTTCATCATGGGGGAATATGTTATTGAACCATCTCCCATGAAATTGTATTTTTACACCAAGCTACATTTGAAACCGCAAGAGTTTTAAAAACATACTTTCACTGGAAAGCGTAAGGAAAAAAAAATCCCTTTTTTCTGGGGGGATTAAGCAGGATGTGCAGAAGGTTGGGGAGTGGGAAAAAAGGGATTGTCCTCAGAAAACTTCAGATTTTTTTTTTTTTTATACCTGACCTCTGAAGCGAAGTGAGCTGGGGATGGGGATGCGGATGGGAAGCGCCCGCAGCAGAGCCGACGACTGGATCCTTTGGGTCCCGCTCTGGAGGCAGAGCTACGGGGAAGTATCGGTCGCCTGGTGCCGCTGCTCTTTTTCTTGCTGGTATTTCTTCTTCGTCTTTACCTGTGTTCGCCCCAGGTGAGGCATTGATTTCCAGTTTGACGGCAGCACATTTTGGGGCAGCAATAGCCAAACCGAGCAAAGCCGCTGAGGACCACGTGTCCGTTCCCACGCTCCCTGACGCGCGGTGCTTTTCCCTGAGAAGCATCAGAAGGAGTTAAAAGAGCAAACGTTCCTCAACGCTGCCTGACTATCCACTTTGATAAAACATAAAAAATCCAAAGAGGATTTTTACAAAATATGTATTTTTTAAAACGTTGCCCCTGCTGGGACAAAAAAACCCAACAATGACACTAGTGAACGATTTGGTGAAAAAAAAGCCCCACTTTCTAACCAGCCAGCCAGAGAGGACTTTGCCAATAGTTAATGAGTTTACAATGTTACGGATCTCTTTATCTTTTAATCCATTTAATCAACAAAATTTCAAATAAAAACAAAAAAGACAAAACGGGGAAAAAAAACAATGCCCCCAATTTGTGTTTTGTTTGACTGCGAGTAATATTCATGTCTGCATGAGGATGGCATGTAATTAACATGTCATAATCAAAATGACTAAGTTTGACACATTATAATCACTGCATGGAGATTATAGCATAGCCACAGGCGATCTGCACAGCCTATCTTAATATCATTTGCATAATGAAAGCATGGTGGCAGTAATAGCTTTTTTCTCTTGTTATCATAATTTCACCCAGGGCTGCAAAGGGCTTTGGTACTGTCAGATGTTGCCTGTTAAAAGTCATTGCGAGTTGAAGACTCCCATCCAAGTGACCTAAGTATTTCTGCGGGAGCGATAGCCGGGTAAATAAAACGCCGGGTGTTTTCTGCGCTGCCGAGAAACACGTGCGTGGCCTTTGCTTAGGGTTCCCAGTTACGGCCCTTTCCTCACTGGTCTGGCAGATGGATGAACCCAACGGGCTGGGGGTTCATGGCGATGTTGACCACCGTGCTCACCTGCTGCTACGAGCCGGGCCCCGACCACAGCTTGCCCCAATCCACCGCTGCTTTGGGTGCAGACCAAGCGATGCTCCCCAGCGGGGTGTCCTCCCAACCACTTTGGGATCGAGAAGAACCAGATCTCGAGGATCTCATGCCGCGACAAGTCAAGATCCCACCAGCTCTCAAACGTTGTCCAGCGACAGCAACATTTTGGCATCCAGAGCAAAGTCCTGAGGCCAAATACCCAATTTAGGGAAGCACTTGAGCCAGACCTCGGTCCCGATATGAACCCTGTGTTTCTCCTTTCGTCTTTGCTCTAAATAACGCTTGTAGAATTTGGTATTTTTTTCAGGAGTTCATTTGTACCAGTAATTCCATATATTGCAACTCACAGTATCAGATTCTTCTATCATTTCCATATTGCTCCAGCTAGTATACAGTCCAATCACATTAACATACACTAATCCTCCAGCAGACATTACAGCACTAGGAATTAAAAATTTATCTTATAGTAAAGACCATCACAGTAGCCCATGTAACATAAACCTATATAATCCTCCCAGATACACTCAGGAAAGTTCCTGCAGAATTTGGAAAAGAGCAGAGCTGATGAGCCACGTTATTTGGGCAGTGTCCTAGTGGCTGAGTAAAATAGTATCATATATACAGAATTATCTAAAATTATTTTAGTATGGTAGGCTAAAATGATTATGTTAAGTTGGGTTTTGGTAATAGATTTGAGTTGTTTCCTGAGATCCTAGCAGAGATATTGTGCTGGGTCTTTTTATTTAAGTGGAATTTTTATCGTATTTCCATATAAAAAACAAATGTGCTTTGTGAGGTGATTTTTAACTTGCAATGACATCAGTTAAAAGATCGGTATTTTTTCTTCATCTGAAATTACCCAAGCAGGCATACAGGTCCATACAAACTGTATTTACTTGTTCTTTAAAATACCAACCCTGAGTATCCACCCAGCTAAAAAGACAGGATTTGCAGCATTTCCTAAATACTAAGAGAGGTGAGGTAATTGCAGATCCAGCAAAGTGAATTTCAGAATCAAATGTTCCTCGTGGAAAAACCTGTCAGCAGCTCCTTCTCCAGTACCTGCGTTGTGTGACCAGTTCAGGCTGATGACCACCTTCCACTTCTTGTGTTACAGTTTCTTATGTTACCTGTTGCTTTCTGATGCCCATTCAGGTTTCTGAGGGCTCTTCATGTTCACGTCAAAGATGAAGAAACCTGGAAAAAAAACGTGTTTTCCTATGGAAGTCACACAGCTGCGTGTGGTGGCTGCCTGTAGGACAGCAGTGAGAAGCACCGAGCGGGGTGTGAGAGCTGCTGCTGATCCCCAGCTTTGTGGTCCCTTGATGCCTGCATGGAAGATGCGTGTCCTCATGGCCAGGTGTCCACCTTGCACCATCCCAGCTCCGCAGGCAAGACCCCGCACAGGAGTTTTCCCAGCTTAAGAGTGGAAATGCATTTTCTAAAGCAATGAGGGCTCTTCTGCAATGGGCTCAGTGGGCAGCTTGGTGGTGCACCACATGGGACTTCATGCTGCTAGAGGCTAAAACCACTTCTGCTCCAGATACAGCCACTATCCTGATCAACTCATGCAGACTTCAGATGCAGTCACTAGAGAGTTGAGACCCCCTAACTCATCTCATATTCCCCCAGATCAAACCTGAATGGGTCCCGTAAAGATCCCTTCATCCATATCCAGCCACTGTCTTTTCCAAATGAAGCATCTTTCAGATGACGGAAATACAAATTGTCATGATAACCAAACGTTTTAGTAAGTAACATCTAACACAGACAAATGCCAGCCTACGTCTAGCATTCTAGTATTTTCTATGCTACTTACAGCACATTTGTACCCTGCTGATACCTGGGACCTTCACACATAGATTATGAAATACTTGTTTTCTCCCATAAAGGGACCAAGGAGCTGTTTCCAGTCTAATTCAGAATCTCTTCTTGAGATTCTCATGACTGTGCCCCAACAGGTATTATCTCTACGACTAAAGCGCCTGGAGATCCTGACTGAATTGCATTTGACTCCATAGCCCTACCTCAGAAGAGGGAATTCATGCTCCAGAAAACTGATATTTTAAGCCCACAAGAAACTGAGATGAAAAGCAGCTGAGCCAAGCTCATGGGCTGGGCCAGCTTTAGGGCAAGAAGATGGGGCAGGAAGCTGCCGGGCACCCGAGGCCAAACCTTGCCCTTGTCAAATAGCCCCCCAACATCAGCGCTTGGAAGACATGTTCTGCAACTGGGGTCATCCTGGTCCTCTGCTGAAACCACCATGTGATGACCACTTCTGGCTTCTCCTGTTCCCACGCCCCATGAAAGGGAGTGGGCAGGAGGAGACCACCAGGTCTTCTGAAACACGTATGTCCCCACGCTGGACATGCCATGGTCTCGAGGAGGATGCTGCCCACCTATGGGGCCCTCCAGTAGTGCCGGGACACCGTTTATGAGACTCTTACCACCGGATTGGCTTCTTGTGACACAGACGGCCACGCTCTGCACCCCCTTCCCAGGGCGGCCCCCTTGGGCTATCATTGGAACGGCTTCTTAAATTCCCGTTCTTAAGAGGGACTAAAGTTAAAGCCCATCTCGCTGTCATAATTCTAGTAGTTCATGTGCCTTCTAATCACATGTTTTATGGTTAGCAAAAATGCCCCATGGGAGCTGATTAAAGGTTTATGAGAACCAAGAAAATCTGATAGGATTTGGTTTGAATCCGACCAGTTTTTTAAGTTTCCTATCCATAAGCTTTTAAGTACTTACAAGCCATTATTTCTGTCTTTGATGCAGTAGGGTTGCTGTTTTTCTTTTTTTTTCTTTTTTTTTTTCAGGGGAGGGGGGAAAAAAGCAACATAAATCGCAGAGCAGAGATTTTTAAAAATGATTATCAGATTTGGGTAAGATTTATCGTCCTCTTTAAAAAAGGCTTTTCACAATCACAATGTAAATGCATTAGCACAAAAGCAGTCTAAAGTCATTTTCAGAAAGATACTGCCTTCTGCTATGATGCTTCTTTAGTGGAAAGTACCTGGGATGCACAATTTAACTCTTCAGCTCCTGACCTAGACCTCATCTTCGTTATAGCCAGAGATACTAAAAGTGCACATGGATCGTGTTCCCAGATGCAGCTTTTCTTCAAGTAATATTAAGCTGTTTTAGTGGAAAGTCTTTGCTCACCCATACTAAGTGTTTGCAATGCAGCAATTACACTTGTTGCTGTCGCATGTGGAGTTGAGGATGTTTTCCGAACCATTTCCTTCCTTCCGGCAATATAGCACAAGGCTGCTCTTGGCTAATGATGGGAAACATGGAAATATCAGCAGTTCAGCCTGTCTTTGAAGTCTGGGTGGCACTGAACTCTCAAGAGCAATGAAAGAAGGGCCAAGATGGTTGGTAAGCATTAATTCAAAGAAACTTCCCCTCCACCAAACTCAGCTGTTCACCGATGGGTGCCAGGACCTCAGAAGATGCTCTGATGCAGCTGGTGAGAGCAGGCAGCCCGGGAGGGCCAATTCCAGGCTCCTGGCTTCGGCTGTGCAGTCTCCTTCCTGACAGGTGGTCTTGGCTCTTTTCTGCAGGAAATGCACAAAAAAGGGTCTTGCTGTATATGAATGATTACTTGTTTTCCTCAACAGTCTTCGGTGCTTGATTTTTTTTTTTTTTTTTTTTTTTGTATGGGGGGACTATAATGGATAGTCACCACATGTAACATACGGGCTAAGGACAGCAATGGTCAGGGACATGGACTGAAGTCTTTTGGAAAAAAAACAAAAGGAGGGAAAGCATCAGAAAATAGTTCTTTGGGCATAAGAAGATCATAAGACCAGGTCAGCTGGTCTGCTTGTTTCTCAAATACAAACTCTTCAGTGAGGAAAAAACCACCTTAGAGGGTCCATGTTGAGCAGCCAGAACACTACAAAGACAACTAAATCAGAAGGAACATAAGAAGGGCTTTCCAGCCAGGGAAAGCATCCTCTTTTCTAAGGGCAAGGAAACACCCTAATAGTAATTTTACTGGTCTGTATGGAAGTTGAGTATACCATGTGCAAAGGTGCGGCATTTGACACCAGTTAGAGAAAAGATCTCAAGACACCTTCCAAGAAGTTTCTTCAAACTACAAATACCAGGTAATACAAGAGAAGAGGCTCTTAGGGCCTGAAAAAGAGGCAGGAGCTGGATTAAGATGAAAACACCAAAACTCTTACTAAGAGAATGACAACACCCTCAGAAATTTGTTTTTCTTTTTTTTTTTTTAAGTAAATATGAAACACTGAACTTAAGAAAGGGGGATTTTAAAAAATAAGAAAATCACTCAAGAAAATCCATAAAATCAAAACCTATATATTTACACCATATTCTCAGCTAAGCAAGTGTAATGAAACAACACGAAAAGGTATATATCCCTAATTGAATGTGGAAACAGAGACACTGGGGAAAACACAACAGTATGGCTAAAATATCAGGGGCAAGTCGTCTAAGAAAAAAACGAGCACACAACTTCAGCAAAGTCTTAGAAAGGAGCACAACTTCTCAAAGGCAATGTGAACATGAGCACAAGAAAGTAATTGCAGGGAGATATTTAAACTGGTTGTCAGAGGTCTGAAATAAGACAAATAGTTATTTGGGGAGAGGGATTAATAATCATTTGAGATGTATTCACCCAGGAATAAGCTGATTTCTTAAGCTTATTCTGAGACAGGATCCAAGCATATAAAATGGCAGATGATAGAGATCCAGTAAACCAAGTGTTCCCGTTTCCAGGCAGCCAGTTAAAAGAAACAAACTTTGTGCAAGCAAAGGATTCATCAGCTGATGAAAGTCTTTGGTATTACTAGCAAGTTCTTCTTTCAGCTTACTTAACCCTCAGCTTGCACAGAAAATGGTTCCTAGGTCATTTGTGTTCACAGCATTCACTATTAAATGCTGAGAGAGAAAGTAAAAGTAAGGGTGAATAGCATCACGTGAACACTATGAATTATGTCACACATAAAACATTTGAGAACACACTAAGAAAATCTGATATTCACCTGACTCCAAAGGAGGATGTGTCAGCAGGTCATATATTAAATCTCAGTTTTTGTACTTGTTCTTGCCATGGGTTCTTCAGATGAAAACTGAGTCACCTTCCATACTAGGAGGACACGAACTAAAGTCAGTGTCATACATTGTAGACTGGTACCATTGAGTACAATCAAGGATCAGTTGATCAGTTCAGCTTGAGGAAAGTTTAAACTAACCTGCCTGACTCTTGAGTGCTGGACTAACGCCTGAACTATTCCTTTTTTTTTTTTTTAATCATAGCAGAACTTGCCTCAACAACCAGAGAGATTATCTAGTAGCATCTGGACTCAACGATATGGGCATCTACTTTTGCTGCGATGCGAAGGACAATTAATCACCCATCAGTTATGGCATCAGTTATGCTCTGGCATTTTGGATATCTGGAAATACTAGCAGGGAAAAACACAGTCTTTCATAGATGTTTTGAATGCAATACTAGAAAACAGTAATACTGCATGCAAAAACTTGGAGAGAGCAGGGACGAAAATCCAAAATGCTTATTTACCTCCCTAATGCTGTTCTCTGTGAGACCAGCTCCCATAAGGCCTTACCTGGAGTAAAATTTGGCAGTGCAGGCCATCCTTGTGCAGGGACGGTGGAAGTGGGACAGCCGTTGGGAAGGGCCCCTGGGACAGCACACAACAGAACATCCACATTAGGAGAGGAGATGGGAAGAGCTGGCCTCATTTCGTCCTGCAAACGGAGGTGGGAAGAGTTGGTTGCTCTCCGTGGCTGCCGGGAGGGTAAACACAAGGCAATGAAAAATATTTGAAGGGCAGTGGTGGCATCAGGGTAAGCAAGTTTATGCTGAGCAAGAGTAAACCAGAAAGTGGTTTCTGATCATGAGTGTATTCAAATTCTGGAGCAGCTGTCTATGGTGGTGGTGGGGTCAACTCCCTTTTTAAGACAGTTTGATCAGTTTATGAAAACAATTATAAAATGTGGTGCTTGGACCTGATGCTGAAGAGGCTTCTTCTGAGCCCACATCTGATGGGAATGCAGACCTGGTGCTACTGGGTTCGAGACTGCACAGCTGTCTGGCCCTGTCCACCATTACTGGTTCTGCATCTCCCACAGAAAAACAGAAAAACCCCAGTGGAAACCTTCCAGTTAGATGAAGATGGTCTGTAGAAGACAGTTGCTACCTAAGCGGGGTGGGTATAAAGAAGATGACATAAGGCAAGAAAATCCTTCACAATGAGAGTAGTGCAGACCTGGGACAGGAGCCCAGAGGAGTGCTTGGATGTCCAGCCATGGAGATATTCAACACATGACTGCACAAGCTGCTGAGCATCCTCATTTTACTTTGAAACTAGTCCTGTTTTGAGCAGGGGATTGGACTTGAGTTTTCCAGAGGTTCCTGCCAACTGCAATTACTCTGTGATTTTAAGACAGGCTATAGGAGATAGACTGCGTGAGCCAGGAAGAAACAACATGGACAGTTGGTGGGTTTACAGCAGCAAAATGGGGGTCAAGATACCTGGGTTCTGCACCCAACTTCATCTGTGAGCAGCTTGAGGTGAAGCACATTTTATTTCAACTCACTTTTTGATCTACAGAGCAAGTGGTAAGGGTGCTTCTGAGCCACCTGCCCTTTGCAGAACTTGATCTGCTGATGCTTGAAATTAAATAAATATAAATGGAAGGATGGTCAGTGGGCACCCCAGCAGAGACGATGTTTAAGTCGATGGCAGGTATCTCACTTTTAGGTAGCTTGCTCAAGCAGGCAGAGAAGGAGACAAGGATCTTGTATCTCTCTTGACCAATCCCCCAAGCCTGCTTAGAAAATCTGCCCAAGAAAGCAAATCAGCAAGGAAATGGCAAAAAGCAAGGTCTTCCTACTTCTGCCTTGTTTGTTTGCAAGGCAGTCATGAGCTTGCTATTACTTCATCTTTTCCCTCCCTCCCCTTTGCTAAAAGTATCATTCACATCTCAGTCCCTACTTCTTCCCCCTGAATTCTGCATTTTTACATGACCAGTTTGGCTATCCTTGGAGCCAAGCAGTCAAGAAGCCATCTCAGGCACTTTTGCTATCATGCCCGTGAAGCTGGTCGGTACAGTGACACCTTTACAGTGACAACAGCAAGAGGAAGATCTCAGTCACCCTTGGCCAATTCCACTGAAAACAGGGCACTCTCTCACTGAGATGAGAAACAGGCTTAGTTAGCAATATTGGTGAATTTAAGGAGATTGTGATGGCATCGATCTATATTGGACCTGTATTATAAGTTTTGGTGTGTGGCAGGAACAAGGACTTGATGGCTGGCTCTGCTCTCGCTGACTTCAGTTGCCATCAGGAGTAGCTGCGTGCCAGGCAACGGCAGCAGCCCACAACGAACAACAGGCACTGAAGTATTGACTGAAAAATGTCCTGACAAAAAAGCAGATATGCACAGGAGCAACATCCCATGCTGAGGACATGACAAAGAGGCAGACATCTCCATAAATGTCCAAAAGCTTTCCCAGGGTCTGCAATACCCTCCTTCAATCAGAAGCGGTTAACTTGATGTGTTATTAAAACCCAGATTTCTAGTGGGCATCTTGCATGGGTGAGGACGGGCAGTCCCCAGTCCCATCATGCCCTTCTTTTTTCCGGAATTCTTCCTCCCATCCCGATAATGCTGTAGCGCAGTCCACCAACTTCCACTTGTGCTGCTGCGGAGAAGGGCCACGACACATCCCAGAGACTTTCCTTCCCCTCCATCGGTGTTGGAAGGACGGCTCAAAGCACACACCAAAAACCAGACAGCTAAAATGCTTACTCACCTAACTGGCACTTATTTGCCAAAAAACCCTCCACCCTACAACTAAAATAGGAAAAAATGAAGACAATGGTTTTATAGGTGCAACTGGAGATGTGCAGTTCTAAAAAACATGAGCTTAAGCATCCCCTGGTATTCACTGGTACTCCCAGGCTCCTGTAGTGTTGTATGGATGTTTTGGGAACTGCAGCACTGAAGGAAGAGGCTGGGTTCAGCACACGTCATTCCCAGCATCAAATACACAAAAATACTTAAGCTGACGCACAGTCTACCCTGGCATTCAACAGACAGCGATGCTAACTTCTGGAAAATAGAAGAGCCCCAGGGCAGGCTAATAACAGCGCTACTTAAGAACGTAAGACAATTATTACCTCCAACTGTGAAGGAGTCTGAGTAATTAAAAAGGGTTCTTTATTTTGATTAAAAAAGATTCCTTTCAGTCTGTTTGAATCTTCAGTAAAAGCCCTGAACGATATTTTTAGATGTCAGAAAAGAGACTCTGCGCTGGTTGCAAGACACATGACAAACTCATTTGAAAAATTTGCCTATTATCATCATATTGTCCAAAATCAATTAATTTCTCATTCCTTCACCCACATCACTTCCTGGAGACAATGCAGGTCTGAACCAAAGCTTCCGAAACCTTCTTTGGATTCACAGAAATCCAAAATTAATTGGCTTTAATTACTATAAATTTCCTTCCCAATAAAATCTCAAGAATTTCCAATCACGCTGATTTATTTGAGTAATTAGAAAGCCATTCACAGATGTCACACTGTTAGGTAGTGTGGCTAATGCGGGGTTTGCTTAACTGGATCCTGAGACCACAGCGCTGTGAAGAATGACAACTAAAAAAAAACTCCAATAAAAAGCGGGAGATTAAGGGAACACAAACGACACAACCTCAGGCAGTGCAAGCAACGCCAGCAGCTTCCCGCGGGAAACCCTCTGCCCACCTCCGTGCTGCCAGAACTGTGCTTTCCATGGAGCAGAGCCTGCTTCTGCTGCTCCAGAATAACTCGATCTGGTCTAGCCCTCTGCCCCAGCAGGTCTTGAGGAGCTTTACAGCCATCCCCATTTGATAGAGGAGGAAAGGAAGGCTCCTAGGGATGTAGCGTGCAATCCAGGGTCATCCCAAAGGACGGCGTCAAAGCTGAAAGAAAAAAGAAAGACAGATCTCCTTTGTATTGAGACGTACTAAATATTGGCTTCGGCCACGAGGTGCCTTCCCATCTGCGCCTCCCACAACTGCTACAAAGAGCATATGCAGGAGGGAGGAGGCCAGAAGACACCTCCTTTCTGAAGCACTGCAAAATGTGTTGCATCCGGGCCCGACTCGCTCTCCATTCAAGCAGCTGCCACTGAAAGCTGCGCTTGTGCTTGCTCTCCCCAAAAGAAGAGCTGCAGTGAATCTAGCGAGGGTTGGGCAGGTCCTGCTTCTCCACCGTGGAAGGCGTGCAAGGTGGTGCAGACCCAACTACTCACATCCCACGGGGCTGTGAGCTCCTTATTTAGTGAATCTGAAGAATGAACGGGATTGTGTTTTCCTGTAAGAGTATTTTGTGAAGCCACTAATCTGCATGGACTGAGGTGGGATGGATCCCCCCCTACCTTCAGACACCTACGATGAAGATGCTGGGAGCTGGACTAATCACTCTGCCCATTCAATGGAGAAAAAGGGGCACTTAAATGTGACTCCTTTGACCTTACATCAGTGTCTGATTTAGGAGGGGATAGACTGAGCTTCAGGAAATATCTGCATGTCTCCTCGGGGACCGCAGTGCAATGAAGGGCTGGATGTGCTCATCCTTGTGATAAACATTTAATCAGGTGAACCCTGTCCAGAGAGTCTCTGAGGCTTGGGCTGCTCAGACTCTGTCCTGGAGCAGCTTGTCAGGAGTACAGATGCTCCTTATCTCCCCTTTTCCCTGGGGCAGGACATCGGCCAGGAGCAAGCAGCCATGCTTGCGGTGGCCAGAGCAAGCCCTTGGGTAGTCACAGGCTGTGTTGCCCCTCTCTTGGGCAGAGTCAGAGACATCGCAGGGTCATTGCCCTCCCCTTGCCCAGTTGTTGGCAACTCAATGAGTCATCCTTGTGAAGATAAGAGCAAAATTTCTTCTATTACAAAGAGAAACATTCCCTTCACCCCAGGATATTATTTGACGTCCCCTGAACTACCATTAAAAGATGGAAGGAGCAGGGTGAGTATGGAGGAGAACCCTAATGTGGTTTTTCTTCCCATCTCCTCACAGCAATGCGAATCACCTCCTCAGTAGGCAGCTGGCCTCTTCCTGCTGATGAATCTTGGGAAAGAAAAGTTGTGGGGATTTCTTGACTGTCCTTTACAAGAGGGCTGGGGAAAGTCAGGAATTAAAAACTGGGAGACGCTAACACAGATTTCAGGTTCTACTTCCATCCCAACAGGAAGGTTCGGAGGCAGATGTAATACAATCTCCCACAAACAGAACACGTGATTTAATTAGAAAGGTAATTTGGTGATCAGTAAATTAAAAGAAAGCATGTCAGGGTCATCAAAGTAGAGAGAAAAGACTTAATTTGGCAATGTAAACATAAATAGTTGTTTATAAGAGGGGAAGTTTTTTTTTCTTTTTTAAGACTCAGCTGTGAGCTGAATCTAACAGCTAAAACCAGAGCCTTGATAGTAAAAAAAAACCCCAAAAACCAAAAAACAAAAAAACCTCGGGTTTATACATGCCAGCATTTGACTAATAACATAATATTTAAATACCACAGTAATCTTAGCACTGTAATCCTGACACTCACAGGCTATCTTAAATAAAAGTCAACAGAAGAATATAGTATTGTCCGAATCCCTCCCCCCGCTCCCCCCGGCTGTCAGACATCCTCAGCCATAAGAAAATCATCTTTACTTTTGGCCTGAGCCTTTAATGGCTCTGAAAGCCGCTGCTTTTGTCTAAATACATACATTGTACGCAGTTTAGGAAATAGGTGAAAAGGCTTTAATGGAGAGATTAGTGCTTGGCATGGTGAAGCTGCAACTAGGTCGTAAGAGATTTCAGAGGTTGGGAAATTTTACAGGATTTAAGTGTTTTGTAATGTAGTTCAGTGGCCTCATACACTTGCCCCTGGTCCAGGACATAACGGATGCTTCAAAATTTGATTTGCATTGATGAAAAATAACTAGGTTGCTACTCTGGGCTAACGGCCACTTGACAAATTCCAGCATGTACCAACAACTGCTCTGATTTCTACAATCATTTTAACAGGTTTGGGTCAGGCGGAGCAGGAAAGGCATTTCTTGCTGAGTCAGGCCACCAGGGTCAATGAATCCGAAAATTAAAGACAGTTAACAAAACCGGAAGCTTTCTGTCCCTCTTGTACAGTTGTAGTCTTCCTAGTCTTTGGCTGGATTGGTTAGGGAACATCTCATTAAAAAATTATATACCGACCATTTAAATAAGGTATTCCTGGGGGGAGGAGGGGTTTAAGTGCAGAATGAGCCTTCCATGTAAAATCAGTGCTGTTAAACTCCTTTACACTAGCTTTCTTCCATGGCTAAGTAACCACATTTCTGATACACAGCCAGAGTATAAATAGTGGCCCCAACCAGCATCGGGAACAGATAGGGAAGGAGAGAAGTCATCTTTCAGATGAACCGTTCCGGAGGATTATCTAAAGTGAATACCTCGAAGACATCAAAGCTCCTAGTATGCATGCGTAGCAAGTGATCTCTTGTCCCCTCCTCTGACACCAGGCCTGTAACCTCCACAGGCCAATGTACCTACTTTCTACTCACCCACATTTGTGTAATTCAGCAGAGACTTGAGTGAAGGCAATGGAGATGCACCAGCATCGGTAAATATGAAATCAATGGACGTTAAGCCAGTGAGAAGCCCATTGCAGTCAACTACATAAAGAGAGTCTTACAGCACAGCATTTGGTGCAAATATGTTTGGGTATATAAAGCCTGTGGATCTCCAATAATCCAAGCTTATCGTCTTAGAAAAAGTTCTTCTGCAATCTGTGGGAAACCTAGGCTGTGTTCATGGACAATCTCTGTGTACAGGGAAAGAGAAGAAATCTACTGACATCTACATTTTTTTGTAGAAAAGCCCTGGAGAACTGCTAAGGAAGAACTAAAAAAGTTCTACAGAAAATGGAGATCCAGTTGTAAATTGCTCCATGCTGCTGAAGAGATTTATGCAGAGTGAAATACTTTCCAATGTTCCTTTCCAATGATCCAGGAGAGCTCTTCTAAAGGCATCCTTTCGAAATAAATTCCTGCAAAAGGATACTTTAATCTATTGAATTCTGTAAGACTCTTGCAAAGTAACTACTTGCTATAAATTCTCCATCCTGTTCTGCATTCACACATGACAGTTAGGGGCATGCGGTGAAAATCAAGTCAATCCCCTTCCTTCCTTCCGCACTCTCCCACCTTGTAGTCTCCCTAATTTATGCCAGTGACAGAGGTAGGTGACACTCTTGGATGGTGAAACGCTGCAGGACGCAAGAGTCGGGTGGTGGGGTCACCCCAACAGAAGGAGGCTCATGGGACCATGGGGTTTTCTACAAGTGCTCAGGGCTAGTTCAACCTCATCGTCATCGGTGGTAACTGCAAAACTTCTGCAGAGCTCGGTGGGAGAAGCAATAGGCTAGTAACGATCCCCTTTCACGCTCCCATTCGGGTCTAAAGTTGGGCCTCGCTTTGCAGTAGTTTCTCAAGAATTACTCTAAGAAAAAACTATGTTTTTGGACAAAAAAAAGATACTCTGTGGAAACCAAAGCTTCTAACGAGTCATGGTCACTTTGGAGGAAGACTCAATGCTGAAAAAGCCACCTTGAGCTTCTCAGTGCCTCAATTTCCCTGTCTCTCCTGTCCTCAACCCACATTTACACCTAGGCCCCCCGGACTTGGAGGACTGCGTTTCATACGCCAATAAGAGGCTGATCCTTGGGTACCCAGTACATTGCTGCTGCCCCGGTTTTAAAACAGACAAGATGCAAAAATTGAATGAGATGCAAAAAAGTGCCATGAACAATTTGTGACTGGAGGCAATTTCTCACAAAGACCAAGAGTTCCATGCATTTATCATATCAAAAGAAAGAGAGGAAATTATCACAAGAACAAGAACCTGCCCTCCCAAGGAAGAAATTATAGGGTACTAGGCAATATCTGCAAATCTACCTGAAAAGGCACAACAAAAGCCGTCGCTGGAAGTGAAAACCAGGCAAATTGTAGCACGAAATTAGAAATGACTTGTAATTCTAAAATTAATTAACCATGTATCAAGCAATAACAACATACCAAGGGATAAGGTGGATTCCCCATTGATTAATGTCTTCCAGCCAAAAGCTTGGTTGCTTCTCTGGAAGATATACCTTCAGTAGACACAAGGTCCTGGCTCAGTCAAGGGGTCACTGGACAGAGATACAGAGCAAGCGAGGCTAGCTGATCCCTTCTCGCCTTCGTAAATCTGCGAAATCCTTCCACAGAGGCTTGCCCTGGGATCAAAAAGATACACAGACTAAAGTCAAAGTGTTGGGTCAGGCATGTACATCTTTGTCCGAGACTTTTCTCCCTCCTTCCACCACACAACTGAGGTAAATTGGTAGAAGCTGTAGCCATCAAATTGAGGGGAATTTTGGTAAAAACACTGATAATGAACTTCCAGTTCTTTCTTTGGGAGAACGTGTAGTTTCTTGATGTGTGAGGCCAAAAAAGATGTGTGGCCCAGTGCACTCTTGACAAAAGCATAGATTCACTGAAGCTTACAATTAATATTTAATACCAACAAGTCTTCTGTGATGCTGTGCGGATGTAAATAAGTGGAGAGAATGTGATATTTACCCCACTATAAAACATTCATGAGAGCTAAGCTATTTACAAAAGCTAAATATGACACTGTATTTACTGTAGGTCACCTCCTAGGGTTAGAGATGAAAAGTTTTTGGTCTAATGGAAAGTAACATAATACACCATAATAATACAACCACTGTCTCGTCTGCAAAGAAATATCTCTAGCTCCTTCTTTCTATTGCAATTACAGGTGGGTAAAGCCACTACAGGAAAAAAAAATAAAAAAAAAAAAAACAAAAGGAAATGGTGCCTTAAGCAGACTTGATACCTTGAGCTTGTTTTACCATGCACCGTTCTTGTGCACAGTTGAACATTGCCATGTTTATGCAAGATCTCACGTCTGTGGACAGGGTATGTGCTATGACTTTGCTTTAATTGAAGCTACACTATCCCAGGAATGCAAAGGGCTTTTCTTCCACTCCAATGTAATTCAAATTTCCCCCCAGAAAGGTTCTTTTGTATATACTCAAACCTGCAATAAAAATAGATGGTTAAACAGGATTGTCAAAACTTGAAATGCCAATATGCTAGGCATGAACTCAGTGATGCAAGTCTCACAGCATTATGCTCAGGATTTATAGACCAGGATAGTTAGGAATTTGTTTCCACGAACTAACACCCACAGCAGACCCCCCACCAGCCAACTGCATTATTCTCTATAAGTCTCGGAAATCACAGAAGACTTGTCAAAGCCAAAGCAGATTCCTGATTCAGGAAGCATTTGGATGAAGCTGTATTATAAAGCCTAACAAAAAATTGCTTAAAAAGACACATTTATCTCAGAAGTCCGGCTTGTTGTTTGGTTTCACATCCAAAAGTAAGCTGAAGAATGGTGTGAATGTAATTCCTATCATGACAGGCAATTTGGATGGAGTAGCAATAAATGAAAAAGGCAAGGAAACTTTAGTCTTTGATATATATGAAAAAAGGACACTTAATATCAGGAACTAATTAGAAATGGGTCAATGCCATTTACTCCTGTTCACCCTCCATTATTCACTGAGTATTTTTGAATGGGTGACTTACCCATAACAGTCTTCAGTGCTTTAAAATTCTTCCTGAGAAAGAAAAATTAGGATAGTGGGATGGTTTGTGTGTTTACTGTGAATTTTACAGGTATAAAAATGATAGGTTTAAACTAAAGTAGGACTTCAAAGACCTTACCTTGTGGGTCAGAGATGGTTTTGAAAAAACATTTGTTAAAGAAGTAAGTAGTTGCTAGCATCGCCCCTTCACCACTCCTGCAGAAAACCTTCAAGTAAAATGAGATCCCAGGCACACATTTCTTACAAATCCTTCCCCAGATGCCCTAAGGTGCGTTGCTCCAACATGCTACTGTCTTCGACGTTGCCCCAGATGCCTCCAAGGGATGCCTGCTCTTGCCGCCCCCGCATGAGAGCCGTGGCCTCACCACCTCCTTCCCCTCAGCTCACACGGACTGAACCTTGGGAGCAGAGCGAGAGGTACATCGCAACCCAGCAAAGGGCCCACAACCTCAAAAACACCACAATCTCCTGCCCACTTCGACAAGTTTGAAGCATAACCTGTTTTTGACTAGCTAGGAGTAAGTGACTTGCCCAAGGTGACTCCACCTAGCCGGTGGCAAATCCCCAGGGCACTCTCCTTCTCCAGTTATTAAACTCTGCTCCCTGCAGAACCATCTATAGATCAAACCGACGCTGGAACCAGTGACAAGATAATGAATGGAGACAGTGGTCTTTAACTAAGGCCTAAGAGCTATCTCTGGGGACTGCTCTTGGGAGTAAATCTTACTACTGATATGCTCAATGCGCATACTTCAGGATAGATGATCTATCACTGTGCCATGCAAACCCGTTGTGATATCTACTTATTGCATTCCCACAGAAACAGCGCAAGTTTCACTGTGATTTATGAAAGAGAATCAGTGAAAATGGGGATGTCTGCACAGTTTCAGAGTTATTAAAAAAAAAAAACCCACCCCTCATAACTATTCTTTGATCTGGTGGCATATCCAAGAAGGACTAGAACTGGGAATGAATTTGAAGAGGCGTTTCACAGGGCTGGACAGTTTGCCAATTCAATGTGGGGTTAAAAACGTACAATGCTGGAATTTAGCAGAAAGTTGTGAAAGGTAGGTGGCTAAGCAGGAGCATCCAGAGCTCATTCAAGAACATCTGTGTGGATGGAGATAAATGTTTCAGCCAAACTAGCAAAAGCGGTGGGAACAAGGTGCCTAAACACAGGTATCTCATGCTAGATGTCTTACGACTATCCAAAACATCCCTAAAGGGGTGGCAGATATAAGACATGACCTACAGAAGATAGCTGCCTCTTATGCAGCAGCTGTGACCAGGCTGGATGTGTTCATGCATCTCAAATGAGCCTGAATTCCTGAATTATCACCGGAATTCAACCCCAGGCCCTGCAAATCCCAGTGCATTGATGGCCCACGCAAACGTGGTGAGTAGGAGAAATAGGGGGACTCCTGGACCGCAGAATCAGTGCAGTTCACCTGTGAGAGGCCCATCCCAGATCAGATAACTCCCAGCTGGGATCCAGCCTGCAAGCTGTGGAAAAAAAAAAAAAGGACAAATTATTTTTTCTAGTAAAATTATAAGACCTGTTGCTTGCAAGAATCACTTCTCAGCCATGCTGGAGTCTCACGGCACAGAGTTGATCCAGGTGACTGCAGGCAAAAACTGCAGCTGGGGCGAGGGAATTGCCAGCATCTATGGTGAAATTAAGAAACAATTGCAAAATGTGAAAGTGAGTGCTTTTTCCACTCCCAAGCAACTGCTTCCTCCGGCCTGGCAGCAAATCTCCAGGTTCCCCGTCTCATCTCCATTCCACACAATCAATAAAGCAAAGATTTTTGTTTCCAAAACTGTCTAGTAAAATCTTGGATGCCTGAATTTGGGTGCCTACATCACAGTTAAAAAACGGAGAGGTCTACAAGTTTGTCATTAAAGCAGCTTTTCCGGGAACAACGCAGTTTTGACAGTACGAAAGAGTTTCTCATTACTATATTGGTTGCAGTAAGATTTATTATAAAGAAATGGAATAAAATTTTAGCATACTGAAGCATCTCATTTCAATTCTTTTCTGAACATTTTCGTTTCATCTTGAAGCGTACTGTCTTTCATGTCATCTTTCCAGTAGTTAAGAAAAACTATATTAAATTTTTTTCAATGAAACACAGTCAGAACTAATTCTCTCCCAAACTTAATTTCTAAAAGGTAGCAGAATATGGGCTGTTCATCCTAATTAGGTAAATGTGAATTCTGAAACCTTGAAATTTTTCACAGCATAAAATATATATATATTTTTTTCCAACCTGCTTTACACACAAAGGAAGTCCCAAAAATTGAGATGACCAGAAACACTGTCATCAGAAATGTGTCTCAAGGCCCTATTTTTAGATTTTGTCCTTTCTTAGTATTGTTATGCTCCGCGGAGGTGAAGTGCAGGATTTCCTCTGACCGCTTCTCTGTCTGGCATCTCCAGTACCGCCCTACAAGAAGTGCCGACGGTTCCCATGGGAGGGAAACGCTCTCCGTTTACTGCACCCATCGTCACCGTTGGGTTGACGGCTACTGAAGGAGTTTCTGGCTCAGTGAAATGTCACCAGAGCAGGCAGTAGAGGAAGATTATGCCTCAAATTCTAGTTCCTCTGCCGCGACGCCGTGAAACCTTGGACTTATCTTCTCGCTCCTGCCTCTCTTCATTTACTACCCCGTACAAAGCTGAAAAGGAAAGCTGCTGCCTCTAAAAGGCTGATGACTGGAGCTATGACATTATTAAATTGATAATGCAAAAAATGTTTAAATATCCTCCCTGCAGAGCTGTGCTGAGTAAGTCAGGTAATCACTAAGGGGTGCACAACCATTTTATGGGTCATCAAGTGATAAAGCTAATATGCTGCTTAAACTCCCTGGGAGAGAGGTCTCATTTGGTTGCATCAGGCCATTACACAGGGCTGTAAAAAATGCAATTGTTTGATTTGCCTAAATACAGGTGAGGTGCAATAAAACCCCTTATTTGCCATCCCTTGCTGCGTTATGGCAATCTCAAAGCAGGGACTGACCTTTTTATTTGTTTACAAAGCACTATTCTTACCTATAGCACCATAGAAATAAAACTTAAGTATGTGTATGCATACACATAATCTATTAACGGGTGGGGGAATAAAAAGCAAGAGGCCTTTCAGCTTGCAAGATGAGGCCACGCAGATCAGGAAATGTGATTTCTTTGAGTTCACACTGATGTATTCAGGCTGCGGGGAAGGGAGAGGGGAGGGCAGAGGAGGGTGGTGGGTTCTTGGTTGAGGTGGGAACGGGTCTGAGCGCCCCGAACACGAGAGCGAATAGGTCAAAGAGTGCCACAGCCTCCAAACCGAAAGCGTTTGGCCGCGCCGGGAGAGAAAGAGAAAAAGAAAAGGACCCCGGCGGTATTACATCTTGATCAAGGAATGACTGATAATACTCCGGCGCGCCATCGTTCAGGCCCCTCGTTTGATGACAAAGCCCAGCCTCCATCCCACATCCATTATCCGCCGCCCGCCCCGAGGCGAGCGCATCAATAACGCTCCCGCGGCCCGGCGGAGCCGCGTCCCCCTCCTGCGCCGGGGAGAGGACACCGCCGACGGCCAGTGGGCATTTCCATACGGCGGGAGCACATCATTACAGCCCACCAATCTTCCATGGCTCCTGCCGTGGATCCCGCTGCTGCGCGGGAGCCGGGCTTTTAACCAGTTCCTGTCCTTCAGGGATGCTCGTCCTGGGAGGTTGGGAGAGGAAAGCCGTGCAGCGCGCTGTCTTTTGCCGTGTAAGGTCCAAGTCTCCCTCTACACCTGGAGGAGAAAAACAAGCCTTCAATGACAGGTGGTGAAAAGCCTTCTGGCGATTTTGCACAACCACCAATTTTTTTAAATTATTTTTTCCTTCTCCCCACCTTTTAATTAACGAGAAGCATCCTCATTCCGCCTGGTTCATCCAAGAGGGCTAACAGTTTGAATTTGAATGTGAACATCTTCAAACATCTGTTGCCATAATTTGGCTGGATTAACGGTCTAGTTTGTTAGACCATCTGCCGCTCTCCAAGAGCGGAGTCGGTTCCCAGCATACGCAGGCCGATCAGCGGGCTGGCCTGCCCTGACACGGGGGAAGCCCTCGGCCGCACTTGGATTCCCTCCCAAGAAACAGCAACGGGCGCTGAGGTCCTCAGAGGTCAAGGCTAGGTCTGCGAACCTCCCCCAAATCCATGGGAGGGGAGACCTGCAGCTGGGAAGGCCGGTCCTTAAGGAGGTATCCTGTGGTGCCACGGTGCGGGGGTCATCAGCATGATGGAGATGAGGAATGCATGAGGGGGTGGGAGCAGATCTGGAAGACGTGTTGGTCAAAGCTTTGACTAACAGCAGATTGAAAAGAGATCTGAAGCAGGCTCTGTTTGCCTCTTGGCTTCTCACCCGTCTTGAGTGATTCCTAGCACTTGCTTCTGTGTCTTTATTTTCCGTGTATTCAGGATAAAAAGGCCCAGCTTTAGGAGGTGTGACAGACCTGGACGTCAGCCTGGGGAAAGGAGCCACCTGGCTGGAGGTGCCTCTCTTCCACCTCTGCCATTCTCAGTCCAAAACCAATTTACTCCTATGAACTGGAGCTGGCAGTGATTCCCATCCTCCCTCTGCCCTGACTGGCACGTGTGTTTCAGAGGTGAGGACAACTCACGACTGCTGGGAAACTCAGGAGGAGCAGAGCAACCTGAAGGATCCTGGGCATTTGCCCTGGGCAGCTCCCCAGGGCAGAGACATTCCCCAGATCCCTCTGACACGGGGAAGAGGTCGCAGAGTTAAGACAGGCTCTGGCACACGAGAACGCCCGGGAGTGCGACACGTTTGGAAGAGCCAACTGGGAGGAAATAACCAAAAGCAGGGCCAAAGGGGACGTCCACCAGCCCCTTCTGACCCTGTCTCTAACCCTCTCTCCCTTCCCATGTTTTTCTTTCTATTCTTTTCCTAACGAGGGAAGATGTTTTACATAGGAAAAAAAAAAAAAACTAGAAATGTCCTCAACACCAACGCAACGCATTTCATCACCCAGCACTCACCTTCTCCTCCTTTGCTCTCAGATGGTGCGAGGGAGATGGTTTCTCACCACTTTCAGCTGGTGACTTTGCTCCAGAGGCGCTGCTTAGGGAGATGAAGGCTTTCGGTGCCCAGCAGAGATTGCGGCAATGGTAGAGGCTGGAACCAGGCATAAAAGAGGCCAGTCCTCTAGTGGAGAAGCAGGTAGAGGGCGATACGAATATATGCTGATGTCTACATAGATTTTACTGCCACTCAGTAGTTGACTTTTGCTGTATGGCCTTACAGCGCCTGTGAAGCCCTGGCTTCTGCGCCTGACTGGTGTCTCCTTGCCGGTGGCCTACCACGGCAAGGAAAGCCATGGCAAGAGCAAACCCAGCACAACCCTGGCAGCAAAGGGATCTGCCAGATTTCCCGTTCTGCGTTGTGGACTCAAAGAAACCAAGTACCTATAACCGTAAGTCTGTCTAGAGATGCCCACTGCTGCTCTTTGAGCAGTCAACCCACCACCCAACTGCTTCTCCTGTTCATCACAGACGACCCTACAAGACCGCTGATGGGGAAAAGCAGAGCACACCTGGGATAAGTGACAGAAAGCTTTTCTTCAAATAATCGGCTCAAATCCCAGTAGGGGCAGTTCTGGGTTTGAAACTAGATCAGTTAAATGCAGCTTCACAAGCTGCAGGAGAAGATTACTCAGTTCAAATCATTTGAAAATGAAATCTCTGCCAATCAGGAAAATTTTCGTCTCTGACAGAGTCCCCATTTGCTCTTGGGATGAATGGGAATGATCCAGGCGAATCAGCAAGTTGGTGCTAGCAGCACTACCTGTAAGGAACTTTTGATAGTGTTACAAAGTAAATGGGAATATTCAGAGATGAAGCATCCTCTGTAACGAGAAAAAGAAAAAAGGTTCCTAAAAAAGACCCAAACCCACCAGGACCTTCTCCAAGGAAGTCACTCCAATGGCATGAGTAGAGGCCCAGCCTGGTCCTCCTGCCTTCTCATTTACCTGTTTGCACCACTCACGAGCCGTAATCGGAGCTGGCCGGCACACAGCCAACTCTCCAGACACCAAATCACTCTCCTCTAGCAGGAAAAGATAAGATATGCGGGACCGAAACCTGTGCTTAACGCAGCGGGGTAAGGGCCAGGCGGTCTCCAACCTGTCGCCTGCTCCAGGACTGGCCGGGAGGGAAAGGTTAACTCCATCAAAGCAGCCAGCAAAGTAAGCTGGTTAATAGAAAACCTGTTTTTAATTGCTTGCTGCATTATAGATACACCTTCAACCACCTGAGACCACCAGGAACCCATTCAAAGCCTTGCTTCCTAGCTTACACATAAGCCTTTCATGTTTTATTATAACCCTGCCGATTTTTGCTTTCAGTTATGTGCGGGAGAAGATGGCTCAACACACAAGGGGACTTTTTTCTTTTTTTAACGTTATTTCCACATACAGCGCTTCCAACCCCCCCAGCAGAACCCCTCTGGATTCCTACAGTCCAATGCGCCGTGCGCAATCCGTTGCGCGCGACCCGCTGTCGGCATCCCCGGGAGCAGGTTTTTCTTCCTTCCTTGCTCTGCGGCGAAACGGCACTCTTTGCACGTTTCCACTGCTATTTTTAAGGATGGCCCTCAAAGAGGCCCAGGGATCCCAATAAATAGGACCGTCCAGCCGGGCTGCTCCGTAAATAGGTTAGGATCGTGCCGGCAGTGCAAGGAGGTCCTTGGACACGTCGCGCGGTGACGGCAAGGTGACAGCAGCACCGCGTTGCCTTGATTTTTCAGGTGGACGCGGCGGGAGGGTGCCGGAGCGAGCGGCGTCATGGCAAACCCCCAGCCGCATGCCGAGCTTAATCCTGCCTCCGCCGAGCCCCAGCCACCTTGTCTCGCTGCCTCTTTTTTTTTTTTTCCTTTTCTCCCTGTTATTTAAATGATTTTGAGCGAGAAAGTAGGCCATGAAAAAAGGGGGTAGCATTGTTTTAATAATTAGCAATTACCATCGCTGCAATATTAATTGCATATTTCCATAGCAAACACCCCCCTGGAGGGGACAAGTGAGCGGTGGTTAGAGACTGCCGAAGCCTAAAACTGGAATTTCCTAGGAACGGGGAGGGAAAAAAAAAAAGAGAGAGAGAGAATGAACTTCTTACATTCAAGTAAATTACTACAGGGATTCCTTAGAAACCTTTAATTAGCCCTGCTCTGCTGTAGCATTGATTGGTCTGAAACTCATCAATTATTCAATGGCAGTGGCTCTTTCTCGCTTTCTCTCTCTCTCTTTTTTTTTTTATCTCCTTCTTTTCATCCTTTAGGTGGAAGAGCCTGTTCATAATCTGCTGGGGCGTTTCTGCTTCCATGAGCTAAGAAACCTGCCTTGGTTTCCTACTTGCAGCCCAAATCCCCGAGTTTGGCCCCAAAAGTTGGAAGTCCTGCAGCCAAGGTACCATCAGTGAGTCTTCTCACGCTGTCACCAGCCTACTCGGGGGGAAACTGCAAAAGCTGGCTGGGAAATGAGTGAAATCAACCCCAGATTGGTTCCTGCCTCCAAAAACATGATACGTGAAATTTTTAATGGGTTTGAATGAAATGAGGCCGTGTGGTTTTTGCTGAGACCATGAAGCTCAAAGTCTCGAACTCATCGGTGGCCCTAAAAAGTGCTGGGGGAGCAACGGGTGCTCAGCGATAGGGTCTAACGTGCACGCTGCCCTCATGGTCCAAAAAGACCTGGTTTTACAGCAACATCGGAAACCTGAAGCCATTCTGCATTACAAAGTGCCCCAAAACCGCTTTGTGGATTGTTATTCACCTGATTCACTCAAAACCATGAAAAAAAGGAAAAAAAAAAAGAAGCTGGCTTGCTGTCCACAAACAGAGCAATGTGTCTGTGAATGATTTTTTTGTAAACGTTTTCCAACAAAATCTTCCCCTATCAAAATCAAAATTCAAAAAGAGACCTAAATCCCTCGCTTCTTGGATCCAGGGGAAAAAAAGGGAATTGAATTGACCTTTCCCACCCGCTGGCCTCTACATCGCTGCCCCAGTGGCTGGCACGGCTGTAGAGACCTCTTTAAAACCGAGCATTTTTTGGCTGCTCCAAAAATTTGGGGGAGAAACCGCTTGTCCAACCCAAAGGGAAAGCTCTTGAAATTTTTCACTCAAAGCTGAAGCCCTAGGAACATGTATTTTTCCATTACAAGAATGTCTGATTTGACCCTAATTGTTTTTTCTTAATTTTGTTTTTTCAAAGACGGTGGTGGGGGCAAGGGTTGGACATTTCTAAATTAGTTGTGGGCAATCTCAAAATGCTATTTGGAAACAAAACACGCATATCCCATTCAGATTAACTTATGATGCTTTGCCTCTAAATCTGGGGGCTTTTTTTCCCCCTCCCAGACAAAATACCTCTTTAGTTTGATGCAAGTTTGGGTCCCCAAAAGTACTCCTTTCGACGTGGGAGCTGTTTGCTCCCATCTCCAGCTTCCATTCACCTTTGATAGCCTCCGTAGTTTTCCTTAAGTAAAGCTTGTTTTAAAATATACTATTGGAAAGGAAGAGAAAGGGAGGAATGAATAATTCATCTCAAAAACAAATATACAGAGAGAGTTTTATACATACATGTAGATATATATATATGCATATATATTTTTTATATATATATATATGTATATACACACATTTATGACATTATCCATGGCTCAACCTCAGTTCGCGGGAACTTTCCATGCCTTGCAGAAACCCAGATGTGCCCCAAGTCCCCAAAAAGGAAGGCCATGGGATAAGAGCCATCCACCTGGCCCATGGTCCATCTGTCTGTCCAACGGCCCCGTCTAACCTGTCCTGCAGACATTTCACCTATTCTCCACTTTAAAAATCCATCCCAAATGCTCCAAACGGAGTCCCACGAGGTCCCTGTCCTACCTGCATGCTTGCAGGGAAATCACTGCTTCCTACAAGCAACCCCCCCTCAACCCAACCCTGAACCTACAAAAAATGACCCATCTATACAGCTACAAATTTCATTTTTCTCACTGCCTTCCTCCATTCGAGCAGTTACAGCGGTGTCGCTCGCTATGCGCGCGCACATATTAGCCTGGGTATTTCCTATCCTACTTATCCCCGGGAATTTATTCTAAAGCTCGCTTTCGGAAACCCCTAAGTACGGCATCGCTCGGCGGATTTGACGCTCCCGTCGGCATCGCGTGCGGTCGTTACTCTGCCAGCCCCGAGCGCGCGCGGAAAAAATGCCTTCGATGCAGATCAAACCAGAGCCTCACCAAATGCAAACACTCAGAAACACCTGGATATTTGGTTTGCCTACCCGTGCCGCACAAGCATTTTGAGCCTATTTTACCCTAAAATACGTAGCAACGGCTCTCCAAGCTGGTAGCTCTTGGGCAGGGCTCACGCTGGACACCCAGGTGTGACGGCATGACGTCTTAATCACAGAAAATAGGTTTTAATCCCATTATTGGGAAGCTGGCCCCAGCACACACCCACTCTGCAGAAGGAATATTGCAATAAAAAGGCCGCAGAGATATTTTTACTACAAGCTTTTTTGAAAGTAAGTGGCTTTTCTCCCGCGTTGAGGACAGGAGGAGGAAGGGGGTTGCTCTTTCACGGGACCCTGTGTCCTGCCTCCCCCCATCTGCCTTCTGCAAACATACGAAGAAAAACTGAAAATCATGCTTTTCTTCAATTTTGCAATTTTTTCTTTTTTAATTCCAAGTAATAGGTGGGAACTGTTGCTGTTTCCTAGAGGGAGCAGAGGGTTGTTTTCTAGCTAATTTCTGACACTGCTTGAGAACCGACCAAAGAGAAATCAATCTAAAAATTAACCAAAAACATATTTTCCCCTCGAGCAAAAAAAAACCAAAACAAACAAACAAAAAAAACCCCTGAAGTATCTTAAGAATGAGTTGTACTTCCAGGAAACAACATTTAATTTGAATTCTGCAGGACAGTTTTAAACACATCTGCTTCAAACGGAGTTTCATTTTTCATTGTTTTCATTTGAATTTCCCAGTTTAGAAAATTAGAAAAAAAAATAATATCAGAATTTTACATTTTCTCTACCATTTCCTGCACAGTTGGCTTACAAGTTGAATATATTCCTTAGATACGCATGCTTTCAGAGCACACTTTTTTGTTCTTCCTCCACGAAACACATTTCACGGTCCGGGGAAAGGAAACGCAAGGGATCCTTACCCCGCACCCGAGCCAGGGGCTCAGATACTTTCCCACCACTGCTTATTTTTTTACTCCTCCATTCAGATCATCCCCACCACTTTCCATAGACATAAATAAAATTAAAAAAAAAAAAATTCCCAGGAAAAGTTTACGCTCTGGCTGGACTGAGGAAGAATTACACGGATTACGGGGTGCGGGAAACTTGCTGGATGCAGGAGGGCAGGGACTGAAAATCCACCTGCCTCACATATTTTTTTTTCTCCTAGGCTGGTGGGTTTAAGGCTGAATCTCAACAGTATCGAAGAAAGGCTTTTTCTGCCTTTTTTCCCCCCCTTTTTTCCCTGCATTCCCCTCTCATAGCACCCGCAGGAGCCCTGTCGCCAAAACGAGCGTCCACAGCTCTTCCTTTCAGAGCCCGCTGGTTACTTCGCCCCCTCCCAAATTTCAAGGAGAACATACAGCTCATAAAATTTTAATGCCATGTGTAACAAAGCAAAATGAATATTTAATTGGCGCTTTTATGTGAGGCCGGCTAACGAAACCGGTTACACGCAGGAAAAAAATAAAATAAAATAAAAATGAAACCCCTCCGACGCTCAGCAAAAGCTGGTACTGAAGCAGTTAAGCTATTGGCAACAAGCGGCTCCTAATAAACACTCAGCTAATTCTGTAGGAAAAGCACTAATTAGAAAAGCAATAATAATCGGTGTAATTGCTCTAAATTACCCTCCTCACAGAGAAGTGTGTTCGGATGCCGAAGCGCAGCTGCTCCTGCTGCAGCCCGGCGCTGGCAGCCGCCGCCGCTCTGCTTTTCTCTGCTGCCCTCTCCAGGTCTGCCAAGGGGGGAAAGCTGCCAAATCCCCGAGATAGGGAGGGGAAAATCCACCACCCCCGGCACCCTTGGGTGCACCGAGCCAGCCGGGCTCAGCTCTGCAGCATCACCCAGCCCGAAATGCAGTATCGGGGTGGGGAGCTGCGGCGGGGGCGAAGAGAGGCGGCTTGGCGAGTCCCTCCCAAAATCCGTCCACTTATCGCCTGGCCCATTCCCGTGCTCTGGAAAAGCCCCCCGGATCCGAACGGACTCCGCTCATATTGCCTGCCAAATCCCGACACCCGGCGCTCAGGCAGAGCCGGCCCTGTCTTCGGAGGGGCTTTTAATCATATTTGAAAACTCATGGGTAGGAAGATGCCCCAGTTGAGTATGGGAGAAGACCGCTGGCGCTTCCAGCATGCAGCCACCCTCCATCACCACGTGTCCCCATCGGAGCACGCATGTACAAGGCTAAGCAGCGCTGGAAAATGAAATGTCCATCCTGACTGAGGGTACCAAACTATGGAAAGGACTGAAGGACTCTTTAGCCACTACTTTTTTCACAATTTAGATTATATTTTAGGTATCGGGACCTCCTGGGTGCCACCCCCATCGCGCGTATCACATTCAAATGATTAGTCTAACGATTCTCCCTTGCACAGTGTTTTCGTTTGTCGGCATCTTTGTTTGCACTAACTTGAGTAATAATTAACAGACCAACAAACTTTCATTGATCGTGCGTCCGTAACAGCCAGTGTGGCTTACACGGCAGTGGATAACCGGCGTTTTCAGAAGAGCAAATTACCTCCTTCTGCAGCAAAAGGAGCTCAGACAAGTTCACGCTGACCGGCGAAGGCTGACGTGAATATTGGTTTTCCCAACTAAGCTACAAGCAATGACACATGACTATGAACTGTTAAAGTAGAAATATTCACCTCTCCGGGCAGTCTGTGACCTCCAGCTGGGACCTTTTGCCTTTGCCATGCTGGGGGCTGCAGAAAAACGGGAAACGCGGTGCCCAAGCCATGGTGGCACAGGTCTTGGGTACAGTTGGCCAAGAGCAACCCAACACTTCGTTCTTTCTTCCCAGCTCCGTGCTGACCGGCATCTGCAAAAACGCTCCTGAACGCTTACTCCAGGCTGGTTGGTCCACCAAGCCCTGGGCAGGCTGGTTTGGATGGTCGTCGGGAGCGTCAATCTACAGATACCAGACATATAAGGACAAGCTCAAAATGTTTTGTTAGACTGGCCCCCAACAACGTGACATCTTAATTCGCTTTACTTATAGCAGCTCCCACGACAGTAATGGAGATGGTCTTTTTTGATTTAATTTCACTGATCTTGATGGAATCAATACAGAGGAAATTATTCCTGGAATAAAGTAAAAAGGTTACAGGCTGTCCCAGAATTTTCCCATAAAATAGGAAGGAAACAGAAAGCTAAAGCAGCACCGTGGAGGGTCTAAGCCCTCCTGGGCCTGGTTTTACCCCGTTGCTTTGGTGATGTTACTCACGCTGCCCTGCAGCCTCTGACAGAGGACAACTGAGCTCTGCGTTTCCCGCTGTAATTATGCTTAAGTCCTTGTTGCTTCCATGCATGCTTCGGTGCTATTTATATTGGTTTAATGATCCATTAAACAAATACTGTACTTTGGGAAGTGCTACTTCACTTATGAGCAATTACAGCTTCTCCAGCACTCAGCAGAGCTAACCATGAGCACCAGGACTGTGGTACACAGCTGGCTGAGGACATGGGGCTGGGGGCTTTGGGGGTGCGGGGAGGAGCTTTTAGCAATCGCAATTTACCCTGTGGAAATGCTTTCTATTTTTGTATATTTAAAAACATTGAGGACATTCAGAAGGGGTTTTTTTTTCCAGTTTATTTTTTTTTTTTAAACTAGAAGAACTACTTTTTGTAGGAACCCAAATTAATAGCAAAAGCCTGAACCGGATTGCACTTGAGCAAGGCTTCCTGGCTTGTAGGACTTGCTCAGCTGCCTTCAGCCCCGGGGCGGGAAGGAGCCCCCAGATGCTCCCCAGCAAACCAGGGTGGCAATGGGACCGTGGAGATGGGAGCCACCAAAGAGCAATGGGTCTACCCAAGCAGGCTCTTCCCAGGCGAGAGGCACCAAGAAAAAAATCCCAATGTCAGAGAAACTACGGGAATTTGGCCGTCCTCTTTCAAAGATGACTGCTAGCTCAACGATGGGATGCAACAGGCACGGCAGCATCTTGCAAGCCCCTCACTTCATTCCACAATTAGATGATTTTTAACAAGATTTAAGAGTCTCCAGTTGGGTAGTTGAGGTTATTTAACCTTTCAGCTTGCTACACGTGTTAGGCGAGTCTCAGCCCAAGGGAAGGAGGTGGAAAGGAAAGAGAAGATAGAAAGGCTGGATGGAGAGGACGCAGGGAGCAGGGGACCCTGGAGGAAGCCCAGGGCCTTCCCCTGACCCCAGTGGTCCTCAGGCAGTGGAGACCACACGAGTGCGGGGAGAAGTTCAGATTTACGGGACCAGGGAACGGTTTTGGGTTCCATGTAATTAGCCCTGCCAGATCCGCATGAGGTGCACGCTGACTCCTTCATTTGCCCATTCACCTTTTACTCCTTTCCCAAGTGGCCTCTGGTGTCTTAAGACCTGCCTTATTGTGCTTGGTCTGGCGGAGTGGAAAATATAATTTTCAACTAATTAGTTTCTAAGTTGCTGGATATCCTCAAATTACCGGGCATCACCTTTCCCAGAGGGGGAGAACAACATAGCTCACCTGTATCCAACATTTGACACTGCTGGAGTCAAGAGAAAAGGAACAAAGGATCCCCAATCGGTTATTGTCTTGGCTCAAAGGTCGAGAGTCGTTTATGACAAAGCTCTAATTAATAGTTTATTACCCGTAACTGACCACAGCCTCTTTTGTTGGCATTTAATATTATTAGCTAAAGGTTTGCTTTGAATGCAGAATGAGGTTACCTTGGAAATCGGCTTGTTCTGCTTTCCTTGGTCTTCAAACAACGCTGCCCTCCAGCCCGTTGCTTCTGCATTCCCTTGACGTGGGCCTATTTGTGCCACCCGCTTTTCACCTGAAACCAAATCATCGGCATGCTCTCGCTCTGGTTACTTGGTCACTGAAAGGTCACAAGAATATAAATAATATTCTCCAATTGTCCTGGTGAACGGCCTGGTAACCACGCAAAGCCCAGCCGGCTCTTTAAAGCCAAGAACAGCAGTGACGGACGTCAGAATTTAAGTTTTCAAGTTCATGTAACATCTGGGTTATTTTGCCAGCATGTAATCAATTCAGGAGATTCTGGACTTTTTCTCCCTGTTGTTTATGTACATGTCCAGCCTGGACCAAAGGGAGACTCCTGTCCTAACAAAGCACAAATCTCCCTCCCCAGCACTGCAGAAGTCCAGACCAGGCTCCAGGTCGTGGTCTCCAGCCAGCTTTTTCTGAGAACTGAATCCAGTTTGGGGGATTTTTAATTCAATCCAAATTTAAACTTGGATTTTGGAAATAGCCTGTGAATCGGGCATTAACTTTCTTCTCCAGCTGGCTTCTTCGTTCAGCAAGCATTTCACTTCCCGCTGGTGAAATTCAGCTTCGATGAATAGCCCGAATTACAGAAAGGTAGGCTAATATTTCAGCAACAGATTGCAATACGGCTAAGCCGAGGCTTTCCACTAACTTCAACCCTTTTTGGTACAAATCAGTGCCTGGTTACAAGCCAGCTGCCCCTCGTGTCCCTGCTGAAGCCCGACTCTCGCCTCATCTGACCCGTCTGCCCAGAGATGCCTTTCGGATACGAGAGAAGCCTGGTTTCCCTGCTCCTGTGTATTGGCCAGGTCACGTCTCAACCAGTAAGAGAGGACCAGGCATACGCCAGCGTGAGCACGCACGTAATGCCACTTCAGCGCGAGATTGCCTTCGGCCTCAGGCTCCATCAGAGGTTTCCTCAAACACCTGCTAGCAACCGGGACAGGCAACACATTCTTGAAGATATCTCTCCAAACCTGTCTACCTAGATAGAAATCTGCCTAGAAATGAAATCCAGACTCTTCTCATCTAAACCCGGCTCCTTCAGCTAAAAGGAAAGGGCTGCCCACAGCTCGGCAGCTGGCAAGGCGCAGCGCTCCTCTCTACTAGAGATTTCTTTTAATGCTTGTTTTTACACGGCAGAAACAAACGCGATTTCTCCCGATTGCCTCTGGATAATTAGGGCAGAGCTAATTTTCCTGTCTGGGGGGAAGTCTGGGAAATGCCGCCTTTTTTTCCTGGAGAAAGCCTTCTTTGGCAGCGGCTCTCCCCAGGCCTTCTCGGGGAGCGCGGCGGCAGCCCGGGCGCACAGCAGCCCGCTGGTGGCAGCATTCGTCCTCCAAGGACCGAGCGGCCGGGCCGAGGTCTCCCTCCCAGCACCGCCACCAGCCCTGGACCGTTGCTGAAGGCTGGTTCTACGAAGCATGACGGTTTCCAGCGTCTGTTGTTTTGGCCCATGAGAGAAAACGAGCATCCTCGAGCCCAGCCAGCAGGTGCCTGGTTGACAGCTTCTCCAGATCTACGTGGAGCAACGGGAAAGAAAAGTTACTCCAAGCGAAGCCAGCTTGAAAGGTCCTTCTGCACTCCCTGCCGCCCTCCTTCTCCATATAACTCCATCTCCTCGCTTCTTGCCACAATATCCATTTGCTTGGTGCCCGATATGCCATCAGGTCCCAGCGGCAGTGAGGATGATCGCAGATGTGCAGCAGACTTTTCCGTTCACAAGCAATTAAAAAAAAAAGTAGCTGCAGGTGTAAGAGCAAAAGGTAATTGATAAGTTTAGAAGTTAAATTGAGAGTCGAGCACTCTCTTACCGCCCTTGCCCACAGCAGGCTGCTTGCCGAGGGGGAACAGGGTTGGCGCAGAGCAAAGCCGGCGCGTGGGCACGGTGCAGGAGTGGAGCAGAGAGATGCAGGACACGGCTGCAGCCGTGACACCCGCACAGCACGGAGGATCCCAAGCTCTCGCTTTGGAGCTCAGGTGTGAATAGGAACGTGCCCAGACTGCAACAAGCCGCGGAGGACCCACGACCTCCCCTGGCTTGACATTGCCCCTCTGGAGCAAAGCAGATGTGCTCACCACTCTGTGCCTCAGTTTCCCCACGTGGACGCACTTTGTGTTCTGCAGAAAAACTCGACGGTGGCTTTGCCTTTCCAAGCTCAGAGCACAAAACCTTACTGTTAATAGAGGTCTTTACTGAAGCTTCTGGGGTTTTTTTTGTTTCTTTTTTCCCCTTCTTCAAAGACGGGTAACTCAGGGGCTTTTGATGCAGGAGCTGTCATCTCAGCCAGCAGCATGAGCGTGATAGCCGGGTACCGGGGCATCGCAGAGCCCCAGCTCCCACCAGCACGTGGGAACACCAAACCCTCATCCTCAAAGAAACCTCCTCCCGGCCAGGGATACACCATCAGGAAGGACGCAGGCAGCAAATGCTCTGGCACCGGGATGCTCCCTATTTCGGGAATCGCCGAGTGTGCCAGGCGGGCTGGGCAGCTGGGCGGCCACAGCCTCGTCCTCTCCATTCCCCGTCCTCTGCTGCCATCAGGTGGATGTTTGATTTTATTCCGGTGAAAGCTGCAAAATTCCAGGGTGTTTTCTCCTTTTCTGCTGGTTTTAGCCATTTCATGCATGGGAACCAGATTCCCCAGGCTTCAGTCCCTTTGGTTGCACAGGCAAATTTTCCGTGGGAGCCTGGAGAGAGGGTTAAGATACCTCAGGCGTAGGGGATGGGAGGGATGCTGGATCTCCAATCCATACGGCAAAGACAATGTCCAGCCTGAAAGCTGTCTTGGACAAGGATTGTTCCTATCTAATACCACAATTTTTCATCAGTGTGCCTTCCCAGACAATTCCTGAGAATTGCTGAAAACAACATTTGCAAAGGGGTTTAGGCATGGTTTGGCACTTACCGTGAAAAGCAGGAGCTCATTTAAGAGGTGGAAATCACTCTTTGCCATGCAGCAGCACCAAAAGCCCTGAGTATTATCTCCTACCCCATTTGCACAGCAAAACTTTGGGGACTCAGTGGAGGAGTCAGTCCAGCTGATCCTCACCGTTCTGGTACCCCAAACACCACCAAGATGCTCGGTGCTGACGCAACAAGCAACAAAGTGTCTTTTCTCTATAAAAGGAGCCCAAGTGTTACTTCAGAAAGTAATTACAGACAACAATAGTAAGCTGTTAGCTAACCTCACAGGGCTTCACAAAACTAGCTCTAGATACAGCACTTTCTCACCACTGCTGAGCATCCACCCCCAGTGCTGTGTTTTTACCATCGCTGAGCTGTCAGGCCCTTTTCTTCCTGCCTTGCATGAAAGGGGGACTAGGAAGGGGAAGCCACCCAGCACAGGAGACTGCCCCAAGACACAGCACCGCTTCTCGATGCACCAGCTCTGCCGTCACCTTTGGGTTTTCCCATGTGAGCACCACCTCGGTCCTGCCTTGCCAGCGTGCTGGCGTGACGGCTGCACGGGCTCTGGACTAACTGCAGGTCATGCCAAACTTCTGCAAACAAAACGCCATGGAAAGGGAAAAAACCACAGGTAATTAGGCATGATTTGCACCAAGGATATTCCAAGGAAGCATCACCGCTCCATACTTCGGCATCTGCTGCCGGCCCTTTTGGAGAGAGGATGATGAGAGAAAACCAGCCCTTGGCCTGGTGCCCCACAACCGTTCTTGATGTGGTAGCAGCTCCGTCCGAGGAGGTAACATCCAACGCAACAGAGGGCAGCACCCAAGATCTGCTTTCAAGAGGGAGGAGCTCAGGCCTGCCAAAATCTATATCGGTGAAGTGATTTAGCAGGGCAGCTAAGGCGTGACAGAGCCCAACACGGCACGTGGTGAAGGAACAGGAGAGAGAAAGCAAAGGGCAATCACGCAAGCCGGCTCTGAACTTTGGAGTACGCAACGTGTTGGTGGCCCGAAAGACCTCCCGGGGCTCCTACTGTTCCTCTGCCCCTACTGTAAATAGGATGCTCAGGCATTGACAAAAGACTATCAGCAGAAAGCAAGGTTAAAAAAGCAATAATTCAGCCGGTTAACTGCCATCATTGTTCCTTCCTATCTCTGCGTTCTTGATAAACAAATTCATAACGAGATTTTACTGCTCCGTTCCCCGGAGCGGTCTATCAGCCCGCCGCTCAACGTGCACTGCCGGTTGAAGCCGAGCTCCCACAATACAATATCCCTTAATACGAGCTCCTTTGCATTTGCTATGATGTAATTATGCTAATTACCCAGCCTGCTTTGATATCCTCATATTTTCCGGGAGGTTTACGATCAAACCTGTTCCTTTAATTTACTTCCAGTGCCATCGGAGCCGGCATGTTTTTATGTGCTGCGCCACATGTACGTTCCTCTGCGGGCTGTTACGGCTTGCCAAGGCCATAGGGGAGCTTAGACATAACTTTGTCCCGGCTGACAAGAATTTTAAAAATCACCGCTCCTAACTAGCATTTAGCCATGTTTGATGGCTTCTCCCATCCATAACATTGCGCCGCTAATGCCTGCACATTTCAAGGTTTCATCTTTTTGCAGCGCAGTAAATTTCCTGGGAAACCTTCACATATTTACCCTTCCACTTGCAACAAAAGCACTGCATGTTAAATTAACATTTAACTGGGGGAGGGGGGGGGGGGGAGAAAAAGAAAACCCTAGAAGTTTTGGAGGCCAGGTCCTCGCAGTCAGTATAAAACTGAGGCAGCACCCGTGACGAAGAAGCTGGCCCTTCAATGTCTGGAATGAATTGCTTTAAGTAATACATATGAAAAATATCATTTGGCATAAAAATCTCATTACCTTGCCAACAGCCTGAAATACAGTGTGGCTCAAGCCATACCAGAGTGGATGATAGAAAATCCTTCTCTTGCGATGAGTATTAGCTTACTTAGGAATATTTCCTTTCATGTTTATAAAGTTGCAGCGCAAACGCATCACGGAATATGGACTTCATTAGCTTTTTCATTTCAAGTTCTGCCGTATGCTTTCTTTAAAAAAAGAATTAAAAAATCTGAATTTTCATGGCTTGGGGCTACCACAAATTTTTCTTCACTTTAAATGTGATTTAAATACCAACAACAGTTGGCCAGATTCATACTAAATAACCAAACATGACCCAGATCCCTTTCTTATAGACTGTTCCTGTGTGTGCCTTGCTTCCATAAATTCCCTGTGTGTGGGGAGAAATAGTGGTGGCCCTTAGTACTTTGTATCTTGAAAGCATTTTCACAAACTACTTCCTGTTTTTTTTCCCCAGTTACTGCTTGGTGGAATTGCCTCATATCATTACCCGAGCAGATGAAGTGCTGTGCTTTGTGATATTTTATAGATCTACATGCATTGTCACAGCATCTTCCGCATCGCACGGGATTTGTCTCCCAAACCCTGCGTCACCCGTGCGAAAGCCACTCTTCTAGTTTCATCTAAATTCAGAAATACAACTCCAGAGGACTTCCCAAGAAGGAAAGCAGGGGGGAAATGGCTAACCATCACGCATGGTCTCTCTATACACTTATTTCTCACCCATGCTGAGCTTATCTTCAAGTGGCACCTGCACCTAATCCAAACCATCTCCCTATGCCATTAATTTGAACAGCAGGGGTTGGTCCTTCATGCAGACAGCAACCGTGAAAGTGCTCAACCCAACGCTGCACCTGCGCTCAAGGCGTTGGAGCCGGTACGCTGCTTGGAGAAAGTATGGAAGAGGACCCAGGCTGCTGCGAGAGAAGGGGGCACCACTGCTCCTTTGCCTCCAATGTGAGGACCTTGATGGCAGCAAGTGGAGGCACGTCAGCAACATCACAGCAACTCTCAGTACAATCTGCTGATCTTCACTTGGCATTGCAGATTCCTATCTTTTAGCAACAGTGGCCAATGGCCTAGCAGAAAGTCCTTCGAAGGGGAGAACTTTCCCAACACGAAGGCTCTCTTCTTCACACCCTTCGAGATGTGGGGCTTAGGAAGGAGAACCAGATTAATCTCTTGGCTGAATCATACACCGTCTATAGAGAAAAATGTGGATGAGCCTGAAGGAATACTCTTCAAAACTGAGCTGTGTCAGCCATAAGGGATCATATCTCCTCTCTCCTCCCACCATAGGCTAAGAAAGCAGATGAAGGAAACAGATGCCCAGTCCACAAGCAGGCAGAGGGACAAAATGGATCTTAGAGTCAAGGGAGAATCCCAAACCCCTGGCTCCATGGAATATCCCCAGGTAGTCAGAATTTGTAACACAAAAGGGGGAAGATTCAGTTAGCTGCTCCTAGGAGACCTCTCTCCACTACTTCTGACCTCTCACAACAGTGGCAGAGGTGTTTGCAAGCAAAGAGCATCCCAGCCGTGAGGAGCAGCATTTTAGAGTTGCAATGAGTCAAGTGGGCCAATCTCTGTCTCAGCAGGCCAGGGGACACCCAGAGGGATTTCAGAGACCTCCACAATTTTTACCAGACTGATATGAAAACTGCCTCCACCCTGCTCCAGTGAGCAGAATCATGAAGAGCTGATTTAAAACTCCACAGAGAAATAGTGAAGCTCAGGAGAGCACTTCCAAGCGCGCTCAGCCATGCAATCTGAAAACATCTGAGAAAGTGCCTGGGCACTAACCTACTCAAAAGCAGAAGCATCAACTTTTCCTGGTCACATGGGAAATAAGCAGGCCGGGTTTATTTACATTGGGCTAATATGTCCTTGAAATAATTTCAAAATAGATCTCCTACCTGGGGGAAAGAGCAAAACTCCACTCAATTCATCTCCTAGAGCACTCAAGGGCAATCAGGAGGGGAGCTGCTGAAACAAGCAAATCCTGTTGTCTTTGCACCAGACCCACAGGGTAATCGGGAGTGCCTGACAGAGGAAAAAGTAATCTTTCTGATATAGCAAACAGTGGTTGACAGACCAGAAAGCTTTGCATGAATGCCTTTTAAAATAATCCAGAGCTTTAGGGCATGAGTGTGAAATTTCTGTTTCTACTGAGACTATACCAAGACTAGTGAAGTTGCCTATATGAGCTGCTCCAGCCAGATGTGCTCGCTAACGCTAATCCGGGGAGAGACAGGCATTCCCTCCCAACCAGCGAATGAGTCTTACACAGCATGAAGGGTGACCAGTTTGCTGTGGGAAAGCCTGGCAGCAGAGTAGCGAGAGCGCAGCTCCATCTGGGAACACCTGAAGCAAAGCTTATACATGACACCTCATGCGAAGAACAAAGGCCACGTGCCCAAGAGGGATAGACACCATTTGACCATGGTGGTTGGCTGGGACATCAACTGCAGAAGCAAGTTTGGCATAGCGGATACCCTGCTCATACGAAGTCAAGGTTGTCTTGCCAGGGAGTCACAAGATGCTTTAACATACCCCACGCTCACAGTGATACGTGATGCAGCCTTTGCACATTAAACCTAGATGAACATACAAAAGCCAAGCCGTGTTCAGAGACTGAGTAATCTCATTTCTCAGAAAGGTCCTTATCACTTAAATTAAAAGCAACCCAATATATTAATATAAACAGCAGCTCTCTGGATCTGAGAATCTGCAGGAAGATCAAAACAGAAAGATCTTGAATGGGATATGATCCCCTCTGAGAAAGAAGCTGAGGTATCAGCAAGACTGTCGTCTGTTAATGAAGATAGGCATCCTGAGCATCAGCCATTAGGAAGCAGTCCCCCTTCCGAAGGGCCAGAATAACGCTCATTATTAATGACACTCCAACTTGGCCTCACTCAGCTCTCTGGATTCCCACCTTCACTGGGACCAATAGCCATTGCAAGAGGACAGGAACTGCGTTCAGTGAAAGCCTTTGTATCTGCCTTTAGTAGATTCTTGTGGGAAAGGAGAATGGGGTAACAAGGCAGTCCCAGTTCAGCACCCAAATAGCTGACGTGAGTCAGCGCCAAGCTGGTAGGAGACGTGTCAACCAGGTCTTGGAGTCTGTAGTGGCTTCCAGGACAAGAGCTTTACTGGTGCCCTCTATCCTTTGCAAAATTGTATCTGAGGCTTCTTCCTTGTCACAGATCCCCAAGAATCTCCTCATGAAGGAAGTTCATCAGTCCAGTGTCACACAGAGGACCTCAACTGAAACCTGCCTCGCTCTAGATGAACCAAAGGATGGGAGATTGCACCTACCCAAGACCACAAGTTTTGCTTCCCTAAGCTGTATAATAATGAGGGTGGAGAACTAAGAGATGAAAGAGCACAGACAATTTTTTAGAAGAGACAGGCCTGTTATTAGGAGGTAGGGAAAAGGGTTTGAGTGCCCTGAAATCATACAACAGCTTTAAGACAGAGAATTGCTTGTGTCCAAACAGAAGTTATTGTGCTGTATATAACAACAGTTAGGGGGATTTTAGAATGAATGCCCACGCTACGGGGAAGGAATCAAACTACTTTCATACTATGTGGGAAAGGAAAATTTGGAGCAACAAATATTCTGCGGAAGACTTGTCAAAAAAATTAAATTTTGAAAGAGCCAGAGTCTCAGAGTGACATCAGCCTAGGGAGGTTGCCTGGCTGGAAAGATGACCAAGGGACCAACTCACCTGCTTTGTTTTTATTCAGCAGTGCTACGTAATCAACACATTTCCATGCAACGGCTCAACTCTGTCAGAAGTGCCTGGCTTTCTTTTGTTCTTATTTTGAAGCTGACAAAATTCTGTGGCCTCTTTCGTACAGATCAGACTAACTCTATCATCTGGCACTATTCAACAACAGCTTTTTTGATATTTTAAGTCCCTCAACATGTTGTGATTAACAAAGGTCCTTTTTTTTCCTCCTTTGAAGAAAAACAAAGCAAGCAAAAAAACCAAAAAAACCCCGTGTCTTTGAAGAAGACTCTTCCTGATTTCAGCTGGTCCCCAATGGCCAACCCCATCCGGAGTTACAGCCTGGTCCCAGTACCACCATCACTGCCTTCTTACCTAAGGGCAAGAGAGCCATCCTTCTGAGTCCCACTGGATTGAAACCAAACCCACTCCACAGGAGAAAGGAAGGGTACCAGACTGCAATACATTTATCTGTTGTCCTATATAAGTCACTTCAAACTTTCCATGACTCAGAGCTATGGGCTGTCCAGTGGTGGTACCCCGTCAAAAAACTGTTGTGGCTCAGTGAAATAAGCCTGAGGCTGGAAGGCAGGAAGGTGTGGATTTTAATCCTGCCTCTGCTGCTGCATCATCAGGTAGCAGGGACCAAGAAAAAACCCATGAGCTTAAATTAATTAAGAGTATGTAGTGTTGACACGCACAAGATGTGCCTGAGGACTCCAGCAAAATAAGGGCATAAAATACCATCCACTGACTGCACTTACCACTTTCCATCTCTACACACATCATACCCTGACTCTGTCTGCCTTGGCCCTCCTCCACACAGACTTTTAGCAGATCATTTTCCCCCTACTCCTCCACAGTGGTGTAGGTTTGGTGCCTGTGTCGAGAACCTGATGCCTCTGTTGCATAAAACAGCCCCCAAAAGTACCTTTTAAGGGAGCAGAGTGAACCTGAGAAGAGAGCCTTCCCACATTATTTAAAAAAAACTTCTGAAATTATGGTAAAGTTATCTCTATCGCACTGATGTAAGTAGTTCATCCCACTTAATTTTCACTTTTAATTAGTTCTTTTCTGCAGGAAACAGCCACTAAGGGATTTGGCTTATGATAGGGTTCATACTGCTTTGACCGCAGGGATAGCAACGACACAACACACAAAAGATCCCAGACTGCTCAGTGAAAGGCTAGGTTTGTCATCAACACCAGCTACACTATGTGACATTTAAGAGTAGCAGAGGAGGAGGAACAGCTCGCATTTACCTAGAAAGGCAGAGCTTCGATGTCATTAGGTTTGGTATTAGCTTGATCCCTGCTGCCAAAAAGTCTCATAGCTGCACATCCATGGCTGCGTAGCATCCAAAAGATGAATTTGTTTGAATTGGGACAGCCACGTAAACATGCCATGACTTGGAAAGAAGTCCACCAACTCCTCCCTGCTCCCCTGTTGCTATAATTCAGCCACACGTCTTCTCAAATAGATGTCTTTTCAATAATTGAGCCTAATATTAAAGACATACAAATGCATTTCAGTACCTAGCTAACTCATTAAGCTGGCTTTTGACAGGATCCTAGCAAGTTTAGCCTACGAGGCAGACTGGAGCTGTTGAAGCCAGCCACAATCAAAGTCGTCAGTTAATCCATTGCCATCTGTCTTTATTTTGTTGGCCGCACGGTTGGACGTAACAGTCGCAATGTTAGCAATTAGCGTGGCCAGGGCTACCTGCTGCAGCACTCATTAACAGCTTTGCAGGGCTGCACGCACGCAAGTCTGCTGACAGTGCCAGACACCAAGGGGGATGGAGGGGGGAAGCATCTTTGCCCACCCAAGGTCAGAGATTCACGTTAACAAAATCCTGCTCGTTCTACCAACGTCACAATAAATCCTTCTTCCTGCGAGTCTAAATGCCAGGATACTTTTGTTATGCTGTTTGTTACTTACAGGAATCTACATGAAACAACGACATATGCCGATGCAGTAAATCAAAAATACAATAGACATTTGTTGATCAATCATCCTACACTTAACACTTGAACTTAAGCCTCTTCAAGTTTAACTAAGTTTAAACACGTTAAACCAGGCTTTGGACCAGCAAGCAGGCAAGTTTCAACCCGGTACTCTTACTCAAAATGCAGTTTAGCAATTTAGATTGTTAGACACTATCTCCTTCTCCCCACCCCCTTTTTAACAAGTAGGCAACTTTGAAGATGTCCCCCCCCCCCCATATGACTTCCTATTCTTGGCACAGGAACACTTTGGAAAAAAATCTCATCTAATATTCTACTCAGGGACCTCTAGATCCCTGCAGTGTTTTCTACACCTTTAACAAGCATGACTGCTATTTGTCATGAAATGATCCAATAATTTTGGATTTAAACAATTTTTAGAATGAAATCAGGATGCAAAAGAAGTCTTGCAGAGATTCAGTAAGTCAGACCCTTCTGTCAAGTCCCTACAAAATAAAATACTGTCTTTACAGGACTAGGTGTCCTGTTTGCTGAGGAGCACTTGAACATTCCTAAGACATGTTTGAGCATTCTCATTAAAGAAAAAGCAAAATTCTCTTCTCCAGAATCAAAATTCATATGGATACATAAGCAAACCTCTTCCCACAGAGTCCTTTTAGGACTGCTTCTCCCCGTGGACACGTAACAGCCCCTTCCATGCCGTGCCAGGCTGCAGCACAAGTTGTGTCAGCTCTTCAGTCTTCAGCTCGTGTTGCTTCTAAAGGGACTACGCTGAGCCTTAGCTTTGGCATTAAGAGAGATGCAAAACCAGACTTGTGCTCCCATTAGCCCCTAATCCATTAACCCTGCTCCTGCGCTCCAACTCCTCTTTCAGTACTGTAAGAAAAGGAAAGTTAGGTTTGTGATGTTTAATTAGCAAATACATGTTAAAAGCACTCAGATACTGTTTTTTTTTTTTAAACGACGAGTATCACTGCTGAAGCTGAGCATCACACACCCTCCCATTTTTTCAGCTCCACCACTTGCCCTGTTCTATCGAAACTTCAGTGTTTCTCAATCTTGGCTCTTTGCCCATTTTAACTTCTTACGCAGCACACACCTCAAAGTCTGAGCACATTATGAAGATATTTTCCCTCACATCGGTACTAACATCAGCCTTGCTAATAGCTGTGGGTTTTCTTCCCATTGGACTATCAGACTCCTGAAGCTGTAAAAGAAAAAATAGCACACTTATCTAGAAAGGAACTATTGTTCTTAAGTTAGCATTATCTTTCCAAGGCGAACTAAAGAAGAGGAGGGTGGGTTTACGTTGGTGTATAAATGTACAGCTCAGTGCTGCACATTTGTCTCTTCCGCAGCCCAGACCCTGTTAGGTATGTTCAGTCTGGAGTGTGGATGCCCTCCAGAGCCCTTCCCAATCCAAAGGCCCTCAACAACATGACCTCAAACTCCTCTTCTCCTCAGATTGTTCAGCTGCACATCCCAACAGCTCTTTTCCACCAGTCTTCACATCTCAGACTATTTTCTCTCTTCCTTACCAACTCACTGCCACATATTTTCATTTCTTCAAGGCTCCTCTTCCCCCAGCCTGCCTTAGCATGCTACAGTCCTCCCAGACCCAAGACTGCTTAGCTCCTCAGATGCACAGCAGCCCTCATCCAAAGTAACATCATTTGTTCCCTGCTACAAATCCCATCATTTCTGGATTTTCCTCAATGTCAATGCTAGTTGCTGTTCAACAGGTCACTTGCAAAAATATAGCAACTAATTCTAAGGTCCTTTCTCCACTGTTAAGACAACAGTCGAGCCAGTGGACTCTGTTGAGCTCTTACCAATCTACTCTGGCAGAAGGAACAAACCCGAGCATCACCTGCCCTTGCTGACCCTGGACTCAAGCACATGGCGAGGCACAGGTCAGACAAACAGCACAACTAACGCAGCTGCACACAACTCAGCTCAGGTCCAAAAGAAATAGTGCCTCTTTCATTAGGAGCCGTACCTGAGCTAACAGCTCCTCTGATGATAGTCCTTCTCCATGTGGTCTTACTCACATTTCCACTGTCTTGGGAATCTCCGCACTGCCTGCTGTTTCATGGCAAGATACATTTTGCTCTTCTCAGGGCTTCAGGGGGATAGTCTTGTTTCTCTCCCGAGAAGCTTGCCTCTCCTGCCTGAGGCATCTTTTACCATAGGCTCCAGCGGTGATTCCACAGAAAGCAGTACACCAACAGCCAGCCATGAAAGCCCTGTGGAATCTGTGTTGAATTCCCCTTCCCCAAATCTCCATAGCCTAAGTACATCTTTTTCTCAAGTTCACTCTGCGAAGTCCAAAGATCAACTCTTTAAAGGCACACAACACAAACAGAAGAGAGAGGACTTCTGAAGTGTTTCTGAATTAACTATGCATCAGTTTTTTTTCAAAGCAACTCATGAATCTCAAGCTAAGCTTATCTGTATTCTATTCCTTGTCAAACTGCCTCATATCTCTGAAAAATTTGGAGTATATGACAAATAACTGAGGAGTCTGGAATTCCCTGCTCCAGAATAGGGCCTCTAAAACCAGAACCGTCTCTGCTCCAGCTTCCTTGTAAAATGCTGCCTGCTTTAGATCCTCCAGCCACCCTGTCTAGTTATTCCCTGGATCCAAGGTGACCAACTGCCTAGACAACAACTCTCAAAAAGATAAATAAGAACTGATGGAGAGAATCCACCCCTTTATCCAAAGAGAAACTGCAACTGCTGAAAGCTAAATTTAATAATCTTCTACTCTTCAAAGGTGCACATTGCTCATAAGTTCAATTAGTTCCTAAGGCATACATAAGTTTTAAGATACCTTACTAAAGCTTGAGACAAGCCCATAGCTAGATACTGTTCACACAGAAACACCAACAGAATCACTGAAGCTTTATTTCACCTTTCAGCGTTGCAAATTATAAGGAAAAAAAATAGTCGTGCAGGAGCCTATGTCCACTACCACTTTGGAACCTATTTCGAAAGGACCAGAACAAGCAACTGGACCTTATGACAATCCCTTCTGACTAGATCTTCTACATGGGGGAAGAAGATCAAGAGCATCCAGGTCTCATATCTTTGCATATCCATTATTTGTCATCCATTTTTCTCCTGCCAACTGACTAGATTTAATCCTGACTACAGTTAATGAAACAACAGCTAATGTAACATCAAAGGCTGTTCTCAGCTTTGAAGCCTCCATTCTAGTTTTTGTAGCTGTGACAACGTATTACTAGAAACTTACTCCGCAAACTGTGCTTTCCCAAGGGAAAAAACACTATCAGCCTTTCCTACAGGAATTCATACAGAAGAGAGATATGTAGAAGAGGACCAACACAGCTACAGGTTATTTTTAAATGAACTACTTTAGTATTAACAGTTTGTGATGGTTAGTTAGTACCCAAGCTTAAGAGGTCAGGAAAATACACATTTCATTAGTATTTTCATACTGGTAATAAACCTTCAGGCAAGCAACAGATTAATTCCTTCCTCCTAGAAGTACTTTCTAATGCAGCTGGCATGTTGAGATATGTGTATTTCTTCTAACAAAGACAGTACTTCATCAACTCTTCAGAATAGTGATGAAGCTTGAGAGTCCCCAAAATCAGGTTATAGTCAAACTTGTTTTGGTAAAAGGAACACGGCTTCATTCTTCAAGTATAACACTGTGTGGGCAGAGTATAGTGAAATCCTGTATTTCACAATATTTTAACTCAAAACCCAGTTGCATTAAAATTTCAGTTTGCAATGCTAAAAAAAGCTGTAACCACAATGAAGTATGACAAGTTTGAAGGTTAAACAAAACACTTTCAACTCACTGTGCCAACAATTCAGAGCTGCTACGGAGGCAGATGATTATCAAACCCCCAAACTTCACACCCTCCCACTTTAACATGAAAAGTCAAGTTGGACACATGAGAGAAAAAAAAAGCTTAGTGAAATACGTTAGGTGTGATTTCCACTTTTTACTGTGCAAACTACTCTAAAGCTATACTCCTGAACATCTAAGCAGCCTGCTTTGATGGCACCCAGACTTTTATTTTTTATTTTTTAAATAAAGCAGGCATTCATACTTGCTTTAAGCATTTAGATTAGGCACCTTAGCCAACAGCCTAGGCTCCCTGCTGGAAAGCAATTCAGGGCATCAACTACACTCAGAGCTCACTTCTCCCTGTTGATTACAGGCAGTCTAAAGTTAAACTATTTACACTATTTGCCTGCAGTCAGTCTCAAAGAGGTTAAGCACTGATTAAGCACAATGCCCTGAATAAGAACAAGACGACACTACAAATTTCACTATATTCTAGATTTGTATAACAGCATCTAGAAGCCAAATGAGGTTGAAGCACTTTGTGCAAGACACTACAATACCAGCAATGAAATCCTGTTGCAGAGAGCTCACCACCTAAATAGGCAACATGCACAAAAGAAGGGGGAATTACAGAGAGGTTGTTCCAGTATCAATCCTCACAGTTTAAAGATGTAAGATGCCAGGTATTCGACATTGTCCTTGAAGTCCAGCCATGTAACTGGAAGTAGAAATTTAAATAAAATTTTGGATATTTTCGGAGGGTGAGGAAGGGTTCTGATACTTGATCCGAGTGCATCCAAGCAGCTAAGAGGCAACTCAAAAACACTTTTAGCCTCAGTGCTTACATGAGCTACCTGACTTTTGATTACCTAGCTTTAGTAGGACTATGAAAATCAAGATCAGACAGGGCTAGTGACAAGGGAGAGATCAGAACCCAGGCACGGGGAATCCCAGTCCAAAGTTACGGCAATAGTCATTATATAGAGAATTTTTCCAAGCTCTGTGATGCAGATAACCATCTGGCTAGCCATATTTAAGAGTACCTAAGTTGGTTAGTCCTTCCTTGATAAAGAGTTTATGAGCAAAACAGTCTCATCAAAAAAAAAAAAAAAAAAAATCACTTTTCACTTGCAGTTTGGACTTAGGTACTTTGACTGGCAGAAAAGAGGGATGAAGTCACATTCATTACATACCACAGGCAGAAATCTGTATTAAGGTGCTTGAGGCGGCACTGGTCACATTTTGAGGAAGAGCAGAACAGCAGTGGGATAAGTCAGAAAGGCACTGGATTTAGAAACAGGAGTAGGTTAAAGTTACTCATGGACTGCCAAAGGCATTTAAATGAAATACAGGCAGATAAACATTTCAAATGCATATTAGTTCCCTTGTTCCACAAACCTGTTGCAGAAACATTCATGGCACAAAAGAATACTCTATATGACACTAACAAAAGCCAAAAAACCCGACTTCTACAGAGACCGAGATGACCTTGCATGCAGGCAGTGCCACAGGTCCACAGATAATGTCTGTAGCGTCCTTGTACACTAACTACTTGGGAGTACACACCAAAAAAAACCTACTATCAAGGTTACTGTAATGTTCAAGGCAAAGCAAGTAGTATTGCCACAGCTGAAAGAGAACACACAGAAAGCTGCAGCAAGGAGGCTAGAGAATGAGGTCACCCAACTGATTCAAGTTGCAACCTGCTCATAAATGCAGTGGAGCCTTTCACCCAGCCAGTCACTCTTATCTAACTGTTTCATAGGTGAAAGTAAACATCTGAGCTAGTAGGATGTAATTTGTTTGGTAAAAAAAGTGACTGCTTTTATAAACTTGATTTGGAGTAGAAGCCTGTATCGCTAAATAAACACAGATCCAGAGCCTTCAAGATAGCTGTACGAGAAGTGATTTTAACTAAATTATACCTTTCTAGCCACAACGTGCAGGAAACTTGCCATTTATTTAGGCTGGTTAGTCCCTGTCCTTCAACAGGAAATATATATATAAAACAATTAATAATAATAAAAACAACCATCATGAGAATTAAAACTTTTATTAGTGTATTCACATATTAGGCAAATGCAACACGCATGAAGCTTATTTCTTAGGTTCACAAGTTCTACCAATACATTAGTCTACTGGTAAAACTAGCACAAACTGGTAACTGCTTTGCCAATTTTTAAGAGTTGTCTGGCCCACTTTTTCAAGGCTTGATTTTTGGTATTGCTTCTATGCCCTAGTCATTACGGCATAAAAATATCCATCACTATTATCAATTCAGTCAACTGATTAAAAGCTGTAACACTGGCCACATTTTTGTTCTCAAAGCTAAGTTATCACTAGCTGTACTTACAAAGTACAGTACTAGTGTAATGGATGAAACAATGGGAAAAACAGACAAAGGCAATCCTGCTACTGCCACGATAACAAAAGAATGACAGACAGCTAGATCACAAGATTGTTAGTAAGATGTATATTTTTCAAGTCAATAACCCTTCTATACAGTTTCCCAACCCTTCCCCAACCCAGACTTATTTGTAGAATATATTTCAGAGTATTTTTAATATGGTGCAGCTGTAGTGTCCAAGGGTTCACAATAACATGCACTGTCATGAAGAACCTAGAAGTCCTCCTTCGCTGGTCATACCTCAGCAACCACTATCCTAGAGGTTTTGCAGAAGCAACTACTTTTAATAACAAGGCCCATTATGACATAATGAATGCGTATGATCTGGTATGTAAGTAACCTATACAAAGCCACTCAGATCAGAAATTTAAGTTCTGTTACTGAAATATGTTAAGAAGCTGCATCTATTTAAAACCTATACGAAAGAGTCTAGTTTACCCTGGGAGAGAATTTTTCAAGGTATTTGGCCTCAAAAACTAAAAAATGAGATTCTTAGTGACATCTGCTTAATTAAAATATACAGATGTAAGGGGTTAGCCAATAACCTTGTATATTTAATCCAGTATCCAATGCTACTACAAAATTCTCATTCCATGAGAAAAACATTGATCTCAATGAATCAAGATAAAAAAAAGTCCCAAATGCATCAGTGCCAGCAATGCCAGCGCATCTATTTCTGACAACAGGTGCATCAACTCAGATGGGTAGGGAAAAGTAGACTCCTAGTGTGATGGATACTTGGAATTTAAAATATGAACTCATTTTAGGCCCCATTAAGCATATAACGTGTCTTAAGATTTCAGAGACGAATCTCAGACATTTCTTTCCCTTCCAATGGAGGGATTTTCTTTTTCTTTAAGAAGGCAGCAAAAAGTTAAGCTTCTCTACAAGGAAAGTCTGCTTTTTATGTTTAGGACAACTCGAAAACCTGCTTATATAAAAAAATATAAAAGAATAAAGGAGTAGAGTCTTGGAATTTTGAGAGATTTGCCCCAATCAAAAAAACAAACATCTATTTATGGGAACTAAAATGTAGAACAGCACAATACTGTGATATTTGAGATCATGATACATTACCTGTACATATACTTAACTATTCATGTTATTGATAAACCATTAGGACACTCAATTATATACCCAATAAAAACACCATTAAGAGTCTTTAGAACTGTCCCTTCTTCCTTCTGAAGAAGGCGCTTCTATACACTAAATTTTCATCTAGTATCAGAGTATAGGAAACAGAATCCACAAGGTGCTTTAATTGATGAGACCTCAAGTGCTGTTTTCTTTTCTTTTTTTTTTTTTTTTTAAAAACCTTTTTGGATAGTAAACAGTTCATGGGGACCACACACAAATACTACGACAGACGAGCTGTTATATTAAGTCTGTTGACTGGACTCGATATTTAGCCCACTGGTAACGGAGGAAGGAGTTTTACGACATGCTGGAGCAGCGTACTGAAGGGGAGCCCATCTGAGTCAATACTTTGTCCAACCATTGTAGAGGTCCGTTCAGATGAAGTTCAATCCAGCAAGGAGTGCTTGTTACCGTTTGCCGCCTGGAAAATGAAGAGGAACAGAAAAGTCAGAGAGCAGTTTTGGTTACCGTAAAGTCCTCCACCACCTGATCAAGTGTTTCCATCCATATGTACCACACAAAGATAAAAATCTGCAACTATTACATAACTGTACTAAGGTTTCTGTTTGCAAAAACACCCCACATCTGTAAGCCTTGTCAATAATTACAGGTATATCTTCAATGTCCAGAACATAGTTTTACTCTGCAGATTTAAACTAGAACTGCAGCATTTGCTTCAAGTGCCACACCAAAAGTCCTACTTTCAAAAAGAGACTCAAAACTGAAGCTGATCTGGTGTTCATACCCCAGTCAGCCCCACACAGCTAACATCTAGATCTTCAAAGAGTTTGCATGCATAAGTGGGTTTGAATTTAGAAGACAACTACTGAAAAAGAAGGAATAGAAGCACTTTGCTCTGCACAGTCAGAAAGGCTGAATAGCACAATACTATCGCTATCATAAGGACAACTGCTCTGAAAAGCTAGACAAGAGAAACGTATAAGGGAACTGTGCTAAATGTTGTCAAAAACACTGCATTGTACCACAGTATGTGGTTACACCGTGTTAAGTGATGTTATCTCAAAGGAACACCAAACTTTGTCTCCGATTTCCTGTATTTATACTTCTACATTTGTTTTGTACTGTAGCATCCTCACGCAGACTATTTAAGTAATTTTTTTTTTTTGTGTTTCCCTTGTCTTCTCTATAAACTTCACTGTATTTTTCCAGGATTGAAGCCTTTAATTAAACATCACAGAAAGCCTCAGTAATGCTGAAGTGTTGACAACCTTCATTAATTCTCCCATGTGTCCTTGTTTTAGGGATCTGTTACTCAGAAATCTTCCCTCCCATTTCCAAACTAAAGAAATCAGCATTGGACATTCTCTACCTGAGAAATCCTGCTATATCACACTACCCACGCCAGGCATGGGAGTTCTCCTGAACTAGAATGGCAAGACGACTGCTGCTAAGCCAGTTTTTCCTAGTAATTCTGGCCATTCCAGAGTCAAAGAGGGAGGCATTAAGATTCAATGACAGCAGATTAGTCAGGCACAAACACAACCCCTTCATTTTCAGCACTGGCACTGCAACCCTCTGCTTTAAGTAAATCTGTTTATATAAACAGAGGAACTGTAAAGGCAAAACAATTAAGCCAACGAGAGGACGGATTTCAAGAGTTGTCTGTGGTTTTTACATTTTCTAGGACAAGCGAGCGGCCAGGGTCTGCGCGCTCTCAGCATTCTGAAAAACATTGTTATCTCAGTACTGAATACTTGTGCCAAAACAAAGTGATCCAATAAAAGAACAATCTAAACCACAGGAAATATAATTCCATTTAGTCCCGAATCCTCTCCCAAAGAAGGAAGCGCATTATTCCACCGCTGTCAGCTCCCCTACGATGTGTTCCATAACATGCTTCCTCAACACTTTGTAACTGGTTTTGTTCAACAGCCCTAGCTCTTCACTAAATTGGCAAAAGAGAAAATAGTGGCAGTCCCTTAACAGTCTGCTCAAAGCTAAAACTCAGCTTTTTTACCCCGAGTTTCCAGTCCACATATCGCTACGTCTCTCTGCTACAATTACCTCTACTTAACTTTCTTCAGAAGATGATTCTGTCTGAACTTCTAACCTAGTCCTCAATTCAAGCCAATACATATCAAACAAAAAATTAAGTACTGGTTTGGCTTTGCCAAAGTCTATGAGAAACATTTCTGACATAATAATGAAGCATAAGAGTTTTTACAAGAACGATTGATTTTACCCCACTTCATCTATTTTGACAATTCAGACTATATTCATTTAAATTCAGTCATGCGTGTAGTAGCAACCTCTTCTTGCTTTAATCACAACTGTAGCATAACCTAGAAGTTTACTGCATTGATAATTTATTAGCAGCACGTTAAACAGATGCAAGGAAACTAGTACGGCATTATGTCAGCAACCAGTTTCTGTTCTCTTCTGGCAGCCTTTCTACTGGAGCTTTTTCAACCCTCTGATCTCTGAAGGGTTTACAGACTATTAACAACCAACATTTTCCCTTCTTAAAAGTAACCTTTACCCAAAGCCTCCCCAGCACTAACACTCCATTCACTTCAAGTTGTCTCCGTATCATCTGACTGTCTAAGCCTTTCTTCTGTTCCGATTTGAATGTTGTATTTAATTATGCGTAAGTGTATACATACTCCTTTGGAGCCAAATCCAACAGTTCTTTAAACTTGAGCCAGATTTTTCTCTTCTGTACCTCTTGCTAACAAAGAGGTACCAATTTATTCCATTACTCAAATTTCTCATTTCATGTAATTAGACTTTTACAAAACTGGCTCCACTTAGGCGAGAGTCCTCCCCCACATACCGATGCTCACATCTACGTGGATATATTACAAGGCAGATAAAAGAATTTAAAACTCAGGATCTACAGTGCAGCCAACATGGCATCATTCAACTTCAAAATCAGGAATGATTTAGACTTAAAAAATCAGTACGTATTGCAATAGGATATGATGTCAGATTTCTGTTCTTTCAGTGAGCATTTTCTAGAGATGTTTAAGGGATTCTTTTTTAAACCACAAGTCTAAACTCTCCAAAATAATGAAATCTTCTTTAAAACTGTTCAGTTAGTAGAAGTCCAGATGCTTTTCTTTCCAAATTCCCATATTACATTAAAAACAGGCCCCATCCTAAGTTAGTTTTTAGTTTTGCTAGTAGAGAATACAATTGGAATCCATTCAAAAGCAGAAAAAGGACTATTTTTTCCACTCAAAAACTGTTTTTAGCAGTTTTACCACATACACACAGAGAGTCATCTTATTCCTGCAAAGTTTTTTCCGCTACAAGTTCCAAAGTATTTGCCATTCCTTAAATGTGTGTTCTCCAGCTGTTTTATTCTGCACAATGGCCTTAGAGTCGCTCCAATTTTCTCCCTTGGGTACCATCTACTGATTCCAACATCATATCCTAACCAACTCCTTACACTCTATATGGAACAGCACAGAGACTAAAACAATGGTAGGTTTAACAAACAGCAAATAATCATAGCACAAACATTGAAACTTCTGGATGTAGTCAGTGGTCTCGCCACAGTAAGCAAGCAAGCAGGATTGATCAGGGAAGTGAACTTTGATGACACTCCTTGCTCAACAGCTAACTTCCATGCAATACTAAAATCAGGTTACTTGTCCTTATGACTTAGGAGCTCCACAGTTGAGGGGGAGAGAAAGAAAAATTCATGCATTCAACCTGCAGACAGCAGCGAGAAGCCTGTACATATGGCTTTTGAGCCAGCCAGAAACAGAGCATTGAAGAAACAAGCAAATGATCAACTCTAAATTTAAAAGCAAAGACTTTTTTCTTACCTGTATTCAGCTCCCCATCCTTTAACAAAACTCATTCTTATGGTACACATTCTAGTAAGCTGATATACTGCTTCAAAACCCTGATTCACAGATTGAGCCAGAAGAGCAGCAAATTCCTGGTTATTAAAAATTTTTAGATTGCATCCTACAAAGAAAAAAAAGAAAAAAAAAGTTAAACAGGTACAACTAACACATACTCGCATTTGCTACACAGAAGCCCAAAACCGTGAGGAAACCCCATCCTAGGTGTCCAAAGGAAAGCAAATGAATGCATTTACTGGATTTTTTTTTCTTTTTTTTTTTTTTTCTTTTTTTTTTTTTTTTTTTTTTTTGGTAAAAGACCTTTGTAGGCTACTAACCTGGTGGAATTTTGCACACAGTCGCCGGATGCCAGCCGTATCTTTGATTACAGTTGGGGCTCTGAACAAAAATTGCACTATCACTGAGGCACTCAGCAAAAACTTCTCCACCAATGTAGTAGAGGCGTACTCCCCTTCCTATAACAAAACCCAAAGGAACTCCAGTTATGATATGACCCAAGTAGATTTACAAACAAGGTTGTTGTTTTTTTCTCCATAGAAGGCCAAGGTTTTTCTTTACAATGGCAATAGAAATCAGTTATCTAGATGACCATACTGCTGGGCTGACAGCTGTAGCGAGAGCAGAACATGATTAACTCCCCCCCGCTCCACAAACATACACCATTTGAAGGAAAAGCAGAAAAATATTTGGTCAAGAGGGAGCTAGAACTTTCTAGCCACGTAATGGCTTGCAACCAAGTCCAAGCTAGGAAGCAGCATTCATTCCCAAAGAACTTTTTCACTTGAAGAAATACTTGGAATTGGAATAAAAAGGGGATTAGATTTAACATTATTAAAACTTATGCCAGCACTAAGTGTTGTGTTTGAAGCAGCACATGCCACTAAGACAATGGGAAAAAAGCAAAACAAGTATTCTCCCTCTACAGACTCCTCTTACATGCACCCACACTACTAAGCAAGCCACTGCATACCTCTCTTCCCTACTACTTTGACAAAAACAACAGGACTTCATTCATCCCCATTACCAAAAAAACCCCAAAGCCACCCTATTGTTCACTTCTAAATTGTGATCTTTTTCTGAGTGGAAAAAATCTAGATGGGTTATTCTGGCACAAAAAAGAGAAATAATACAGGATTGATCTCCAAAAGAAAACTACTTATAATTAACAGGTCCTTTAAAGGCCCTAGTTTCTAAGAATCCCTCTCCCTCTTCTTTTGAAAAATATTTTTCAAACAAAATGTGATATTCTCTTAAGAAAAAAAAAAGACAACTCCTTACATGTTTGCTTTTCCTCATCATTGACTGTTTTAATCAGTCAACAGAGGCATATCCTGGGTTTCTCCACATCTAAATTTTATAACAGAAGCATTTGGATTTGGGGTGGGAGGAGTCAGAAGCTTCTATTAAAGAGTTTCAGTAAGAAGCAAATGAACACACTAATGAACATTGCTAAATGAAAAAAGAATCCAGCAAAAATTAAAATACAGTTTAACAAAGAACTTAAAAGCAAGATGCTGCATTGTGGTAAACGATACTCTTTAACTGTTTCAAAGAAAACCTTGATCCTGTCAAAACAGCACATTACCCCAATGGCAGCTTTTCACATTCCGGAAAAGTCAAGAAGTACTATTTATGTCCAATTTGCATTTTAAAAATTAGAATAAACTGAGCAACCTTTTGATATTTTCTAATTACAGCTTAAGTGTCAGCTATAAACGATGCTGAATTTAAATGCTACCCAGGGCAGCGTGGTCCAGCTAGGAGCCTGAAGGCCACAATCTGCCCACAGGATGCTTCTGTTCAGCACATCATCTTTTTCCAGAAGACAGAGAGCAGCTACGTGAGCAACAAAAATACCCGTAGAGCTGAGTACTTCCTCCTGTGCCTGCTCTCAGCCTGACAGCTGTGACACTGCTGCTGCCACCAACTTATAGAGACCACAGAATGAGGAAAGGCAGCTAGCTCCTTTCACCTTCAGCCATCACTACAACTCCTCCCTATTGCAACTGGCTGCCAGAAGCTGCTACACATTTCTCTGGATTGGGCAGCGGTGACTTCTGCATCTTTCCACTTCTGTCCTTCGCAGGAGTAAGTCATGCTCCCTCTGGCAAGTGTCAAGGGAGAAGTTCAATGGCTGGCTGCACAAGGGTGAGATGAGCCCAAAGCACAGCTCTGCCCATCCTGCTTCGATCACTTCAGCTTAATGGCTAAAATGAAATTAAATAGTTAAGAGATCAGCAATTTTTACCTATGTGCCGCCTTGTCATTTCCACTGTAGCATTTCTGTTTACATTGGAAAGCAGACCTAGACAAAATCGTTCTGAATTTGATGGATCTGTAAAGCCATCTACAGTCAGTGAGGGTTGCGATGCATGGAAGGTTTCTCCCACTCTTTGATTCAATTCGTAATATGCTATTGAACACCAGAATGCAGGCTCCGAATAAGTAACTGGTTGCAAGTCTAAAAAAATTTAAAGAACAGAAAAACAAAAAAACAATAAAATAAGAGTAATCAAGAATCTGAGGCTGAAAAGAAACCTCTCTGCCCTGTTACTTGTCTCCTCCAGGAAGGACAGCTGTAGCCTTCTCAAACTACTCAAATTAAATTGTGCTTGCCATCATTTTTATCTCCCCCAGTAAACAGAATGGAATTCAATATTCCACACAAGGAGGGGGAGGGAAGGGGGAGAAGGGGTGACCTAATCTGACAACAGCTTGGGTACTTCAGTACTTGTATTTTTGCTCAGCAAAACAGTCAAGCTAAACACAGTGAAAATTAGTGAATGCCAGACACTGAGGCAATTCTGTTGCCTTTCTGTAACTTGCAAGGATTTTGGCAATATTAAAGTGAAATTATCAAACACTGAACCACACAGAGGAAAAAGTGATTAATATGCAAATGATGTTCCCTTGTTTTACACTATTTCCATGCTTTTCCTCTCTCTTTAAAGGCACCTCTAAATTCCTTTTATTCTCCTTTCCACACCTGAGTAACTTCCCTGTGCATCTTCAGCTTTTGCTATGTTACTTCTCCTTTTTACCTGTCTTAATTACTCACTCAATGTTCTGAACAGCGTGTTCCTGTCCTACCAGCTCCCTGTTCCTTACACAAATCCCAGGCGATCTGATCTTCCCTAGGCATTTATACACACACAGTGATGGCATCTGATCAAAGCAGGTGGGTAGCTAACATGGGAATAACCACTGTCTTGTGGTCCCGGGTGAAACAGTGCATTAGAAGTGCGGCAGAACAGATGTTTAGAGGGAGACAGCAACTCTGGGGAGCACTAGTTTGCTGAGGAGGTTTGATGGCCCCTGAAATTTGTTATCTACCCATAAGACTAGTTAGAGGCTATTGTCCTTTAAAGGATTTATGTTATAAATGCACTTTCTGCACACACAATTGTATAACCCCTTCTCTTTGCTAGAAGCTCAACCGTTATAGAGGTAGACTAGCACTGGTTATTAACCCAATTGTATTATGTTTATCAGAAAGTGAACCCAGAAGCCTCCTCCTACTACAGGTCTTATATTTCCAAAAGTACATTTTTACTTTTAATGTAATTACATATATAAAGAGAAGTGATCACACACACACAAACAATTGAAAGTAATTCCAGCTTACCCAGGCTATGATTAACTGGAGAGAGAGTACTAGGAGACAGCTCTGCTGGAGATCCTGTTGGAGCAACACAGATTGTTTCAGAGCAAATGATTCTTGGTATTTCAGATGGGAAGGTATGACCATTATCTAGGTACTAGTTTTATACTAAAATTCTTTGGAAATAAGAAACCTCACAAATCCTACAACCAGTTTTCCAGCATGTCACATCCTTATTCTGAATTAAGATTACATTTAATTTTCCAGACACCTGGGAACTTGCCCGTCCTTGTAAAGATCTCATTAACATCTTAGTATTGTATTTGGCAGAGATCTCACTTCATGCACACTATGTGAATATATCTCTACTTATGCACAATATTTAGAAACCAGTGAGAAATCAGTGACTTCTTCCTAGATTCAGTGAGAAAAGCTAAGAAAAAGTGGACAAGATAATCAAGATATTACCTCTCTATTCTCAAAGGAGAGGGTTTATTGCTAGAAAAGAACAAGCTGAACTTCCTCATTTGAGGAAACTATTCTTTCCTGGAAAGAGGAAGAAAAAACTCAGAAAAACATGGACTGTCCAATGCATCATGAGCACTAGTAGGCAAAATTCAGGTGCAAAGAGGGGTTGCACAGAAACATTCCTACAGTTACTCCTGAAGTCAGGCTTTTAATTAAGATACCTACTGTCACATAGTGGGAAAATATTGCAATTCTTACATAAGCTAGTGCAGTTGATTCCAATTAACTGAAAAAGGTTGCTAACATTAGCTAACCAAAAACTCTCTCAAGTCTGGCAGCACACAGCAGGAGGTTCTTATCCAACACGTTAACTATTCTTTGGCCAAGCCTGAAGTCAAACAGATTATCTAGGAACTCCTTCACACAGAGACAATACTATTCTTTTAGTAGACCCTCCTATACAAGAGCTCATTTGAAATATGGCAGAAATGATAAAGTATCAGAGACAGGTTCTCAAAAAGCAGCTTTTCTGCAACCTTTTTAGGCCAACAGACATCTTTCCAATGAACCTAACACCTTCCTGCTTGTCTTCAACAGGGAAAGTCAGGGATCGGTTAAGAACAGTCAGCTTTCAAAATCTATTTTGAGGCTTTCCAGTGAAGACTTATTTAGACTTGGATGCTTTTGTTATGAACCAAATGAAATGGACTTAACATGGCACAACATGTTTTAAAAACACTCCCCTAGCAAAAGTTATTTTGTCCGCAAAAGACTGATAGTGGTATTTTAAAGACAAAAGACCAGCTTACACAGAGCGCTACTACTATCATCATCTGAGCTGAATTCATGCCACTGTGTAGATGGACCCCAGCTAGCAATCCCTATTCTTGAAAGTGGTAAAAAAAAATTTTACCTGTATCCATGCTTTGGTTCAACTGCTGGTCACTTGTCTCTCCATCTTCACTGATGTATCCTGGAGGTGGTGTTTCTGTCAAAAAAGTATCCATTTATTGGCTCAATGACTGGAGAAATTTATAAGATTTAGCATTTGGGGTTTTTGTCCTCAAGTTGCCACGAGCCTCATATGTTACCTGAGTACTGAATTAGAATTTGACTTTTCAGGCCCTTTTTCCTTCCAGTAGGACTTTAGACCTACTAAACATCTTATTGTCTATGTAAAATGTATTCTCTCTTGTATGCCTGTCAATTGCTTACTGGGCAAAGTTATATAATTAATGGACAATACTTGTTTATTCCACACAATGCAAGATACTTTCACTACAATGAGTAACAATTTCGCAATTGTGATCAACAGCTTTCACATTTACCAGAATTACGAACAAGAAAACCATCTGGTGACTTCCAGAGAAAAATATGAGCTGCCTTATGTAGTATAACCGTAGGATCAGATACCCTCCCACAGTTTAGAAGCTGCTAGATTTAATGAAGGCTAGCTTTCAATTCAGTCCCCAAATCCATTTCTCTTTAATACCCGACAGTTGATTTCACTCATTAACTCCAGCTATATTATCTAACCAGTTTTCCCTGCAAAAGCCCTATTATTGCTATTAACTTCCAAGCTCTACAAAAACAATCACCTCTTCTTTCAACTAGCTTTCTTTAAAGAAGGTGTTTCACAGACTGAAGTAAACTCCGTAACAAGTTTAAAGCATTGTGATACTTGAAACTGTGCCTAATTCCAGAGAAATATCTAAAAATAGAGAGAATGGCTGTTCCTTTTCTCCATTCAAAAATTTACTTTGCAATTCAGATAATGAGTTAACCAGCTGCCTTTCAGGAAATAATTGTCTTTGAACCGGACAAGTGTCTTTTCCTATAAATTAAAGGCAAAACCTCAATTTCTTTAGTGAAAGTGCTTGAAGCTAACTAATCTCTACTACTGCCATAGAATTGTCTTTGAGACATCTGAGAGATTAAATACATTTAATTACAGTATTACCAAAAAGCAGAAATTTAAAGCTAAAGCCTTTTACTTGAGAATTAAAATAAAATTATTTCAATATGTCAGAGATTCACAGCAACAGAAGATCAGAATGAAGTCAGCAGGAGGAAAATCAATTGATTAAATAAAAATGAACTGAAGAATTATCTCTTTGGTGCATTCTGTAAAACTAGTATGCTAAATATTAGAAATTTGTGACAAAGAAAACTCAAATGAGCATTTAAAAGGAAGATTAAGGAAAACCTTTACCAGCAAGAAGTACGACGGTAAAAATCTTACTGTTTTGAACATTTTTATACAATTCATTGTGATAAAGTGGACTCCACCCATCTCTGAGTCACTCATTATAGCTAAGCCCACAGCCATGGTAAAGGTCAGTAACCATTTCCAATCTAACCCACACCTCCTGTTTCCAGTTACTAATCTAGGTTCGTTGGCACAGATAATTTCCATATCTAGTCTCTCTGAACAGAGATTTCCCCCACCTAGTACTATTAATACAGCTTTTGGGTCAGAGGTTGAACACCACCACAGCTGGAAATAAATGCTCAACTGTAACATTAAAAATCCTTAGCAGAGTGAATGCTGCCAGAAGTTTGGACAATGCCATTCAGCGCATCCCGAACTTAGAAGGGAACACAAAGCCCCAAAAGGCCATCCTATGCCTTCCATGGTCACCATCCGCCCAGCAAGCATACATGACGTATGCCATAGGTGAAACCAGTCTCTCTGTAGACTGAGTATCGAGACAGTATTGCAGTGCAATACTACCAGGGTTGTTACTCTGGTCTGCAGCTAAAGAAAAAGGTTCTCTGTAGCAGGCTGTGAAGACACACAAGACTTATCAGAACCTGTCAGGCATTCAAGATTAGTTAGCCAGGTCAAATAAAGTAAGATTCCACAATACAAATTCAAAAGAAGGGGGTTAATGGCAAAGAGAGGAAAGAACTCTACAGAAATTCAAACTGTGGTTAGCTGCACAAGCATTTGAAGATCACGTGAATACTCACAATCACCTTCAACAGACTGCTTGCAAATTACTATCTATAGTTGCTTTAGATCATTTACACAACACAATTTTCAAATGGTTGCTTTCCAGTAGTTGTCTGCAAACACTATCAAAAGCCCTCAAACTTGAGTGGAAAAAAAAGTTTTACAATCTTGGAAGTTGGTGTCACTTTTTAATTCCTCTCCTCTCCTGCTCTCCTTAGCCAGCAACAAATGTGCCACTAATTAAACAGACCAGATATCAAATCCACTGAGATTCCAGGTGCCATTTCATTCTGCAATATATTTAAGAAAATGCAAACAACATTCTGTTTAAAACATGTAGATGTTTTGTATACTACGCATGTTGAGCTTCAAGGTAGTAATCTTATTTTTCTAGAGTCAGGATCTGAATTTTTAGCTTATTCATCAGTTTTTGGAAGCTGCAAGGTAGTTGCATTAAAGATGAGTGAGAAAATTTCAGCTTTGCATGGTTTTACACTCTAGGCAACTTCCTGAAGAGACAGGAAACAGGAAGTTAGGGCAGGAAACAACAGTGGCTCATTTTACTTCACAATATGGATGCATACCTATGTGTGCACAGTAGCACCTTAGTCTTGATATTTGTTCAGGGTGGGAAAGCAGCAAACAGATAGAGGAGGAATTATTTCACAGTTCAATTTTGTTACATTGTTCTTTCATATTAAAAAAGGACAAAAGTGCATGGACACAACAGTAACAAATATGCAAAACAAACTTTGATCAGTTGCAACCTACAGTTTAAAAAACAAAAACAAAAAGCCCCAAAACCTTTAAGTTGCCAGAACAGTTACCTAAAAGGTTTTCTCCAAATCATACATGTGCACTAAGAAATTGAGCAGCAGTTTACTACTCAGTCTCCAATATATAGCATTTGGCAACCCCTATATGTTTGTAAAACAGGCTTAAAGCATGAGGCAAAGGTCTGCTTTGTATTCACTAGCATTTTGAATCATAAGCTAGCTTATGGTACTTACACAACCGCACACGTGGTTTCACACAGGACTGCACTTCACAAATAACTACGATCAGATATTTCGACAGGAATACATCCATCCACAAAATCAACAAGACAAGAAAACATTTAATTTATTTGCGTGTCTTCCAAGCCATTTGACCACTTAGGAGGATGAAGTTACTATCTTTGTTCCAATGGTACAACGTTAAGCACACTGTTTACAGTGAAAGTTAAGAAAATACCTGGTATGTAATTGCTCTGTGGTTCAATTCCAGCTGGAAAGTTAGTGTTTTCAGGAATGGAATGGGTATAGTCATCGAGAGGTGGAAGTTCCGTGAGGATCTCGGTGTGCCGTGGCACTAGTACAGGAGGCAAGACTGGGAAAGAAAATTTTAAAGCATTAGTTAGACTCAGAAAATATACACTTTACTTCTGTGAGCTAAAAGCCAAAAAGAATAAATAAATCTAAGTAGTCTAAAAATGTCTTTAGATTCCTTGAAGATTTCTAAATGTCACGGTATTAATGTTTGCTACAGAGCTGCTAGCTACCCAAAACAGATTTGTGAGGTCCCTGTTAAGTAAGATTACCCCATATCAGCTAAGGTAAGTCACTTCCATTTTCATTTTCATGTTGGATTATACTTAGCCAACTGGAAATTGCTAGTAATACTGAAAGCATTTATCAAAGGCATTCACATTTGTAAAATATGGATTTTTTTTCAGTAGCTTCACTATTAAAAACTTTCAGTGGATGGAATTCTCAACATCTGTATTTTCAGTCGTCTTGCAGTTTTGGCAAGAGGACACATCACCCTTTTCTATTTTTCATTTAAGACATTATGCTGAATAAGTACGGACAGGTGCTGCTACAGAATGGCCGAAGCAGTCTTCCTACCTGGCGTCTCCACTCTCTGGTAGTGGTAAGGGTTTACACATACTTCATCCTTTTTAAGATTAAAAGCATATTCACAGTTTTCAATTGCTTTAAGTTCATGGTGGCTGTGAAGATCTGGCCAGCGCCACAAACGACAGTAAATAACATGCGGTAATCCTTTACGATGAGATACCTGTAGACGGCCATCGAGAGATCTATATGGGAAAGATGTTGAGAAGTATTTATAGACTGCATGCTGTCTCTTAATCACCTAAGCAACAGTGTACATACAAGGGATGGGTAGTTTATTTATTCTCAGAATTCAGTGGATTGGCACTGCTAGTGACATTTATATGCTTGGTAAAAGGCTTCAAATGTAAGAAAAATGGTGACATCAAACAGTGCTTTAACTTATTTTTGAGCTGCACAAATTATTGCCAGTGAGTTTGGGGTTCACTGAAAAGCCACTTTACCTCCAAGTATTTATGATGATTGCTTCATATACATTTTTTTTAATGCACAAGACAGTTGTTTAAAAAAATCATACACTTAATACTCCCTTGAGTTTCTAAGCCCCGCAGCTTTGCTGTGGCATGGATGCTTTATGGCTTTAAGCATAAAAATTCCCACAGCACTGCAAATAAGCCTAGAAGCAGTCAGCTGCCCAAGTGATCCACATGGCAGTATAACTGTGAAGCAAAAAGCACGAATGCACATCTTGTAAGGGCTGTACAGTTTATCTTCTTGACTTCATCTGCCTTGCTACCAGCTGAAAATGTTTTGCTAGTTTTAAGACAGACTGCATATGCTTACACAAATGCAGATGTTCATGATTGTTATGGGATGGGAGACAAACCTCAATACACAAATTAAGTAATGTGACATGAAGAAATAAAGACCCTGTTTAGAATTTGCCCACCATTAACTACTGAAGAATTTACAAACAATTCTTTAGCAGCTTGTATCGGATCCAATTAGCAGGATTTAATTGAAAGCTTGTGGCATACAAAGCAGTTTAAACACTTTGTAAGATTAGGTCTAAGGAATTAAGCATCTCAACTTTGTTAATATAAGTACCAAATCACATTAGGGCTTGCATTTAACAAGTCTTCCCATTCTTTCAATGGCACTGGCATGAAAAAGGAGTACTCCAGAATCAGAATTTCATTGGTCAAAACATCAGCTGAGAACACTTAGATTTCTATACTGGCAAGCAATTATTTTAAAATGCTGTACCATGAGAGGCCTAGGAAGCATTTTAGTCTATTTTACAGCTAAAGCATCCCACTACAGACCCTCCAAAGCCAATCCCTCCCACAAGACTTCTATGATGCGAGAGAGGGCAGAATATTCACCTGGTTTGTTCAGAGAAGCTGTAAAGGCCTGTTGTATCCCACTGATCTATCGTGTTTGGTGTACTCAGTCCCCAAATTTCAGAGCAAGTGCTGTGCATAAATTGAAAACAAAAACAAAAAATTGATATGAATATGGAACATGGTTATTCAAAACACCATGATGTCAAACATGGAAAAATGTACAGAATACGTCCTTCCACATAGAAGATAGAGCATTGTCAGGTTTCCATTTAAACTGGCATCTAATGCTATATTTTCTATATGAAGGAGGCTATTAAAATGGAACACGTGATTCAAGGTAAATGATAATGTTTTTAAAAGGTGAACAAGTTCTCTGGTTTTAAGTAGTCAATACAGTTGTAATGTTCCTTAAAACAGGCAAAACTTCCTCAGCCTAGCTCGTAACAAAATTCAATTTTAAAGGGTAGTTTCTGGAGGTTTTTTTGTTTTTGTTTGTTTTTAAACATAAACCAATCTAAGCTTTCAAACAGACACCGTGGGTAGCTGAAACTGAACTGTCACAGCCTAACTTTCAGGTACCACCACTTCAGTATCAATCTCATTTTCCATGCAGATACTAACTTCCTGCTTTTCCGAACACAGGAAAATTTGGACTCTGAAGAAGAACACATTACAGCTGGTAATCCTCACCGTTTTCTTTATTCCCCTTGATTAAAAAACTAAACACTATTTTCCACAAAACGCAATGTTTAACACAGTTTTATAGCAGTGTATTTTAAGATTTAATTATAGAATAACAAAACTTTAACCGGTAAATCAAGCAGACCAGGAAAGCAGGCGGGAAGGAGAGACAACCCATTTCTTTACAGAACTGCTTCAATGACAAGATCAAAGCAGTAAAGAAAAAGGAGCCTGTGACAGACACAAACTAAGAGCAGCAGATTTAAGCAAAGCAAGAAAATAGCATGGGTTTGTAAATGGTCAACATGTTTTCAAACCATACCTCAAGCTCGGCTCTGTCATGGACTTGTTCTGTGACCACTGGAAATGTTAACTTATTTTACCTAAGTAACACACAGCTAGACTTTGCATCTCAGAAATGAGTTTGTTTGACAAGCCCCTTACAACTCCACTAGCTAATCACACCACCTGAGGTTTGACTGGCTGATACATTACCTTTGAAGTTCATAGTCTCCGAAAAGTTTACCATAAAGAAAAGCAGCCAAGTTCGCCGAACTCTTAGGTATAAATACAAGCTTTGATATTTAAATTTAAGCTCCTAAACTTAGTTTATATACTTATGAGGTTGGATTCAGTGCTTTAATAAAGAGAAGTGACATTTTTATTTCTCTTCCTTCTACAGGGAAATTCACTAATGGATTTCATTAGAGTTAGAAAAGAGAAGACAGCACAGTACTGTACTTAAGACCACTTTTAGGGTTGACAACTACCTTAATTCCATGGTTGCTTCAATAATACATAAGCGTGGGCTACTGACAAATGCAATGAGTAGTTCAGGTCCCCTTCCGACCTGGCCACATCCTTATTTCTAACACCACGCCAAGGGAGGCGGGAACACTCATGCAATAGAGCAGCGAGCCACATCAGCGAATTGCCCATCTGATCCCAGAACACACGTGGCAGAAAACTAGCGTTTTGCGAGTTGCTTCTCAGCCAGATCAGTTCCTTTATTCCCTGTGGAGCTACACGAACGTGTCCAAAAAAACCCCCCAAAACAAAAAAACCTATGGCCTCTGACACGTCATTGATAATGAACACAAGCAAATCTTATGCCAGATGACTTCTTGTCTTTTTGCATTGGCAGGACAGAGACACATATTAAGGTTCGTTCTCTGACACGTATCCAGGCTTCACAAGAGCCAACTATTCTGAACAAGCGCCTCAACCTGATACCCAGATAATGTCACCACTCTCCAGAAACAGAGCGGTCAGAAGAGGGAGAACTGACCACTACAGGATCAGCAGAGCCTGCAACCTCTCCCTTTCATATTCCTAAAATGCTTCTGGGGAAGTGGGCTGCCAGAAGCTGTGTGAGGGTTGAAATAGCTGCCCTGAAGACACACAGGCAGCTCGAGGGCCTAAATTCATACTGTCACACAGATTGCACGTGGTCCCAAATTGTTGACTGCATCATTGGTGCAAGCATGACCCTGCCACGCAGCTGCTTTACAGCTAAGACAATACATGCAAAAGTAAAGCCTTATAGCCCTTGACAAAACCTGATGAACAGTATTTTGTACTGTTAACCTCTTCCCTCATCAATATTTGAGCTGGCAAAACTGACAGTATATTCCAAACCTATGAAAAGACAAACACTATTCTGAAGCGACTGCAGGATGGTGCCATAACTTGCAAAGAAACCCAGGACACCATGGAGAAAGAAGGTGGTAAGGAAGTAAGGGGTGAACAAAAACAATACACAAAAAGTGATCCGTTAAAGAGGAGAGCACAACCTCCATTATTCAGCAGCCTATATATATATGCAGTCTTCCAGGACATATGTCTGCTTAGATCTGGGATTAGTATCAATGTTTTTACTAGCTCATCTACACTAGGGCTTTACTCCCATTCCAATAACTCACGATCAAACACTAAAGAGCCTGCTGGAAATCATCCTGTATGAGCAATACTAAAGTGAGCTCCACACAGCTTTTCCTGTCCACTAGAAGAAACATCTGAAGAAATAAAGCGGTCTCCCCACTCTCCTGCTCACATAAAAGATCCACTGCCCAAAAAGTTCAAGACTTCCTCCCACTCCCATGCCACCCAGCCAGTAAACTAGGACTCTGAACATTCACACAGACCCCAAATCAGAATGAAATTCCTCACAACCATAAAAAGCATACTTCATATAAAGCACTTCCACGAAAGGCAACAGTTGCTACTCCGACACAGTATGTTCATTCGTATGCAAGCAACGGCTTGATGAAGGGCAGACACTCCTAGCCATCCCAGCACGCTGGTGGCCAAAAGGTGGATTCTGAAAGATGTTTAAACCACCACCAAAACCATCCATCTGAAAGTCTATGCTTCCTATCTCCTCTTTATGTAGTAGAGGGCCAAAAATAAATAGGAGGCATTCTCTCCTAAACCTGCCTTTCTAAATTGTTCCAAATCCCTTGCGAGATGAAGAGTCAGTCTTTGCCTTAGTCCATAAAGAATCTGGAAGAACCAAGGACTAACATCTGTATGCATAAACTAAATATCATCTGGAAACATTCCCAGGTGCTGATCATAATCACGTACGCTTGAAAGTACATTCCCCAGCATCGGCCCATGCCAATGAGCGTTCTCCCACACAATTCCCAGCTTCGAGAGTCGGCACAGGATCGGGACCACTGGCACCGGGCAGTTCAGACGCAGCCCCCCTGCCCTGGAAGCAGAGTTTAAGGGTGTGAATGCAGGCAGTTGTAAGCCAGTTGGCCTCAGTGCCTGGGAACATTCCCAGGCACGTTTAATTTATTAGAAGAGAAGTAGCCAAAACATGTCGCCATTTAACCTTTAGTAAGCAGACTGCCCTCAAACCAATGTCCTGAAGCACACTTCAGGCTTTGTGTTTTGTAGAACAGGGACTTTAGTTTTTGAGCCCACTGTATACTGCAGCATTGCTGAGCCACCACTGTTTCCAAAATACAGTTTGACTCCTGCGTCCAAGATGGACTTAAATCTTTCCTGTGTAGACAGGGCTTAAATATATTCCAAGCTACAAGTTTAAAATAAGTATAATTCCTCCAACCAGAACGGACACTTTAATTCCAAGGAGCATTTTCAGTGCTGCTCTCAAAACAATTTGACCTGTTGATATAAACAAGGTCTCAACTAGACGAAAGCTAATATTTCTATCTTTTCAATAATGGTTCAGATTAGCAAATCACCACGTTCTGTGGCTGCCAGCACTCCCAGAGCAAGCTCGCTTGAATACTAGATTGCTGCTTTTGCAGACACAACAGAATTGGTGAATTTATTATAAGGGACTTTAGGGATCTAAAGCATGAAATTGGCTCAATTTCCCAGATGTCCTGAAGTTCTAACAAGAGAAAGCTATTTCCTGGAAGAAGGAGAAACATTCAAAGAATACCTGCAAGGAAAAACAGCTACTCTTAGAGACTGAGGGATTTTCAGGGAAAAGGCAAAGTTCTAGCGAACATCTGGTTAAGCTGTTACACTAAACCTGGGACAACTTAGTCCTGCAGTTCAAATCTCTGGACTGACTAGAAGACAGATGTGGTGAATAAAGGGTCAGATAGTTATTACTGGGTGGAACCGAAGCAACTTCCGTCGGAGCCTTTCCCTAAATGGAAAGGGTTGCAAGAGCTGGCATTGCAACTTGACTTTTTATCTGCTTATAAGGAGCAGCATCTCAGATGATATTATACAGCTCTGGCAAGAAAAATCTTTAATGTGGCTATCAGCATGCAATAGTACAGAGTATGCCTTCAATTCTTCCATTTCATCATTTCCTTTAACAGGAAAATCTGAGTTCCAAAAAACCCTACTCTGGGCAAGAAATTACCTAAACAGCAAAGAGCTGTAGCAATGCTTCACAATTTTGAGACAAAATGCCAAATCTGCCTTCCTCTAGTAAGATAGAAAATAGTGATATGCAGAAGAAAAATCAGGACACAGGAAGAACCTAAATATCACAGAAAACCCCAAAAGTATTTGTATTACTTAAGTCTACATATTATGGATGTTGATACCAAGCAGCATCACTAATGCAAACCATACTGGAGGAGTAATATCCATAAGCCTACTACAGAACTGAACTATGAAGTCCCAGCTCAAATACAGAAGAGTTATTTCTCTGCCAGTAAAGAATGGACATGGACAAATATGATTTGAGCCATACTGCTAAGTATACAATACAATTGCTTGCTTTGATGTATTACATCCCTATCTGAACAATCAATGTCCATATGAAATTCCATACTAGCTAGATATAAACTACCCAGGATGGAAGAGTCTGAAGTAGCCTACTGGAATTACATTCAGCAGTCCAAATATACAGATGGACAACATCTGAAAGGGAACATGCTGGTGAAAAACAGATTCTTGCATCTGGAATATAATTAGGTGACAAAGGACACTGACTCATCTAACTAAAAAAAGCAACAGGATAAGGCTACCATTCTCAGTTTTTTGGAAGATGACCATTACCAACCAGCATATTAATGATAATTCGTGACAGTACAACCTCATTGTAGTGAATACAGACAACCATTTGGGTTTTGGCTTGCAGTGGCACTGATTCCAAATTAGAAGCTTCAGTAACTGGAGATGCATTTACCCAGGACAATCCACAGCTCTCATGGATACCCAAACGCCAACTAACAAAGCCACCTCAGCTTGGTGCTCAACCTAGGTCTCCTAATTAGGTTTAGTTTCTCAGCACAGCTAAGAGCTAGATGTACTGATTTGCAGATCCAAGCAAGTATGCCATTGCTGTTCAGACAGCACTTACGCTACAGCATCAAACTGCTGCCTACATGTGGCACTGCATTGCCAATAGTCCAAGACACCCCTGTAACTTTCCCCTAGTGCATTTGCAAAGCAGAAGGACTGTTCAAATAAAAGTAGGGATTAAGTTAATAAGTCTTGTCAGTGATCGAGGTTATAGCTGAAAGAATCTGAAGCCAGCACAATTTTAAACAGTGCTTTGCGTGAACCCAAAGGAATCAAAGAGCACTGTCACTCTTATGCTTAGGCTGGCATCCCTTTGCTAATGTAAATTTATTACTACTTTTTACAGTGACAGAGTGAACAAAGCAACCACCCCACCACTAAAACTGTTCATGGTATTAGCCAGGCTGCATGCTCTAGTTACTTTTTTTGTACTAAATGCAGTGCTCGCAACAATACTACATCAGATGCAAGTTAGGCAGAACCACTTCAAAGATGATACACTTCAAAGTGGTATATAAAATAGCAGAAACTCTACACAGAAGTCATTAAATATTGTCACACTTCATAGATAACCGGAATTCCATTTTATTCTTGCAAAGGAGTGGAATGGCTGTAAAGCAGCTAAAAAGCAGGGAGTTCAGTAGACTATCTACTTTTTACCTGAAGCAGAAGTACTAGCAAGAGAACAAATAAAACTACAAAAGCAAATCGCTTCACACTAGTCAAAGCCTGTATTACTCAGGGATTACTACAAAGTGGTCTCAGGCATTTAACTTGCTTATTTGTAAAGTAAAACACTGAATCCCTAACATCTTTCGTGACTATCACATCCTGCAAAATCTACAGCCAGTAACATGTTTGTAAGTGAACGTTCAAGACTATGTCTTCTCTATTCTTCTTTCTCCCAGATCTTACATTCACGAGCCTTTTTACTACTGAATCTAGTTTCTCTGCCCCCACCTATTCTGAGACAGTCGCAGTGCTGGAGGTGCCACTGAAAATAGTTTTAGTAAACTGTAACAGTACTTCATTTATCTATTTTAAAATCAGAGTTAGTTTTCAACTTCTAAAACTCTCATGCAAAGGCTTCTGTACAGATGTGAGCCTGACATTTTCACTCAAAGCCTAAACAAGAAAAACACAGTAAGAATAAAGGAAGATCAGGGTTTGACTTGAACTAAAAAGGTTACTTAGTACAGGCACACACTGGAACACTGTCATAGCATCAGACAGCTACCAGCTTAACAGTCACAGCGCTTACTACCTTAACTGAGATTTTGTCGAGGGTATGGGGAAGGAGGCAGCCAAGAGGTACAGAATTTGCTTGAAGAGCTACACCAAGCAATCCAAATTTGAGGTAAAGCAGTGAGAAATAGTTACTAGATTTATGAGAGCTCATTTTCTCATAAGGAAGGGCCAAGTGACATTGTTTTATCATAGCTCATGGCTGCTTCTGTGAGATCTGCCTGAGAAATCAGGATAAATCTACTGATTCAAGATCTATCTTGCACGGCAACTTTTATCTTTTTTCAAAATCTTACTATATAAAAACTTAGATCGAAGACCTTAAATAGCAACACACTAGGCAGAAATCTGTGGCAGGAACACAGCTATTTATGTTAGTTCATCACTAGCACAGCTGGACTGAAGTTGCACTTGTGTGAAGTCACTGCTCGTTACACCGCTGATGCTGACTTTAAGACCCTGGAGATGGGTAAGAGAACTCAATCCTTCCTCTTGTTCCAACCTCTTCTTCCAGATGACAAGGAGGTTCAAGAGCCCATACAGCTGAAAGGAAGATCAAAAAGGATACGCCTAACCTTTGGGACTAGCTCAGAAGGTCTTGAAAATGACAGGTCCAGATGGACTATAGATGAACCAAAGTCAGTAATTAAAAAGATTCATTTGCTTACATTCAGCATAGAAGACAGTTCTTACCAAGTCTGCCCGATCGTAGTTTCTTAATTCTGGGTTTCAAATGAAAATATGCTATGTGTTTAGCTACTTTTATACTCTGACTTGACAATCCTTTCTTTACATTAGCAATTAGCATTTCTCCTTACTACAGTCTGAAATGTCTATGTACAGTAGTAATGCTAATTATACTACCTGTCTTTGCAAATAGCATCTCAGCCAGCTGTTCAGCCAACTGGATATACAGAAGTTTGCTGCAAAACATAGTTTGGCTGGCCTAAATGTCTCAACTTCTGAACTGTATGTTGCTTAGGGTTTATTTTCCCCCACAGTGGGGGTGGCAGAGGAGAAGGTTACCTGCACTATGCTCAGTCAGAAAACATCAAAAGAGATCTGCATTAACAATGCAATTTTTTTTAAGCTACCTTCACAAGATAATAGCTACCCTACCCCTTTTTTAAATCCTACAACATTTTGTGTCCCAGCAGAACTGACCAATCTTTTTACTGGCATCTCCATCATCCCATATTATAGTGACAGGATGGCATCTCTTCATTTAAATGCACATAATGAGATGTGCACATTCATCAATGGCACAACCCAGCATTACAGCAGTACGTTCCTGCTTATGAATCATGAGAAGCAATGCAGGTCTTGATCTCCCTTCTTTAAAAGGGAAAATGTAGAGGTTCAGTAACCGTTTAGTAGGAAACAGGGATTTTTTTTTTTTTTTTTTAAGTATCTGCTAGAGGGATGAGCTAATATGTTGGTCAATGCTAAATAAAAAGCATGAGTCTGAATTCCTCTTAAAAAATGACTTAGCTCTGCATTTGCACTTATCCTTGGTAGGAGCTGGACAAGATTCTTCCCTGCAGACCTTTGCTGTCAGTGACAGACACTGCAGTAGAAAAGGAGATTACTATGAAAGGAGCGGGGAAAGAAAAAAAGGGGGGACAGGTTCTGTTAGAGTAGTATTAGCACAAGAGTAAATGGGTGTTTGAACATGTCAAATACAGTTGGGCAATTAGTCTGCTAACAGATTCTCCTATTTTTCAAAGGAGTAGCAGAGCCTGTTAAGTCTAGGAAAAGGATATTAAGTAATGTCTAAAAGAGCTTGGACTCCAGAAAAGAAAGCTCTTACATAACTGAAAGTGCAATTTGTACTCTCAGTACAAGCTTAACAAAATGATGGTAACAGTGGCAGCTGGGTACTTGGCTCCTAGAATTATGGACACTTCTCCAGGTGTACCTGTTTTCTACTAGATTTTTTTTTTCTTCAGTAATTGGTCTTATATACACATAACAGAAAGGCTTTGTTTCTGCTCTTCCCCAAGAGCCCAAAGCAGACTTTTTTCAAGCAGATGCAATACACAAAAAGACTACTTGTTCAAAACAGTAACTGTACCTTTTCTCCCTGCTTCCCCTTTCACACATATTGAGGACATACTGTATCCAAGGAAGAAATGTTTAAACGTGCATGTTTAGTGGAATACAAATCAGGAACCACTAAGTGACTCCTCTTGATCAAGCAGCCTTTTAAGAATAAAGTTTATGTAAACTTTTATGCAATACAGTCAAAATTAGTACATCAAATAGAAAATGCAGCATTTCAACTGTGCAAAATGACTTAAGTAATCTTCCTTAGTAAATGGATATATGCTAAAAAATTAACACATCAAAATAGCCAGAAAAGCAGGAGACACAGGATGCAATTAACCTCTCTAACACTGTTGGAAAGGAAAAAAAAAAGTCATTAAACAGCTCTATTTACTTCATGTTAAACTTTGAGGATGTCCACAGGGGACGCACAAGTAGAAGGGGAGGTACAAAGGATGCTCTGTTACAGCCTGACATCAGAGCTGCCCATTGCACATTTCAGGGCAAGGAGCTAGTTTCTTCCAGTTCTGCAGAGTGCCAGGTCAGCAAGTCATCCTGATGAACAGTATAATGCTTCTCTTGCCTTTACTAAAAGCACACTTCTTCCTGGTCATATGATCAAAAAACATCTTACAAAGGCAAAAATATAGATATAAGGCAGGCCCCTTCGAAGCATTTTCTCCTCCGCCCTTCTCCCAAATCCTGACATGCTAGCCCAGCGCTGTCAGACAAAATAAAGTGGCCAATGACAACCACTGTTACCTTTATTTTGTCTCAAAATTAGGAAATACTAGGAGGATAACACCTTAAAGTCCAAGATTAACCTTTCCAGGATGACACGGAAATCAAGCAAAAATAAAGTATTTCTTTTCTTGCTGTCCCCACTGACTGTTCAGATGCAGATCCTATCAGAGAGTCTTCAATCAGTGTCCAAAGTCAGGGAGAACATCCTGCAAACTTGTTTCCTTCCAAAGAGCAAGACTAGGCAGCGCACAGGGACTGTTTTCAGGACTGTGGTACAAGAGATGCAATACAACTGAGCCTCACTTAAGAGTTGGTGGGGAGACTGAAGACGACAGGGAGCACGCAAATCAGCCAAGGAAACCGTGACCCAACGGCTTTGCTGGAAAACTTGCCCTACAGCTCCCTTCTCCCAACATAACACAGTTTGAGCAGCTGCTATATATATATATGTATATATATATGAACTCTGAAGCAATCTTACTGGCGATAAGATGAACTACAACACAGACATCCCCCCATCGCACCCCATGAAATCACATATTCAAAACAGTCACCAAGAACAGTGACCACTAAATCCAGCATCCAGTGTGGAAGACAAGTGTACAACTGTGTTTGCAATGGCAACTCCTAAGAGAATAACCAGGCAGAAAGAGAGACAGACCAGCATGTGGCCCCACAAGCTTCAGGGCTTTGGATGTGTGTTAAGATGGCTTCTTGGAAATAACTTCAAATTGCTGCACTGCTTTCATTTGTTACACTATTATATGCAATAAAGGTTTTCTGATTGCAATGTTATTTTGCAGCTTCTCACATCATCTTCACAGAAATGTGAACACAGTACTTCAACTGGGATAAAAGCATGCAAGTTTGAAGTTCCCAAAGCTGAAAGTACCGTGCTCATTACATGACTGAGTGAACTAAAGTTGAACATAAAAACATCCATCTCATATAATGAGAACATCACACTTGAAAACATCTCCGGACTTCCTGATAAAAGTTTTTCAGAGAACACAAGACCACCACCTCATAAAAAAAATTGTATTATCAAAGTAGAGGAAGGATATCCAGGAACACACACTCCAAAAATATCCAGTTAGGAGAAGAATTTTTTGGAGCAATGAGTACCTAGTAAGATGTTGCACCACATCACGCAGCATGCGGTTTTGAAACAAGCATGTTCAGCGACTCAAGTCTAGCTGAGAAATCACCATCTATCCTCTACTCGCTCATTTTAGCATGTCTTTTAAAACAGTAAATTGAACAATTCCTTTCTAATGTTTAAATCTCCACTGAAAGGCTCCAACTAAAGCACCATCTTCCAGAACAGGAGCAATGTCAAGCCATTAAATATCTTTTTCCTTTTACTTGTAAGTTACATAAGGAATGAATAACCTACGGGATCATCTCCATTCCACTTCATACAACCTGCAGTTCCCTTTTTTTCTTCTCTAGTTTCTATTAGTAAGTAAGGCCATGCGGTAAGTTAAGATGACACCCAACAGAGCTTCACAGATTAATGAATGCTCTGTATCATCCCTAACATGAAGACAGACCTAAACAGAATCAGGAGTATCACAGGACAAAGTATCTTTACAGAAAGACACATCTATCACAATACTGGTTGATCTGTCCACAACAAGTTCGTTTATTAACGGCAGATAATTTCACAGAAGGTCATGCTTTCAAAAGAGGTAAAGACAGAGCTCACATACACTCTTCCAGACTTGCACCATAAAACATTTAAAGATGATCTTTATCTTAAGTTCTCCAACCACTGCTAGTCATCCTAGGTGCAGAGTCAGTCTCCACACTGGTAAAAGTTTTCCCCAAGAGTTAACAAGTACAGCAACCCACGGCTAAGCCTGTCATCCTCCAAGCAAGTGAGCAGCTGATACTACTGCATGAGCAGGCTGTTCTGTAACCCGGAGGACAGGAGACAAAGTTGAGATCTGACATTTTGATAAACTGTCTCAAACTCATGGGTATTTGGGCTGGTGAGGAGGAGGGTTAGCTCTGCAAGACACCTATCTGGTCTGTGTTGCTTGAAAAATATGCTGACTTGGCAGAAAAGTCTGAGAACAACAGAATTACACAAACCTTTTACCCTCATTTCAAACCAAAGGTGCTTCTGGATAGCCTTCCCTATGAATTCCCCATGTGTCCTGAGAAACTCAATGACAGAGGCCCAGGAAGACAAGTGAACACAGGATATATTAATTATAAAGTGCTCGATGCAAGGAAGCCCCTGCATCATGCCAGCACAACTGCTGCAGTCTAAACCAGCTACTGGTGCATACCTAACATGAAAATTGGTGACTTGAGAGAATACACTGACCTTGATTAACCTCCAGACAAGAGAGAGTATCTTTAGAGATTAGGCATACAAAAATTCAAAGAAATATCAAGTACTACATAACTGTAGTCCACAGTGCACACAGTAAGCAAATGGATTCGAATGAAGTTAAAGTTTGACAACCAAGATTGCCTAACTACAGGCCTCTATTCTCCTCAGACCGGAGCAGGATATGGGACACGATACCAGATACCATCCACAGAAAATCTGAGCATGCAGAGTGGCAGATCCCTTGGAATAGGGATGGAAACCTATTTACTGAGCTTCACTGCCTAGAGCTAGACAAAAAGGAAGTGTCAAGATTATGGACAAGTCCTGAAGTCTCAGGCATCTCGCTCATACTCCACACCCAGAGTGCTCACCTGAAGATAATGCCCACAAGCACTCTTGCCTCACATACAATTGCTTAATAGTTAAAATACTTTCCCAGGACATCCAACAGCTTCTTTTCCTTGCTCCACTGATGGGAGTTGACCCTGACTTACCTCACCCAAAAAGAAAAGTGGTAACAAACAACTGCCCTGTGCTCCAGTAGCAGCTACCCTGCTCTCTCTCTGTGCTACTGCAGCACAAGATCAGAATTTCAAAGGCTAGAGAAAATTAGCATTCAAGTTAACATTTTTGTGGCTCCTTGGTGCAACGAAAGCTGGTTAAATCCTTCTTGCTAGGTTACTGAATAAAGCACTGAAGAGTTCCCACAAGCTGAACGAACACTTCAGCAACAGGCTGCAGTGATACTGCCTTCCCAGGCTATTTCAGCATTTTTAAGTGGTTGCCACCAGTGCAATTTGCAGCAGACACAACCACATTGATGGGCCATATGTTCTCCAGCTTTAATCATCTGAGACATATGGGGGACAGTGGAACATTGATTTTTCAATCCCAGTTATGCTTTTACAAGGCATCAGCTTGCAAGACAGGTACACCGGGCATAAGCACAATATTAGGCATTCATAAAATTTATATATGAAGGAACCAAAAGGGGATTTTCATCCTCGGCTTTGTGGAATTCATCAGGATGTATATAGTTAAATTCTTTCTTTGCTATGGCCGTTAAGTTTACATCCAAGTCTCCCCCACTAATGCAGAAGAGCAAACATTTATTTTGGAAAGACAGCAAAGAACTATCAATACACTTTGGTGATCAGATGCTATGCTGCTGTTGGCTTACACAAAAACTTCAAAGTTCAGAAAGTGCTCTTTGAAAATGTAGTTGAGTCCATGAAAATAGCATTTGAGTTATTAAAGAGACTTTTTCAACCAAACACCTGATAGCTGAACATTGCTGCAAACATATGAGACTTTCCACTACACTTAGAGCCAAAAAATTCCACATCAGCTGTTTATTAGGCCTTCACATTCAAAATTTCAAAACGACAGCATGAGTTAAAGTTTTTCAAATATCACAGAGGAACCTGACTTGAAGCCTCCCACAAATTCAGAGGAAGTGAATACCAGTTCTGGGACACAACTCACCAAATCAACTAAACAGTAACTCTGAAATTCTGCATTTAAGCAAATCTCCAAGTTTCTTTCTTTTGTATCAGACTTTCAGCTACCCAGTATTCTAGGAAAGAAGATTTCCAAGCACCCCAGGAAACGTTCAGTTTACCAACAATTACAAGCAAAGACTCCAAATGAAAACTTTCGATTTTTGACCTACTGAAATGTGTTTGTACATTTTGGAATAAAAAGCCACAATCTGGGGAGTCATTTCTGAACAAACTCTGAAGTCAGATTACTGTGTAGCACTTTTGCAAGGGCACTCCCCCAATCTGCTTGCTCTTCTGCCGATTTTGAAGCCTCTGCAGCAAGATGCAAACTCACTCCAGCTCCCCAATTGCTCTCTTGTATCCTGCTGGTCCGCTTCAACACGTTCAGACCACAGCATTGTATACAGTAAATTTTAAAAGCTTTCTTTTACCAATCCACACTGCAACCAAGTCAGAGTAAGCCAACAGTAACAAGTAGTAAACAAAGCATGGTAAATTGCTCTTACTAAATTAGCAGGTGTAGATTATAAACAGGATTAAATCAGTAGGAAACCAGTTAACCAGCAATTTGTGTTCAAAGCTGCAGCAGTAAAAGAGCTGCAGCATGTTTTTTATCCTATAAATACTTCGTAGGCTAACAGCCTGAGCTACACAATTGGGAAGTTTCTCTACAAAAATGCTCTGGTTGTCATAAAAAAAAATCACATTAGTGAAAATAGTGCTCAGGTTTTTTGCTATAGTACCAAGAAAAGTAAATCGGCTGACTTGTACACGAGAAGAATATAATGAGAAACCTTCACACTGCATCGCTGGCCTGATATAAAGACACTAATTACTACAGTAAGCCAGGGAATAGTTCAGCACTGACATGGGCTGACTGTAACCAGATTCCTTAATTGGAGAAAAATAACTACTATTTATGAGGTCATTTGGGGCTCAATATTGACAACAAAGCATAGTCAATGTATTTGTCTTGAGTGACCAACATATCTTCTTAATGGCAACGTAAAGTGTCAGATACAGATATTATTCTTCCTAGTTAAAGCACTGTACTGGGATCCATTGAGCAGCTAAGCCACTAAAGTAATCACAAATAGCTATTTTTCACGTGTCTAAAAATCAACAGCCCCAACATCAGTTGTTAACTTGGGACAAGTCAGTCAAGGCGCATAAATCAAGTGAGCTTTAATACTTCTTGAGTCAGGCTCTTGAGTAGAGTGCTGCTTCTTACCATTAAAGCAATAATAATAATAAGCAACAGTAAGTTGAAGCCAAGGAACTTTCACAGATTTAAACAACTTTTCACGCCCGAATCTGCTTTCTACATCATTGATACTCCAACAAGAAAAACATACTAAAATCACACTCCATAACCAATAATTCAGTTCATGTCACTGAGGTGAAGATGAAGCATTATCACATATACCTTGCAAAGATTCATCTCAACTTACAGACTGAGAAATCACCACACACAAAACAATTTAAGGTTACTCAGCAAAAAGCAGCAGCCAAGACTGAAATCCACATCTCCAGAGCCCTGATCCAATGTTCTAACTCGTATACAAGAGGATCCTCAACCCTCAACATTTTCTTCCTCCTGACTCAAGAGGCGAGCTCCTTTGAACTACACTGTTGGCTAAATATCTCGCGCATTTAAACTTTTACATGTTGTTCTACCTCAACGGACATGCCAATACTTTCTGCTTGGCGTACCAATTCTGCAACAAGTGATGTGGGCAAGTCACGTGACTTCCTGAATTGCACCAGCTTAAAATTGGCAGCATTAAGTTTCATTGTTAATGCTTTAAGACTTCCTTTTTCAGGATGACACTGATGTTATAAGTTGCTGTAACTTGAACGACTGCTGCACTAAAGCTTAACCTGAGTTAACAGGATTTCAATTCTCAACAGCAGCCACAGCTGTGCGCAAAGCCAGAGAAGTTAAAAATAGCTATGTTTTAGTGCATTTAATAAAACCTCAATTACACTTGAATAGTCATTACTTTTTATTTCAATTAGCACTGCCTTAGAAGGCTAGACAATTGAAGTTTTCAATTCAAATTCAACTTTTTAAAGAATGACTTATATATACTAGAGCACAGCCCTGACCACCATCACACACACCTTCCGAAGGGCCCCCTACACACACACGTACATACATTCTTCTGTACCCAGATATTAGGAATAAGGGCTTGCTGCAAAGTGACCATTCAAGTAGGGAGTGTTGGTAGAAGAAAAATAGGCTATGAGAAAAAAATATATATTCTTTTATGCTCATATTAATCTTGCATTGTACTCTGTCTAATGCACTAATGCTATGAATCAAACACAAAAAAAAAGACAAAATTTAACTTCAGGCTGTAACATGAAAGTTGCACAAAAAGGTTTAGGGAAAAGGGGAATGACGGTATTCGACTTCTGAGCTTATTCCTTTAAAATCTAATTCAAAGAGAGGTTTTTGAAGAACTTTGTATCAGGCATTCCGAAATGTGACTGCTTTGGGCGTTCACTCACTCCATCCCACCTCGTTCACCTCCACCCATGGCAGCTCCTCTCCAAAACAGGACCACAAAACAGTGCTGACTAGTTTACACCAGAACACTTTTCCTACAGAACGCTGAAACTACTATTTTCACAACAAAGCTTCAAAAAGTTAAAGTCAGTTTCTGAAAACAAGCACCACAAAAGTTGTATAATTATACAGTATGATATAATACCGAGTAAGCATTTAAAGAAATTATAATTCAGGAGTATTAATGCCAAACTGATATTTCCTCCATTGTTATTTTTTTTTAATTGGTCTGAACTAACTTAAATTCTTTTTCTTTCATTAGCTTAAAAGAAATTGTGAAGCTCCTGAATGACCACCAGCAGATCTTCAATTATCCCATTTCCAAGTTTAGTTTTGCAATAATACACCAATTAAATTGATTTTTAAAATAGCTTTGTAGTTGAAAGATACACATAAGAGTAAGTTCCAAATAACAGGTGTGACCAGTGTTACCAACATCATCAATGATTGCTTAACTCGAGTTTAGAAATTAAGCTTTCACAAGGACCAGAAGTCAAACCTGACATGAATTCAGAGTTCCTATTATGTATCATCCATGCAGCATCTAAAGGTGTCCTGCAACCTCAAGCATGTAGTTAGGGTCAGCACCCCCTTGTCTACAGCCACACCATCCAGAACATGACTGATTTTGGAAACTAAGGAGGGCTGGGCCATTTATTCTTGAATGGGAGACTGTCTTGGAATACCAGGTGCTTACTTCTGCCACCCTGGCTCTGAGGAAAGCCCCAAGGAAATTAGCACAGTCCCTCAGCGAAATGCTGCGTTTTCTCCGCACAGCAATCCAAACTGTGCTGTGCAGCACTACAGTACACGGTCTCGTTGAAAGCAGTCACCATAAAACGTCTGAAACAGAATTCTCAACACGGATCAGAAAACACTGCGAAACGTGAGAAGAATACCCCCCCAAAGCCAACTGCTTTGCCATGCCACTTTCAGCAATAACACAGAAGGTCCATCTGGCATAACCATCTCTCAGTGGTGTTTTCTGGACAGGCTATGTAGGTGGGCTCTAGTCATCCAGCAAGCAGCTGTCTGGCTGCTTGCTAGGCCTGGCACTGGGGCTGTACAGCTCCTTTTACTAAGAGGAAGTCGAGAAGCTCCAGAGCATGCTGTGGACTCCTCAGCTGAAAGAGTACATGCACACAGGGCCAATTCAGAGTGGCTACAAGACCTGCCACAAGAAGTCATGAGATGCAGAGATGTTATACCCCACAGGAAGCTGCTGCAAAGCACGCAGTTGTCCTGCCCTCAATGCCTTGCAGGGGTCAGAGCCTGGCCCAAAGCATTTAGAAGACACCAAGAACTTCCTCCAGTCTTCTACAGAGGATCTAGAGACAGTGCTCGAGTCCCACCATAATTACAGGACTGAGAAGGGCAAGTGCAATTTGATCCTCCTTCTGCTACACCTTTCCAGCGAAGACATCCAAAGTCTTCACAGCATCAGCTATCACAGGGAGGGATTCTGAAGATTCTTGCCTAAAACCCACAAACTCTGAGCCATCACTTGCTGTTCTTTGTTGTCCTAAGGCATCATTTTTATTTAAATTCCAACACAAGAAAAAGAGGATGAAGCAGAGCCCACTCTCAATAATCCTATCATGAGAAAAAGGAGTCAGTTCATCAGCAAACAATTTACAAGCATTTTTCTTGTAATCGAGCAATAAAGATGGTGCTTCAGTGTATGCCGATGTACTTAAACATCTATACGTATATTTTAGGATGCTTAAGATGTTCAACTATAGATCTTCAAACATTTATAGAATCATTTTAATTTATGTCTCAGTGAATGTGTATGGAATTAAGTGATGTAAAGCATGTCCTCAAATGATACAGCAGCAGCAGCCCTCAACTTGCGAGCTACGATTAAGAATTAATGTCCGTCCTCAACTCTACTAGCAAATGACTGCATCTCTGCTACAAACTAACAGATGGTGCCAAGTTCTGTTGCTGGGAAAACAGACTTCACCTCTGTCTGGATAGCACTATTATTTTAGTATCTACTGTGCCAATTCAACTGCCTGCAGTTGTCCTCTTAGCTGACTTGTTAGCAGAGATGCAGATGTTTGAACTCTCCTGTAACAGTTTCCAGAGGAACCTTTTTTTTTTTTCTTCCCCACTTTAGTTGGGGAAATCAACCATCTTTTATGGCCTTAACCTGGGGAAGAACAGAGCACAGGAATTTCTGTATTGCTGTCCACTGAAGTAACCTACTGTGGGGAAGAATCTTAAGAGCTTGGGAACAACCTATTCTAGAAGCCAGGTTAGCTGTAGTGGTGATCAAAAGCACCCTTAAAATGAGGTTACCGCATGCAGCTATGCAATCACTTTCCTGCCAAACATTCCCAGGCAATGCAAATAACCATACTAACTGATAGAACAGGTTCTGTTGAAAAAAACACGCACTTTAGACGTAAATTAGGCATGACCTTTTATTCTGTTACATGAAGAAAAAGGCACCCAGATTGTCTCATCTTAAAAGATTTGTTTGCTCTCAAACAGCAGTTCCAATTCACCTGCCCCACCTTCAAAAAAGTCTTGTCTTTGCCCAGTTTGCTTCTGCTGTTGCTCACTCCTAAATACTTTGGCCAGCATTATTTACTTCCATTTAGGGAGGATAACTAACGCAAGCACCAGCTTCCAGAAAACAATTTCAGTATGTGCAATAAGCCGTGCCTAGGCTGCTTACCTGCAAGTGAATTGGTTGATCAGGCTGATGAAGAGAGAGGATTTTAATGCCATACCTGTTCCATAATTTTTCACTTCAGATAATAGTGAAGGTTGATAACTTTTTAAACTGCTTCTTCTGAAGAATCAGGAATCAGTATGGGATGAGTTCCATGACAGCACCGTTACCGAAATGTGATCAGTAGGTGGTTCCTGATTTTTAAGCCTAATCAACCAATTCACTTGCAGTTGCCTACTTTGCATTTAATCCAACACTCCCTCCAAATCTTCTATATTCTCAAAACCATGGAGCCTATTGTAAGGTTTCTTCTTTGCCTCTGGAGAGTAACAACGCAGAATTCATCTCACACGTGAAGTCAGAAGCCAGGTGCTTCAGAAGTCTAAGTGTTGACTGTGAAATAAACAGGTCAGCTGGACTCTCCAAAAACAAAGGCAGGATTTAAGCCCCTCCTGTTATCTCTCCCATTTCACTCAGAACTGGGAGGCTGCTCAACACACAGCAAAAACATGCTTCTGAAAACCACGAAACATAGCAGAGATGCTATCCTCTTGTTAAGCAAGAAGGACAGCGGGCACAGATAAGACTACATTTTCCACGTACATATTGAGCTGTTAAGCAAGAACAGCCATTTTTCAGATGCACCTTCTAGAGTTGTAATGGCACAACGCAATGGCACAGCAGGCTGGGAACCAAGGCTTAGGCAAGCCTTGGCAAGTATTAGCCTTTACTCTGTGCTTTAAACCACTGTTGCATTTCACTGAAGCCTTCTTAATGCACTTGCATGGCACTAGCACCCTAGCTAAGAATCCCTAAATATGGATTCAAGGAACTTGATCTCCAACCCCTACCTCATCCAGTACAGTGCCCTACCAGATATAACACTTTTCCTTTGTGCCTTACCTCTCTCTCTTATGCAGCAGTGAAAGTTCACCTCTTCCACAGAGGAAAAAAAATCAAGGTCTCCCATGAAAACTAGGGTTCAAGTTGTAAGTATTGTTTTACATACCGTATCAAAAGCAAACTTACATATCTATTTCCACTACCACTAGAATCAACGAAAAAAAATCGTCTGTTCAAGAAGAAAGTTTGTTCTTTAAGTTAGTAATCAGGAAGTTATTTGGTGCTGTATCAAACCCTTCTAGAGTACTGAGATGAGTATACAAACCTCTGGAAAGAGGAAATAGAGGTATACTGTTACATATGCATCATTCAGCTGTCTCCTCTCCTTCCCCTCAGTTGGCAATAGCCACGTCAGGGCATACACAAAAGCAGTGTTCATTGTGCAAAGCTAAAATGAATAAAAGCTAGAGGTTCTGAGACTGACGGGAGGTGCCTATGTGTTCTTTATCATCCCGCATATACTACAAGAAAGGGCACGTATACACTGAGAGATACAGTATGCCTCTTCAGCATTGCATTGTGCAGATTGTGTCAGCGTAGAGCAGGGAAACTGCCAGAAACGAGATGAGATACAAGAGTGCTCTGCAGGTTCAACAATAGGTAAGTGAAAGCACAGCACAAGATGGCATCTTCTGGGGGAGAGTGAATGGATTACGATGTATAACAAACAAGGATTAGAGTCGTACCTAGGGAATACTCAATACGGGCAGGTCGCCTCCTTTATCACTCACCTTTCACATAAGACAAGACACTATTACAGTTGCCACATTACCAAAATGTTGACACAGAAGCAGAATTCAACCTGTGATATGGATTCATTCGGTTACAGCTCAAGATTGACATGATTAGTCCTGCATTAGTTTTCAGAAATGTGTGCTCCGGAGCAACATATGGACATCATGAGGCCGTCTGAACTCCATGCAAGATTCCCCTTCTTCCCATAACTTATTTTAAAGAGTAACTACAACACTCCATTCAACACGATCCCCTAACTCATTCCAGTTAACCTCCTCTGATGGTAGTTCTACATATGTGGTATTATTCAAATGCAACTCCATTTCTAAAAGTCTTACTAAGGAAGCAAGACGACAGCATGAACTACATCTATATTCTTTTTAAGACAGAAGAGCCACACAGTTGACCACATCATACTATGGGGATGCTAAAACTAGTGATTTCTGTTTCCCTGCTTTGGATTACAATACCCTGCACTGTCATCACTGAAAGGACTTCTTATATAAAGAATACAGACTATGGATATGCCATCTGATTATTCACTACAGGGCATAGTTTAGTTTGTTAAAGGTTAGTTTGTTTTAACATAAAAACATAAAACAGTTTGTTTTCAGTTTTTGCTATTTAAAAAAAAATAGTTTACAAACAGCTCCTTTGGAAGAAGTCTTATATAAACTGATGCTCATGTCCTCTGTTCCTTCACTGACTGCTTTTGGGCTATATTTGTATCAAAACCGCAAGGGAGAGCGTAAAGACATGTTCTTATATTCAACTGAACTCATTACACATTTTAGAAAAGTGAACTCAAGTGCCAACATTTAGTTTGAGGATACATAGGGATTATGAGATTAGAATTCCACTGGCTTGCTGGGAGGATTCAGCAAGATAACTACAAATTACTTAGAGGGCTAGTGTCAAAAGGACCGCTGTACTTATTTAGCCTCTGCTCTAGATTACTGACCCACTTAGGAAGCGCTAAGCACCCCTGCTGTGCCGAGCCAACACCCACTCCATCTGTTTGCTTCTGCTTTCTCAGAACCCCTATTAGACTGCATAAGAAGTTGTGTTAATTACCACATGAGCAGCTTGAATAGTACACACAGTATCAGCCTTACTTAGTATGTGGTCACCTTGACAGACAGGGCAGAAACACAACAATTCTAATCGCAGCAGGATTATAAATGACAAAGTACATGCAAATTTCTGAGGAGGGAATTTTATTCAACTTTTGTCAAAGCTTCTTTCAGTTTGGAGAAAAGCCTATGTGCTGTCAGTTGCTTTGGATTTTTACGATGAAAAGATATACAGGAGTTAAACATTATATCAAATAGGAAATTTCTGCTAGGACCAGAAATTTGTAAAGCCGCAAGTGAAATTTCTGTGGAGGGAAAAAGGCAACAGTTTGGAAAAGAGGCAGGCAGCACTGGTCAATACCTACTCTTAGTTAAACAGCATCAGTGATTAAGACTTAGCTAGTGAGAAAACAAAACAAACAAAAAACAGAAGAGCACTTGGCAAGTTAGCCCAAGTGTTACGTCAGAATTGCATCTTAGTAGCTTTGCACCCCAAACTTCTCGCTAGTTAGGAAGAAAAGTTTCAAATTCAGTATTTGGTTATTTTTCCCCGATGACCCACATATCTTTGGGTCATCTATTGAAGTGGGTCTCAAGTGGAGGTTTTATTAACTTCTTAAATTCAAGAAACAAGAATCTCCAAAAATCATTATAGTACTGAGCTGAGATTTGTTCATTCTTGGGCACCCAGAGTACTGCTGTCAAAGTGAAATAATATGAACAGTCTAAAAACCAACTGTGAAACTGAAGTATTTTGTGGAGCATTGCTCACAGCCCGGATATCATCTAGCCTCTTAACACCAAAACCTCTTCCTTGTTTAAAATTAAACCTTGTGTAACAACCAACACCACTTGAAGAGCTCTCTAGCTACCAGCTTCTTCCTAAGGCAGTCAGAAAGCAGCAAAATCTAGGACCAGCCCTTTTCAGAGCTGACTCCGGGATAGATGAGAACAGTATGCCACAGCCCGGCAAAAACTGCTGATCACAACATGGACACTGTATTATACCGAGTATAATAGATCTTTGCATTCTCTTTTAAAGAGTTATTTACTGTTATTACTGTAGCACAAGAGATCACGCAGGCAGGAAGAATGACTTGAATACAAAACACAAGTGCCCCAGGAAAACAGCTGTAAATTGGCATGCTGTTTGTATCTTCTAACATTGGCTTCAAGATACTTAGACAACAGTTCTTTGGAAGTAGCAGTATTTACTGCCCCAGTACCCCTGCAGGACAGCTCTAGGAAATCTAACATTTGGCCAAAAAGTTAGATGCGCATTTGTGTCAAGTGAATAGTTGTACGGCACATTTAGTTTCTGTCACATGAAAACTTCTTCTAGTTGAGTATTTGGTCCTTGTCAGGATAAAGATTTGGCCAAATATATAGAACCATCTCAATGAAACACATATCCCAAAAAGTTTGAATCTTAGTCTACCAATCCACACTAAGACCACAAAGCTCTAACAAATACTTCATTTCTGATTGTTTTCCAAGTGTCAAAAGGAAGAAAGCAGAAGGGAAACAGAGAATTTTGAGGCTGCTCTAGGGAAGAAAAAAAAAATACAAGCAGAGTGCAATGCTAGAAACAAAAGGTGAATCGAGAAGAGAAAAAGAACAGAATTTAAACAGCCATTGATTCAGAGCACAGGTAAGATTTTCTCAGAAAGCTATGTCAAATCTAACAGAGAATGCTAAAATCATTATTAGATAAAGGCTATAACACATTTGATATGTGGAAACCATTACTAACACCAGTTAAATCTAGTTTGTGCTATGATTAGTACAAAGTTGAAAAGTATAGCGGGGACCAATATGCTAATATAGAAACCAAGCTCATAAAATGCATGTCGCTTCTCTCCCTTAGAAACTATTTTAAGTGTCAAGGAGCTAGTGGCCCAGAATATTCCTGTGTCACAAGATCCTGTAACTTTTTCATGAAAAACAAGAAAAAACACACCTGTGAAGTGATTCGATATTTATGTTGCACACTTAATGAGCTTACACATGCACCTTAGTGGGAATTTTGTACAACATGAATCTAGAGTACATTGCATTAATACTTACAAACATAACCCTTGCCTCTCGCACAGCAGTTGCTATGAATTAAGTTGAGAAAGTCAAAGGGATAGAATGCAAGTCTTTCACCTAAACGTATATACATATAAAGGGGCAGAGGAGAATTTCTAGAAATACTCCAAGTTATTAAATGAAAAGCACTTTCATTAACCAGTAACAAATAATAATTACAGTAAATAAATTGATCTGCAGGCAACCTGCCTCCAAAGATAAGATTTCCCTTCCGAAGGGAGAATGGATGCAGCTTGTATAACTTAAATTAAGCTACCATATACAACTGAAAATAATAATTAGGTGACTGAAGTGTTGACCAAGGAAAAACAAGTCTTTTTTTTTTTTAAAGTGAAAGTGTAGGTTCAAGTAAGCCCCTCCAATTATAGACAGGGTTATCAAATAAAAGCATAAGGCGGTGCTACAAACTAAAAGCTGTGCTAGGCACCACCAGGATATATACAAATTGTAATCTAGTTGGTACCACAAAATGAATGTAAATCATTAGAAATTTTGATTTTACAAAGCATGTGATTCAGTTGTAAGAGCTAAAGCAAGCACTATTTAAAACCAAAATAGGTTTTAAAGTTTTTTTCCAAAAAATTCAAAAGCATGCAACTGATTTTGTATTTGTTTATTCACAAGATAGCCTAAATGTCCATCTAGCCATTTGTTAATTGGTTATAACAATTTCAAACACAACAGCACTTACCTTGGTATCGTCACACATTTTGTATTGCAATTTTGAGTGGTAATTGCCTTCTCAAGCTCATCCAGCTGTCCTGTTTTCTTTAGCTTCTTGACCAAGCTTTTCACTGCTTTTTCACACCATTTTTCCTCCTGACCATTCTGCTCACCACCACCAGCCCCTCCAGAGCCACCAGCAGATTTTTTCCACCCCAGAAGTCTCTTCACAACTGGTGGAGTGAATGGCAATATGGATGACATGATTTTCACCAGACAGAACACTCAGCACGCAATAAATTAGAGATTCCCGTCTGAGCCCTAAAAACACAAACCAGAACAGACACGTTAGCACTGAGGTATTACATAAGACAAATACCTTGCTAGGAACTTCATTACCAAACACCATAGGACACAGGTTCCCCAAATAATCCAGAAAACAGTTCAAAACTAGTCTGCATCATCGTTAGCTATGTCACCAATGAGGTTTAAGTGCAAGCTTTCTGCACACCATCCCTTTCCTTCAACAGTTTGTACAAATTAGCATACCAGTTTACTGTTCGATTAGGTATTTTATTTTTCCTCAAATCTTTCCTGGTTAAAGTCTACTCACTTCAGTAAATATAAGAGTTTACTTTAGTCTAGCTTTGCACCTAACCTGGCAGACTTGTCATTTGTGAAAATGTTAATAAACGACTGACAATTTGTAAATACAGATATGCATGTTCTGCCTGACTTCAAATTAATTTAACAAGCAAAATTGTATTTGGAACGTCATTTAGTCATCATGGCCTGACAAAAGTCTTCCAATAGCCAGCCACTTGGCAAGCCTTTTCTCTTTTTTGTTATGATTTAAACAACTACCAATTTCTGTTCCAATGGGGACATCCATTTGAATTTCACTCTTGAGTTTGGTGTTGAGCTTATTTTCTTCACCCAATTTAGAATACAATGGCCTGTAGATAGTGAAGCTTCCCAAGTGGCATTACTTGAAATCATTGGAAGTCTTTCAAAATTCTTTGAAGGATATTCAGCGTCTGAGTTTTCAGGGATCTGAGCTGTGGAAGTGTTTGTTCTCAATTTTGATAGCTTTTCATTCACTATGTACTACCTGATCAGATTGTCTATATAAAACAAAAGATTAGAAGGGATCCTGAAACTTGGGCTATGTTCAGCTTTCACTGTGACTTACACTTCAAATCATTCAACAGAAAAATAAGAGCTGGTAAAAAAATTCTTTGTTTTGCAGCTTCTATTAGGCTAGCCTTACATATTAAAATATAAGCTCCAAATCAGCTGTATTATTTTGGGCAGACACCTATTATAGCTTGCTTGAGGACATCATGGTCCTGTGGACAAAAGTATGGCGTTAAAGCAAAAAACAAAACAAAACTCATTCCCAAGCAGCAACCGGGTATTTGAACTTCGGAAAGGTACCTTGTTTCCCAACTTCAGAACCCGTAGCTGTGTGAGTTAGTTCGGTTAGCTGAAAGATCTTGTTTTAGCTAAGAACCAATGCTATCTTCAAGCTACCTGATCAGAGCTTCCAAGGTACCTTACATGCCTCACCATCCTGCACAGGCACACTCCTCACACTTCCATTCCAAATATACCCATTCCATTTTATTAAAGTTTCACCCATCTGCAAAATAGCACTCTTGATTTGGGATATTTAAGGCTATGGTATTCAGGATTAGGTTACTCTTTGTCATATCTTAGCAGTTTCAGCGAGAACCAACAAGTCAACAGAAGATACATTATATTAATAACTTAAAATTGTAACTTTGATTTCCACAAAACAGAACATTCCATAGAAAGACTAATTCATTTTCAATTAAATTATAACCTCCACAAAATAGCTTCTGAGACCACTTGAAAATATTCCTGAAGCAAGAATTACAGCCGTCTAGGCTCCAGGAGACAGAGATTCTGATTAACAGGCACTCAAGATTAACACTGCTAATTTTAGGGAAGGGACTCAAAATAATCCATCAATCTTAAATCAAGAGTATTCATTTTCATACAAAACTACAATATGAAATGAACTTCTATTCTCCCAATAACATTAAATTATTGCAGAATTATGTCCAATTGTGTCCAACCTGACCGCAGGTCAGGTTCTGCGGCCAGCAAAACCGTTATACTGGAATCCTGGCTGCAGCGAATAAGAAAAACACACACAATGTCCAACATCTTAAAATTAAATCCTGAATAGGACACTCAAGCTACAGTCTCACAGGGAGCTGAGGCAATGCAAGAGCTTTTTGCCACCAGATGTCCAGGTCTTGTTTCCTCCTTTGTCCCCACCTCCTCCTCTGCACCAGCCCCGATATGCGTTAGACCTTTCCACAAAGGGTCAGATAGCTAACCCAGCAGAAAATTGCCAAGTTTTTTTGCCGAGTTAGTTTTCTTCCAGGTTAACAAGTTACATCACCTCACACAGGGTACTGTAAGTACCAGTGTTGATACCTGGCAACTTAAATAAGCATGGATGGAAGACTGAGACACTCCTCCAGCCCCAGCCTTCAACAGTGGTGTTCACAGTTTACTGCATCTCTTGAATTGCAACCTGAGCATATGCTTTATTATCATTAGGTAATTAATTCTGGTGGAAAAGCCAAATTAAGCAGTCTTATTTCCATTTCCACCTGCTCTGAACTGCTTGTGAGCCAGGCAGTGGAACAAGTTAGACCCGTAACCCAGTGCATTGAGTGTCTCCAGAGACAAGATGGGAGGCTCACGTAGCCTCTGCTGTTTTAAGAAACACTCATAGTAAGCTTCTGAAACAGAAAACTGGACTAGATGTTCCAGGTGTGACTTGGAATAGCAGTAGCTCTGAAATTTACTAAAAGACTTCCAACTTTTGAGCAGGGCCAGCACTAAATGCTTCAGAGGCATATGCTAGAAATTCCAAAAAACAAATTGAAGAGGGATAGCCTATTTTGCCATAAAGACCACATTTAAACACCAGTAATTGATGGTTTAAAGTCTGAGCATCAAATTTAATGCTCACAGAAGTAGGCAACCACAAGGACCAATACTGATGCTTATTCACACCTCAGTCCTCCTCAAATTTATGGAACTCAGTTCCACATAATCCTCATACTTCCTGTTCTTTAGCTTCAGATTTGACACCTTTAAGTGCCCCAGAATAGTTATTTGATTGTCAGCCTCATAAAACATATTTCACTATGGTCTCATTTACTACCAAGATAAATTGCCTATTTTTCCAGGCCCTCTAAATACATTCTCAATGCTTTTATCTAATTTTTCTGCTCCTGAATACTCCTTGAGATGAGATGTCCAGTTTTGCAGTATTCCCTCCCTTAAGACATAACATTGATCTATATATCTATCTATATATATCTCTGTATGTATATAAAGATATAGTTCTCAGTATTCTCTGGTGCTTAAAAAAGAAAAAAGAATAAAATTTGCCTTTCTGCTTCAAATGCATGTTGAGTGATCCAGCTCTTGCAGCAGGAGAAAATTTAGAAGCCCAATACGTATCAGTTGTTCTTTATATCTGAATTCTTATGCTATTTTGACATATTCAAAAGCAAAAGTCTTCCTTTTCCCATTTTCAAAGGACTGTCAGTTCAGACCTAACTAATCAGAATTTTCCAGATAGTTTACTTACTGTTTTAACCAGTTCTTTTACATACATGTTTACTAGCCTACTTTCTGTAGAAGCTGTCAGAAAACAGAAAATCTGCTATCCCATTAGCCATTACATTAGCTATTTTCACATGAAAACAGCTTTTTTTTAAAAAAACAAGATGTATATATACACACACTTAAAGAGTCCTTTATTACACTGATCATTGCACCTTAATAGCTGATTAAAAAAATAAACATACACCACTGCTGCAGTCCAAGATCCTGGGACGCTTGAACTAGCTTCCTTCTAGTCACTGGCATGCTATGTGCCATTAAGTTTCACTAGGTTATTCCAGTAACGGCCCCATAACTTTAAAAGGCCAAGCAGAGAGAACGTGGCACAAGTAGGACAGGACTTCATTCAGCTTAGGGCTTCAATTGATTGTGATAGACTCCTAGTAAGAGAATATTTCAGCTGGCTTTATTTCTGCAAAAGTTACATTCTCCTCCAAACCTAAATGAGGTACTACAAAGTAGAAGGTACGGTTAGCTTGAATGCTAAGCAATTTAGATAAATCTAAACTATGCAAGGACAAAGCAACAATAAAGTAAGTAATAAGAAATACCCTACCGGGTCAGAAGAGTGGTTTATCTGGCCTAGTGCTCTGTCCCCAACAGCAGCAAAAGGATATGCTACTCATGGAAAGCACAAGACCCTGGCTGCTTTATGCAGCCCATTCCCCACCTAAGCATCCACAACCATAACAGCAACAACATTAGAGGCTACATCCTTGCCTATTCCATTCAGTAGCCATTTATGGACTGTTGTCCATGAACTTATCTAATCATTTCTAGACCTGATGATACTACCTGCCTCCACAACCTCTTGTGGCAACCAGCACCAGACATTTACCGCCCACTGTGTAAAGGAGGACTTTTAGCTCTTTTAACTTGATCTCCTCCTAGTTGCAGGAAGTGCCCCTTGCTCTGCTCCTGCAAGCTTTGCTGCAGAGCTGCTCATGTTCATCTTGTCTACAAGCTTCATGATTTTGTAGATCTGAATCACATCACCCCCACAAATGGAGGACTATCAGCCTTGTGTCACAAACAAAGCATCACAACATAGCTCATACAGCTTGGGAAGCTCCTCTGGAGAGAGGCCAAGCCTGAAAGCTTTACTTCTTCAACTAAGTTCCAAGTACTTGAAGACATGGCAGAGGAACTGATCCAAAGACTACAGAAGAATTAAATCAGACTATAGTCAATGTTTGCCACTTATCTTTTTCACCATATTATCCTAAAGCTACCAACATTATTATCCAAAATTATAAAACAGAAGTCTACACCTCACAAGCAACTTGTAGCTAGAGAATGGACAGCACATCCATGCTACTGAACATCTAGCAGAAGCTCAAATAGAAATCTGCCCCTTAGACTTCCACTCCCTGTGGCTTCTTGTATGCACCTCTACCAGTTTTATTAGCTCATAACCATGTCCATCTAGTCTGGTGTACCATGTTTATACCCATGGATTTATGAATCACTTTGCTGCAACTCATTTTTGACCAGTGAATCCCATTTCAATTCATCACCTATAATTTTTGCCTGCAAGTGGATATAGTAACATAAGGAGTTGTAATCTTTTGTTCTTAAAGCATCATCCTCTCATCCACCACTGTTGATACGAGCCTCTGTCACTTGCTAAAAAACATCCCTCTACTATTGCTTCTTCTTGTATCCTTTCCTGTTCCATAAAAAAAAAAAAGAGATATAAAATGCTTCCTTCCCCACCCCAATTCCGAACTTTGCCAATGCTGCAAGAAACATTTCTACATGACGAAGATGGCTGCAGACTAAATGAATACATGCTAAATCTGCAATATCTCTTCTTCCTTGTGATACAATCTGCATGAATTCCCTGTAGTCCACAGCCAACTGTCTCCAAATACTGAGTACCCATTTAAGGCCTTTGCTTTTAAGGACCTTGACAACTGTGCTTTCCCATCTTTCATTCTTTGCACTGTCTCTCCTTTGCTCAGCATATTCTACTAATGGCCAATACTATACTCAAAGACTGGATCTTTTGCCATCCCATGAACTATTTCCACAACATTTCAACACATCAAATACCTCCCTGTAATTCCTCACTGAGTCTCAAGATCCCTTTCTAAGCTCAACTACAGTTGAGCTTTTAGTATCAAGGCAGAAGTGCAATACAGAGCAGCTACTATTTCGCCCCTTTCCACATTCACTTGTGTTGTGCCTTAAAACTATAGCTTTGAATACTCAGTTTTGCCCAGAGAAGTACAAGTGTTGCTTTAGATTGCTGGCACACAGGGAGTATGTGCAGTTAAAAAACAGAATTATTCCTAACAGATTAAGGCTGGAAAATTAACAAACTGCCTAACTTTGGTGGCATCTGGTTCATCCCTATCCCTGCAGTATATTCCCGTTTCCTGATGCACACATGTTTCTATAGTTGGTCAAACATAGTGTCATAGTTGGCAACTTTTTAAGTCACAGTTTGAGTCATGTCTGCTATTATTCCATTCTACTGTAGTTCTATGGAACAAGTATTAAATGCTAAGCCCATTATCCCAGCAACAACTGAGCATAAAAGGTGAAGAAAACTTTAAAGGCAGCATGCTAACAAATTAAAACCTTCAAGGAAAATTTCCTTTCCTGAGTGTCTGGAACATACTATAAACACACTGCTGCTACCAAAAATATCAAGTGATTTCTAGCTAATTTATTCTAAAACCTTATGCAACATATTTCATATCAGTCTGCTTATTCATCTTAAACTTGAAATAAAGAAATCTGATCTTTCCTGGTTTTACTAGAAGTATTCTGGCTTACAGGAATTTTATTTGTCCGTGCTCTTCTCAGATAAAGAGGACAGAAGCTAAGCTCTTGAGGAAAGAAGATCGAGGAAGAATCATTTGTGGCATTTGAGACAGTCTAAAAGTTCATTCCCTCCCAATCTTTGTCTCATTTTTGTGGTATTATTAAAAAGCAATGGTTTTTCATTAATCCTGGAATTTGGTGGAATAGATGAAGTATCTCATCCAAGTGCACATTGTTCCAGATCTCTTAGAAGAGAGGAGGGAATATATGCCCTTTCCCTTCACGTGCCTGCCTGTGACATTAGTCACTTCAGAATAAGGTAACATTTACTGAAGCATAGCCTATTTAAGGCAATATCAAGATACAACAATACTGAAAGTATTAAACAAGTACATAAGCATAGCTTATGTAGTACTATAAATGTCATCCATATTAATGTAAAATCATTAAGAGTTAGAGAAACTTCGAGAAAAGATAAGCTAAGTCTTTCATCTTGCATTGAACAGAAGTAAAACAAAATTTATGATCTGCTTCTAGATTGTTTAGACTGTTGTTCTAAACAGCAATGAGACAACTCATTTTCAGTGGAACCTGAGAAAGTTTTCCCCAATGTTAACGATCTCAACTCACAGGAAACCTAAATTCTGTATGAAGTTCAAACCAAAAATCAAAGCAACTCTTTCCACTTTCAGACAAAATACAGTCTAGCTAATACATTTAGCGGAACAGACAAAAGGCAACATTTTACTTCTACCCCTGCACTCACCTCCCCTCCAAAAATTGCCTTTTGACCTTCCAGAAGGGCTCATTCTTTCTTCTACAAACACATATTAAAGGCACCTGTTTTTGTCAAACTGGAGAAGCTCAAAACTGCTGCTGCTTCTGTACATTTGAGGAACCACCACACACGAAAGATGATGCACATCCTTCTCCCCCCATATGCTGGGTGGAGTAGGTCGGCTTCAAATACTTCCTCAGTGGGTTTGGGGTGCTTAGGATTTTTCGCTTTTGGCAGTGGGGGTGAAGAGGAGAGGGAAGGGGAATCCAGGCCCACTGAGCAATGCCCTCAGATCCACCCCGCTCGCCGGTTCAGCTTTTCAGCCAATTAGGCCAGCAGTGGGGAGTGGCTCTGAAGAGCTCCCTCCCAAGGGGCTCCATCTGGCCCGCGGCTCCATCTGGCCGGCTCTCGGGCCAAAGCTCCACGAAGAAAAGCCAACGTCCTTGTTCAGCTCCGACACGAGCCGACGAAGTTCAAGGCAGGCTGCTTGTGACTTTAGGGGACAGGAGGGAAGAAAATTCTCCCTCTGGGACAGCTTTAGAACTAGGATTTCGTAACACGCCAATTTAGAAACTCATTTGACACATTAATTCTTTAAATTTATTATGCTCTAGTATTGTAATGCATCTCAAAATTCTGCATAACTATTATCTTCATATAGCTCATTGAAAAGAGAATTGCCCACCTCCTTCGAAAGTAGACTTTTTCCTCTCACTCATTTCATGAAGTTTGATTATGAATCAAGTGAGGAAACTTATGCTTCTCAAATCCAGAATTAAAATAAGCACCAACATGATGTTACGAAAGCTTCAGAAGCCGGATTTTTTTCAACTACTGAGGACTACTGCAAATTACAGTCAAATGTAATAATGAAAAGCTTTATTGCTATTAGGACATTAGCACACTGAAAGCAGCACAAGCATTCACAGTATACTAAAACTGCGTGCAACTAGAGACATGAGAAAGAGGAGAATTTAATTTTAACGACCTTTGATTAAGCTACTAATAGGACTGAAGCATTTTACCAACTCTCCTAGAATTACAAAAGACAAATACTAGCAAGAATGTAGTCAGCCAATCCACTTGTCTTCACAAAGCAACAAACATCTGTGAGTTTGTTCATATTAAGTACATGCAAGAACTGCTCCTTAAAACTGAAAGACTAAGATTTCCACAAAAGCACTAAATATGCATTCCAAACCACAGCAGTTTTACAAGTCTTCTCACTTCTTTTGTTTTGACTAAGATTTTCCATGTGTAACAGGCAAGTGTCAGTTTGATTGTTTTAGAAAGTAAGTACTCCTGGGATAAACTTGACAGGAATAGTCACATACCCAACTATCAAGTACCTGTTTTGTTTTTTATCCATATAGCTTAGCAGTTTCTCCACTTTGTTAAATAAACAAGTGCATTTAATTAGTTTATTCAAGTCGACTCTCAAAACAGGCCTAAAAAATGTTCTTCAAACACTCCCCTTGATAAGCAGAGCTCTCTTTGCTCTGTACTGAAAAGTGCCTTATGTTAAGCTCATACTGCTCCAGCGTAATTTAATCAAGCTCGAGCTCCAGACTAAACTGTTACGAGACTCGGGAACTAGTCCCTCACAGTCTCTTTTTGGTCTTCACACCATGACTGTCAAACACACATAACCATGACAAAACGTCATCTGGATTGAAGCCTTACTCTTTGTAATACAGTTTCTCTACTGGAAGTTAAAAGCAATGTTTAGGAAGATTTTTCAGCAGTATCCAATTTTTTCTAGCCCAGAGAGTATTGAACACAGAGCTGCCTGTACGCTCCATTCTATTACAAAAAACTAATCCCATCGCATGACCTGCAGCAATTCAGTTTAACAAATCAACAATTACAAATATTTTGGCAAAGTAAGCTTAGGTATTGTTTGCCTCTCGGCACAGTTCACAACCAGTTTGTGGCTTTATGATAAAAGTCATTAAATCCAATCTGAAAAGCAGAATTTACAGCTCACTTAGCAAGTCAGGCCCATAAATGGATGCTTTCAATTACAGGGCATTTACATGCACAAATCATTAAGGCAGTGTTGAATACATTTGAAAACTCTAGAATACTTTTATAATAATTAAAACTTTGTGCTCTGTTCTTTACATGAACAAAACTTGGGAATTCTCTTCACTCTCAAACAGAGCTCAGATTCATTGTTATCCTGGACCTACTACAAAGCCTGTTCTCCCAGTAGTTTTGTGGGAAAGGGATTAGAGAGATGGAAACAAGTTTTGTTTTTTAAAGTAGCACTCAGTAACAGAGATTTGTGAGCTCCAATAAACTCAATTATATCAACTAGTGCTCAACACTTCTGAAAGATCAAGTGGAACAGGAAGATGGAGGTGGACCCTAGAGGGCCTTTCATTTGGAGATTCACTGTGTAATTCAAGCTTATTTTATTTTGTTCATGAAACCAGCTTCTGGGTGGAGGAAAAGCAGAGATCACTTAAGAGACCAAAATACCTCATTTTTTCAATTGTGTTCTCTTTTCTAGTGATCAAACAGGACCTCAGGGAAGTTGACAAGTTCTTCTTTGAGATTACACTGCCCACAAGTTCTAGCTTCTTCGTTAAAGAAAACTGCACCTTCAAACACATTTGTTGATTTTGGTGACCTCCAGCGCAGTCCAAGTCTGAATCATACAATTACAAAACAACAACCCTACAAAGTCCTTCTATTAAACATTCCAATATACTGTTGGGAGATGTCTTTAAGTACATATCTAAATTAAGTTTAGGCCACCTCAAATGAGATCCTCCCCTTCCTCTTTTTAAAACCATTTATAATTAATGTTATCTTTCACCATGATAGTGCTGAATAAAGGGGGAGGAGGGGCAGAAGAGACTTCCAAAATCTCCCCTTTGCTTATAACTCACTCCCCTCTAATTCACTGCAGCTTGTAAACACAAAAGTTTTAAAGAAGAAACACAAAGAGAATGTACTCACGCACTATGGAAGTAATGCTACAACACTGAGATAAAGCACAAGAAAGCCTAAACAGCAATCTTGTTCTGCTAAGGGAAGCCTTCTGCCTTAACAACAGGAGTTTTTTTCCAGTCTGGAGAACAGAGCAAAGCCTAATCAGTCTCTCACTACAGAGTCCAGCCCCCACAGAAATAATGTCATGAATCAGTTTGAAAGTACAGCTCTCCAGGCTAAGAGGGGAACACTTAAGAACAGACAAACCTGCTGTTATGTGCAGGCTCCTAATAAGCTGTCATTATAAACTTCTTGCTATAGATAGAATATCACTTGTTTATAACCATGAGCTGTGGCAACATTAACTCTGCATGCAACATACACACGTCGCAGCACTTGCCAGCAGCATTCTCAGAAATACTTGCTTGCTAAGCCAGCAAAGTAAAACTTTTTCTCAAAGCTATCCGCTTGTTTGTAAAGAGCTGGAAGAGAGCGCAACAGGCATGTTTTCTCAGTCCAAAACTGTGATGGACAACCAAGAGACATGAGACCAGGCTGCAGCCTGAATCCCAGCTGTTTGATTCAACAGCTCTCCAGGACATCACAAGGGCTCTTCACCCACGCAATTCTTCCCCTTCTTTTATTTCCCCAGAGGGAAGACTAAGAGACGGTCCTCCGCCACGCTTTTTCTCTTCCCCTCCATGCCCCCACCCCCCAAAAAAGGCAAAGGGGAACCCACCAGGCTGCAGCAACACCAACCACCAGCGTTTATCACCGCACAACTTCTCCCATGTGCTTATCTAGGTAGATGAAACACTTCACAGATGACGTCTGTTTACATTTTTACGAGGCACAGAAAGCTGCGGCGCGAACAAAAATAAGCGCCGCGAAGGGAAAACGCTCCTTTCGGCCGCAGGCACCCCGCACCCCCGGCTGCGGGCCGGCCCAGGGGGCGGACAAAAGCGCACCGGCCGCAACCCCCGCCCCGCGGCTCGCTCCCAACTTCACCCACCGCCCCGGCACCGAGTTCCACCCCCCCGCGGCCGCGAGCAGAGAGCCGGGGCCGGCGGGGGCAGAAAGGAGAATGTGAACTTTCCCTCCTCCTCCTCGCCGCCGCGGCCCGCTGCCCCTGCAGCCCCGCGCTCCGGGGGCGCTTTGGGTGCGGGAAAGGGGGGCAGCGCCCTGCCGCCCCTCCGCGGCCCCCCCCCGCCGGCAGAGGCGGCCCCGAGCGCCGGGCCCGCGGCGGCCGCCCGCCCCCCTCAGCGCCGCGTCCCACCACAACAAAGCGGGAGGAGGAGGGGGGGGGGGGGCGCCGCGGCCGCCGGGCCTCGTCCGGCCTCGCCGCCGCCGGGCCCCGCGCCGCCGCCGCCGCCGCCCGCCCCGCGTCCCCCCCCGCCCCGCTCCCCGCCACAGCGCGGCCCCGCCGAAACCGCCCCGGGACCAACCTCTTCCTCGGCGAGCTGCGCGGCCGCCCTCCTCCCGCAGCGCTGGCCTCCCCTGCGCGCCCGCCCTCCCCGCGCCCATTGGCCGCCGCGCCGCCCCGCCTCCGCCGCTGGGAGGGGAGGCGGCCCGTTGGCTGCGCCGCCCGCCACTCGGGGCGGAGGCGCGCCGCCATTGGGCGCTCGGCGGCAGGGCCCGGCCCGCGCCGCCGATTGGCGGATTGGGCCGCCAATCGAGTGTCCGCGGCGGAAAAAAAAAAAAAGGGAGGAGAAAAAAAGAAGCGAGGCGAAGGGGGAAGGAGCCGGGTGGGCGGGCACGCGGCGGCGCTGCGTGCGCCGCGCTGGGGGGGGCGGGAGAGGCGGGCTCTCATTGGCCGCGCGGCTGTCACTCCGCGCCGAACGCGCCCATTGGGGGCGGTTGATCGCGAAAGGAGAAGCGCGGCGCCGGTTTGAGTGACCCGCACTGCGCAGCCGCCCTGGCGGCGCACTGGATTCCTCCGCGGGGCGCTGTGCCCTTCCGCGTAGGGCCGGGTGGGAGCTGAGAAAAAGTAGTGCCCCCCCACACCCCAGTAAACCCTCCGCGCCCCACGGCAGCCCCAGCACAGTGACACCCCCGGCCCTGTCTGCCCTCGAGCGGCCAATAAAGACATAATTTAATCGGGGATTAAAACCTCCTTGGGCAAGGGAAGAGAAAAACCCCTTCCCTGGGCGGGGCTGCGATGCGACCCGGCGGCCATGGCGACCCCTCCATGGGCACGAAGCTGCCCCCTGCCCTGGCTCCCCCGGGCAAATGGTGGCCTCTCCTGGGACCCCGTGGGCATCAGGGATGGGCATAGAGCTCCCCACCAACACCCGAAAACTGAGCGCTAAAAACTCAGTCCCTGGCTAACTCATTTCTAGTGCTGCTCAGCGTTTCGCGCCATGCCATGCGAAAGCAAAGGATTTTACCTGTTCATCACATAAAGCCCCCAGGATGTGATGGGTCCTGAGGAACCAGTTCGGCCCTGGCGGTCCCCAAGGTGTGATTTCTGAAATAAAAGGTGGTGCTGAACCCTCCTGAGTCTCTCTTTCCGCCAGCTGCAGTAGCCTCCGGGCTATAGGCGTCATGGTACGCAATGCCTCCACCTCGAGGACCCACCCGGTCGCTTCCAGTATATATTGAGTGGTTCTTTGCTTGCCATGTTCTGGTTTTTTTGGTTTTTTTTTCCTTTTTTTCCAGTTGCCTTTAATAGGCTTTTCACAAATTTAGCCACCCGTGATGTGGTAACGAAGTGATATACCTGAATTTCTGTGCCTAAGTAAACGCACCAGCTCACCACAGCTGAACTAGAGGCCGTTGGCCCAAACCTTGGAAAACACCAGCACCGTGCATCCCACCGCTGCTCCGTCCACGACGGGCTCACTGGAGCATGAGCAGGGGAACACGAAATGAGGGTTTGGTGGGCTTTGGTTTGGCTCCCTTTGGGTGAAAAGAGCTGTGCTCACTTTGCTGTAAGCTTGCTGGAAATGCCCTGTGTTTTCACTTCTTCTTTTTCATCCTTTTCCTTTTTTGTTCTTTCCCCTCCCGCATATATCAAAACTGCAAGCCACTTCCCTTGTACCTTAGGTCCCATCTCACCAGCATAACAACTTGCTTTCCCTCGACACGCTTCTCTTCCAGACCCAAACAGTTTCTGCACTCGGTGACGCAGGTATCGTGATTCAGTGTCCTGGGCAGGTGTCCCATCTCCACAGTCCTGCCGGGCCCAGGAGTCAGGCGAGACACCTCTCCCGTCATCCAGCCCTTCGGACCCAGCGGTAGAGGTGGACTCCCAGAAACCTTTTCCAGCTGGAAGCAGCCATTTCACTCAGTCTGTTGGTTTTCTTTTCAGTTCCATCAGTCTGAGAAGATGTCCACTGCAGGCAATGCAGAGCTGCTAAAAGATTACCATCGTGTTTTTTGAATGATAAGGAAGTGTCCAGGCGTGTTATACCTGGAAGCAGCTACAGGCTATTCAGCCAATGCAGCACTTGCTTTGCGGAGGGTTCACTGCACTCAGGGAGAATTTGTTCTATGAGCAGCATGTTAATTAAAGTCATTTTTTTCCGTGGATTTGGGTCAGACATTCCCTTCCCCTCTACACCGCAATAACTCCCCAGCTCCTTCTCCTCTTACATCCTCATGGCCGACTTCTGCTATACCCTCAGGTCCCTTCCATGTCCCCAACCTGCTTTTACTGGCTTGCTGTCTGGGCACGGAGCAACACGTGCTACGGCTGGTTCAGGGCTATGCATGTGCTGGCTGGCCACCTGCCCACTGTCTCTCTACTGCCAAGGAAGCCAAACAGTGCTGATAAGGGCTGAGCTCTCCCTGCCTTTCTCCCGAGTGGAGCGCTAACAAGGTTTTGTGTTTCCTAGTGCAGCCACTGCTTGTCACACAACTTGACAGACCTTCGTATTTTCAAAGCCTCTGCATCTCTGTCAAATTGGCTTGAAATAGGCCAAAAGGTTGAAAAGCTTGTGTGTGGGTGACTCTGAAGAAAACAGCAGTTGCGTAAACCTTATTTCTTCAGGAAAGGAAATTGCAAGCAATAGGAGAAATAAAGCAAAGGGAAGAAGGCATCAGTGCTACGAATCACAGAGCCCAAAGTTACCTGAGAAGCATGGTTGCCGTGGAGAAGCCAGAGGAGATGTGCATTTGCAACTTAAACGCAGCTCTAGAAAGTGCTTCCAGCCACATTCCTGCAACTGCAGAAACACTACCCGACTTGGCAAAAACAAAGAAACAGCAAAACCCACTCTCTGATGCCAAATCTGGGTATTCCTAGATGCTATTAAGTAAATCAAGCAGGTAGCTCACCGCATTTTGGACATTGCTAGTTAGGTACAGCTTGTGTCAGCTGGCTGACAGTCCCACTTGGATATGAACCTGCAGCAGAAGAGCATCAGCATCTCTAGCTAACGGGTCTCAGAGGGCTCAAAATCCTCACAAATGGCATTCTTGTACAGGGACACAGAAACAGCATGGTGGTATTTCACGGTCACAGTTTCACCTGTCTGTTAGAAAGGATGAGGGAAATAATCTAAGATCTAAAGAAAACATAATGAAACTGTGATTGGCTGCACTATCCTAGAGAGGATACGTGTTGAATTCCCAAAGGTTGTGACCAAATCCGCTAAAAGGTAAAAGAAATATAACACTCATATTAGATCAGTTCAGAGACACTTAGGATTTCTAAATGACCTGACGCTATCAGATATCACCATGTGAAGAAGACAAGCATGAAGTGCAATGCCAGGAAGGCAGGGCTTGGAGAGCGAGCAGATAGTTTTTGCATTGAAGTCATTATTACCAATATGTCAGAATGACCTGTTAAACCAAAATAAAGGAATAGCTTTGAACAGCATTCAGACACAAAAAAATCAGCCAGTGTGTTCAAGACAGGAAAAAATATTTGTTGAAAATGACCAGAAATCCATGGAGAACCACTATTAAATGCTGCTAAATTTCTTCAACCCATGCTATTGAAACTCCAGCATATACTTCAAGAAGTATATACTGTTAGAAGTCTCTTACAACAGTGCTTCTTCCCTGCTTACTGTAAATGCCATTTGAGCAAATTATTTTTGCTCTAAACTTATGCAAAGGTGGCATCCATCTTCCACAAGCCTGCAAGATTGTGAAACACAGAGAGGCTGGGTCTAGAAATTGTGAGTGCGACTGATTCCCTTTCATTTTACATTATGTTGTGGCCAAACAGCATGAAAACAGTCTTTCCATGTTATTGAAGGACTGCCTGCCACAGGGTTAACATTGCAGTACCTGCAGACACTACCCCCATGTAGGTAATAGCGTGAAACAATTCATCTAGAACAACGGATTAAGACTGCATCTCCCGCATGTTTCAGAGGGCTAAATATGGGCTTAAGCCACTTCTCCTTTTATCACATGAAATTTGTAAGCAACTTCAGATCGTATCACTTTGCGTGGCAGCATGCAGGGGGGTTAAAGAGGAAGCCACATTTTGCTTTTCCCAACAAATAATGAGGAGCAGTTGATTTTAAAGACAACTAGCAGCTATTTTTGTAATGTCCAAACAGGCATTTCCACTGACCAGAGAAGATCCTTAACATCATAAATGAAAAGAAGGCTATTGCGTTAGACTCCTAAATGAACGGGAACTTCTACTCAGTCACACAGGCATATAATCTACTCAGTATGTGCAAAGGGCCAGTACTCCTCAAACTGTAAAAAAGGCTGCAAGTGAAGGCTGAGGGGAACAGCAAAATACATAAAAGAAGCATTTTTGTATTTTTACTCTTCTATTTATCTTTTCAGTAAATAAATTTCTCTGAGATGTTGAAACTCAAATCTGTTCACTACCACTTCTAAAATGCAGAAGTATTTCCAATATTTCATAAATCACTGTAGTTTCAGACAGGCCTGTTATGAGATTTCAAAGCAAAGCAAAAAAAGAAAAAAAGGAAAGAGTTCCACAGCGCAGAAAACTTCTCAGCCCTTGATATAAGCCTGCAGTCTCTGTCCTATACCCTTGTCAAAGTGGACATAAATAAATGATATTCAGAATCATGTTTTAAAAGCAAAGAAGTGCTTTTCTGACCCCCTATAATGCAAACTAGTTGGCATTTACGTTATAAAGTACATTTTAGTGCATTACATTTATCAGATGAAATAGAGGTAAACAATAATCCTTTAAAGTGACATCTATTGTAAGAAATTCATAACTCCATGATATTTATATATTCATTCACAGTCTGGATTTACAGTGCATAATTCTCATGAGCAAATGATTTAACTGTCTTAACTTATCCAGATATCTTAATTGCTAGTGCCTATTTGCGCATGAACGCAGTTCCCCTAAGAAACCAAAAGCATGGTTAGTTAAATAGACATCTTTGGCATATTCAAACAAGCACCTGGGAGGCTTTTGAATTACTGGACTGAGGTGCTGAGCTAGTTTGCTTTACGTTGTGCTGGATTGGATCGGGAACTCTCGTACAGTCAGGGCAGTAAGATCCCACTTTGGGAAAATACCGGAGGCCGGGATCCACAGTGGGAGCTCGGTAGCTCAGATACAATCACAGATGAAACACATACCTTAAGCCAGCTGAACTGAACTTTGCAGTAGTCTCCTGGCTTGAGTGCCTCGGCTTTATGCCTAACTTTAGGTGTGGTCAATCATGGCTAAGGACCGGCAACTTCTTAAACTGCGTGAACCCAGATCACGTCTTAATTATGCTTGAATGCCAGTCTAGGTTGCAGGCAAGCAGATTGCAGAAGCCTCCGAGATGGTTTCGCGTGAACTCTCTTGGGTCCTGCAGCCGCGTAGCTATTTCCTCCGGAGATGAGGTGCGGCTGGGACTGCTCCTTGCCTTGCCGCTGCCACCCAAGCCCGGCTGGAGCATCCCGAGGAGCCGCCTCCGTTCACACGCTCGCCGGGGGTCTCCACGCTTGCTTGTCAATAGTCGTTTGCTTTTCATTCCTCCATTTTCCTGTTTTACATAGATTAGAAATGTTTTGTGTAGTCAGAATTTCTGTTTTCTTTCTTATTTTTCTGGCTATGCCTCTTTCCTTTCTCCTTGTTCCAAATCCTACTCTGTTCATCTGCCTACACCCTTTATTTTGGATTACTTGAAGTTGATTAGGAACACATTTATGCTAACCCCATGCAAGCCATTGTTAACGTGAAATAGTCATGTTTGCAGAGAGATTTACACCAGTTTATCTTTCTTGTCTTAAATAAACAAGTGTAATTTGTGAGTAGGCCTTGGGGACAGGAGCTTTGTTTCTGAATTAATAGTAGGCCCTGGTCCAGCAAGGATTTGTGTACATGTTTAAATCTATGCAATGAATTAGGTGGTTGAAGGCAATGGGATCACTCACGGAAATAAAATTCAGCATAAATGTAAACCTTGGGATGATTAATTTTTCTATCATCATCCTTATTCCCTTTTTTTCCACTTTCTTTTTCCAAGAAGCTGAAATTAATTCATCATTACAGTGAAATCTGCACAATAAAAAAATAGTTTGTGCCTCTGTAGGAAGGATCAAAATAAACCAATTTATGCTGTGATCAGTTATTGCAATACAGTCTGTTTCTGTTTTACACTGTGTAAGATGCACTATGCTAATTAAGCATATGTTTGTGTAGATTAGTCTCAATGAGATTTACCCCAGTTTTCTACACCATCTGTGCAAGATTGGTAGCCGAGTTGGAAGTGATCTCTGTATATATTTTCTACATTAGGTTGTGAAGTATTTAGACTCCTCTGAGGTAAAAGTTTTCTATATGTTATTGTTGGTCTTGCAAAGCTTTAGTTACAGATTTTGAATATTCTCTTTGTGCTTTCAGAAACTAGTGATTTCTGACAGTATCATTTAAATAGCTATTGTTATTCTGATGAGCGGCACAGATCAAGCGAGATTTCAGAGAACCAGAAAATAATCTTCCTTGCTTAGTTTTATTTAGAGGTATAAAACATATATTACTGTTACACAGGTGAAGACATCACAAACTAAAAATGTTGCCATAATAAAAAATTAGGCTTTAAAAATATAGCAGGACTTTATCATCACAAAACTGTCATGTTGTTTATTTCAGATCTTGACATTTATCATGATGAATAACCGACGCAGAAATCTCTTATCCGTCTAACAACGCTTGAAGCTGATCGCTGCTTCTGTGTAATCCGCAGGGAAGTGTGTGTTAGAGCCTCCATCTTCGCCAGCCCGCGTTCCCAGGGAGGCAGGCTGATTTCTTCCACTGGGGTGACAGAAAAACGAGCCCTTTGCTCTGGAGGCCCCAGCACACTGAAATCTACCCTCTGCAGAAATAATTTTTTGCCCTGTTGGGCTCATGAAGAGCCTTTCTGGCAATCCGGACCAGCTTCTCACCAGTACATGGTAAGGACATGGTCCTGATGCCATGTTCTGGCAGGAATTAAGGAACTGACAGGTAAAAAAAAATCAAAATTTTACCAAAGTCTTCAGATTTATGACTAAGAAGGAGCATTACAGCCACCTACTTTATGTGATGTATTTCAAAGGCCAAATCATTTCCCCTCCAGAATCCTTTTGCAAGCCATAACCTCTGCTGCTGTGAGCTGCTGCCTATCAACAAAGGAAAAAGCAACTCAGCTCTGCTTGCAGGCTTGCGGTGGGACGGATCCACCACCTGCCTAGCAGGTTGTTCCCATGAAAATGAGTGCTTTTCTCTTTTATCTGTAAGTAATTTGTTTAGCTCCAACTTCCTGCCATTAGATCTCATTATACCTTCTTTTTTTTTCGGCTGTGTTTTGCGAGACTGATGTCTTTAGTAAGACATGTAAGTGTTTGGAGAGTAGGAGCAAGGTGAGTTGGAGCAAGCTGCACCTCAGTGTTTTTCTTAGATAAGTGAACTAGACTGAGTTTCTTTGGTCTTTCACCATAAGGTGAGTTCCCAAATTTCAACATTTACTTTCAATCCTCTTTAGCTCTGCAACTTCCTTTCTGAAGTGTGGACACTGAAACCACAAAAAGTCCTTTAGTGTGTTTACAGTGTTGTAACACTTCTCCACCTTTATTCAGTTGTCTTCTGCTTATACATTCATTTGCCTCATTTCCTCTCTTGGCTACTATGTAAAACTGGGAATATATGTTCACAACGTTTTCTACAGTGACCCATAAATCCTTTTTAGAGTCGCTGCTTTCCAGAACGCAGTCCCTGCTCTTAAAACTGAGATGTGCATTCTTGATTCCTTGAGACAGCTGTCTTAAAAACACCACTGAGTTACCACATTTACTGCACTGTGCAGAGCGTGGTATAAAAGTAATTTGTCAATATTTATGAAACATGGCAGCAGGAAAAGCCTCCCAGCTTACAGCCACAGGCAAAGACAGCTTCTGATTTGTCAGACCCTACCACTAACAGGTGAAGAAAGTTCAGACAGTACCGAAATCTTAAATGCTTTAGGATAGTGTTGTCACTGAAAGTGCAGAGAGGTATGTCTTCTGATGTATGTGACCAAACCAAATGTGAAACTACAGTCTGTACTAGTTAGCTTCTTCATGCAAGTTTGACAGAACTGCAGGAAAACATATTACAGATCATATAGTTTTAAGCACTAGAGATAGTGAAGACAGAGCACATACATTGCAAAAGTCAGATTCAGAACTTAATCAGCCTGTTGATATATCCTACAGCAGGGAACGAGGCGAGAAAGAGCTACAAAAAATGGAAGTCTTAGCAAACATTGAAGATACACATCATGCACAAATAAATAGCAGCACCAACTGAAATAGAAATAGTAGCCTGCAAAGCAGAGCAAGGAAGAAATGAAAGATGCTAAAGTGCTGTATACATTTATTTCAAGAGAAATCACTTTGCAAACCTGCACAAACAGGAGTTTGTGATCTACAGCGATTTGTAATTTATAGCAGCTGAGGACCCACAAAAACATCCCTCAGGAGAAATGTCTTGCTCCCCATACGCTGGCTTGAAGAATAGAGCAAAAGAAGTGGTTTGCACCTCAGACACTAGCAAGACATGAAAACTGGCTGAACAGCCAGGCTCAGAGGGCTGTGAACGGTGGCACAAAGTCCAGCTGGAGGCTAGTCACTAGCGGTGTCCCCCAGGGGTTGGTAGTGGGGCCAATACTGTTCAACATTGTCATTAATGACCTGGACGATGGACAGAACGCACCTTCTGCAAGGTTGCAGATGATACGAAACTGGGAGGAGTGGCCGACACACCAGAAGGTTGCACTGCCATTCGGAGGGACCTGGACAGGCTGGAGAGATGGGCAGAGAGGAACCTTGTGAAGTTCGACAAAAACAAATCCCTGCACCTGGGGAGGAATAACCTCATGCACCAGTACAGACTGGGGGCTGACCTGCTGGAGAGCAGCTTTGCAGAGAAGGACCTGGGAGTCCTGGCGGGCAACGAGTTGACCATGAGCCAGCAACGTGCCCCTGCGGCAAACAAGGCCAATGGTATCCGGGGTTGCATTAGGCAGAACATTGCCAGCAGGTCGGTGATCCTTCCCCTCTACTCAGCCCTGGTGAGGCCATATCAATGTCCAGTTCTGGGCTCCCCAGCACAAGAAAGACAGGTTTACTGGAGCAAGTCCAGCAAAGGGCCACAAAGGTGAGTAAGGGACTGGAGCATCTATCATATGAGAAGAGGCTGAGAGGGCTGGGAGTGGTCAGCCTGGAGAAGAGAAGGCTATGGGGATCTTATTAATGTGCATAAATATCCAATGGGAGGGTGTCAAGAGGACAGGGCAAGACTCTTCTCAGTGATGCCCAGTGACAGGACAAGAGGCAATGGGCACAACCCACAAAACAGGAAATTCCACTTCAGCATAAGAAAACACTTCTTTACTGTGCAGGTGGTTGAACACTGGAACAGATAGCCCAGAGAGGCTGTGGAGTCTCCATCCCTGAGATATTCAAAACTCAACTGGACATGATCCTGGGCAACCTGCTCTAGCTGATCCTGCCTGAACAGAGAGTTTGGACCAGATGATCTCCAGAGGTGCCTCCCAACCCCAGCTATTCTGTGATTCTGTGACATGGTATTAGAGATGTTACGAGGACATGGTGGCTTCCTTTTCATAATGAATGCAAGTCCATTGCAAAAACACAAAAGGTAAATCTGATGGAAGGATTTAAGGTAAGCTTTGGCAGTTATTTTTGGAGTCAAAGGATCCAGCTGCCATCTGTGTGTAGTTTTGACCCTAACTGTGTTGAGTATGGCCCACAAGTGAGAAAAAAAGCCCTGCTGGAGTTAAAGAAAGAAGCAGCATCTGGAAGGCCCTTTCCAGCATATGTCTATATTTCAATCAGAAGTGTAAACCTCCTGGTTTGAACTCGATAGCCCAGGCTTTGTGAGTGCTGTAACAAGAGTAGCACAGAGTTTAGGGCTGGCTGCTTACCCAGGTCTTGGGTGGATTTTGCAATCCACCAAACTTGGTGTTACAGGTGACTCCCCTGTCTGGGAGTGAGAGAAGCAGGAATGTCAGTCTGAACTCTGTCCACCCTTGAGACACACAGTGGACACCTGCCTTGAGCAGGCTTTGAGTCCAGGCATCATTCTGCCCAAAAAAAGTGTCCAGCACAAATCCTCGTCACCCCACTGCTGGGACCTGGCGGTTACGACGCTCCGGTTGTAAAATTGCCCTCTCCTGGTAAGGCTCAGAGCAGTGATAGCCAGCGTGCTGGGATTTCTTCTCTCTGCTTATCAGGTCCTGGCTGCTATCTTCTCATCCTTCAGCTGATGTTCCTGTTATTTCTCTTCCAGTTGATCCAGAGGAAAAGAATATGTAGTTTCTCACCTACTGTGTGTCAGTGTGAGACAGCTGATTGTCAGCCTACCTGTGAAACTGTCTAGACGCCGTGATGTGCTGTCAAATGCACAAAGTTAACAAAATGATAGGGGAGAATGTTTTCCCTGTGAATCCTCTTTCAGTCGTCATCTCAGAGGTTATTTGTGTCAGTGGCAGGTACAACATTTTCAGATGAAGACATGATTTGATTAATCAACTCTGCCTTTTTAAGATGTTCTAGGTTTTTTCCAAAGTCCACCCATGACATAAGCTGAGGCTTACATAAATCCTCCAAGCGCTGCATGCTGCAGTTACAGGTAGTTTGCAGTTATTTAACTGGTAATGTCAGGAGATAATGGTCTCCTGCTGCTAGATAAAGCCAGAAGAAAAGCCAAGACATTTTACGCCTGGCTTAAATTTAAAAATGAAGGCCTGTTGCTTGGAAAAACAGCTGTTTTGAAACACATCATCAGTTTTTCTTCTTAGGTTGTTTATCCCAGAAAAACAATGAGGAATGGAAAGGAGAAAGGGAACTGCCAGAAATGGTCCCAGGGTCATTTACAGTTCCAAAAAGATAAGATTGTCCGCATAAAGGAATCTTGCCATTTCCAGGCCCTCCTGATATTTTGCTCTTTTTGGAGCATGACAACATAACAGCGGCTGATGTGACTGAAGTCTGTGACTTGGCCCGATTACAGTCTCAGCTCGAAATGTTGGTGAGGACATCAAGCTGCGCAGATGAGGCATTACCTGGAAGCTCTCTGAGCCCGGAGAGACAGGAGCTGTTGTAGGGCTGTTGGCTGGGGCAGAACAAAACCTAGAGCAGGGAAAACAGAGAAACAGGGCCAACCTCTCTAGCCATGCTGTTATACTTACAGCCCCGGAAAAGAATATTTGGAACGTATTTTTGCTCTGCAATGCATCCAAATAAAGGCATTTGCATGATTTCATATGCTAGATCTCTGGTGTCTTTTGAGGGCGTGCCTTGAGGCTGCCTTCAGCACCAACCCCTTGTCCCTGCAGACTGTGGTGGTGGGATGCACTTCACCAAATATTAGATTTCTAAAAGTTAAATGTCTGAGCATAAGTTAGTCATCCTAAGCTTTCCTTACAGTCAACAGGGAAAAAAGGGCATCTCCAGAGGACAGTACATCTGGCCTATTTTAGAGCTCACTTTAGGATCGGATGAATAACCCTCTGCGTTGACCATACCACTGTTTTCTTTTCCATACAGTGCCACGGGAAGGTCCCCCCAGTGCTCTCGCTGCAGCCGTACCCGTGCGGAGTCATGCATGGTGTTTGCACCATGCCAGCTGGCCATGGCTGGAGATGCCGGTGAGCATGGAACGGGCAACGCCCAGAGAACTGGACTTTCAGCTTTCAAAACAGGGCGGGCACATGGTTGTTGTGAATGGTCCCTCGCTTGACCTAAATCCCAGACTATGCCTAAGACCTGTCTGGGAGAGTGCAGCTGGCCCTGGGCCAAGCTGTTGGTAGGAGCGGTCCGGCTGAAGAGCGTGAACAACGGAGCTGCAGCGCGTTGGGCTGTTCCCTGGAACATCCCATTGGTGTCTATGGGTACTCTGGGATCAGACTAAGCAGCCCCCCAGGCTTTGGCATCCTCTCTTTCTGCTCATCTTCCGCAAATCCAAGGAAACCTGACACTGCAATTTGAAATTATCCTTCATCCATCCAAAATTTATAGAAGAGGAGTAGCTTAATGGGCTGGGCCTTGGACTGGAAGAGCTAGGGATTTTGTAGTTATACCTGTGGTGGGCTGTCCACACCCCGTTTTTTTACAAACTGGGAAGAGAACTTGCTATTCCAAACAAGCTCGGCAAAATCACAAAGTCAAACCTCAGTTCTCCTAAGGCAGACAGGCACCGCATAGTAGACTGAAGAATTAAAACAGATCTATAAACTACCAGGATGTCTATCTGGCACGCAAATCTCTGGTGTAACACCCAACCACGCTGGTAAAACTGTATGACGTGCTCAAGGACAGGGTTTGGTGCAGGAGCTGTGGAATTCCCTTCCCCGCTGCTCTTGCACAACGTCACTGCTTGCCGGTTGTCCGCCTTTGCCTCTCGCTTTTCATCCGACCTTCTTTTTAACCTGTTGTACCTTCTCATGACAGGTTGTTCAGGAAAAGAGAGGACTAAGAAACACTGGGGACATTTCTTGACCTTATCCTCTTTTTATTTATTTATATTTACCCAGCTTAGCATCTGCATGTCAGGTATGCTCCTAGAGCATTGCATAGGGGTCCTGGGATAGGACTTCCGATTTCTTTCTGCTTCTATTCTGCTTTACCTTATGCAAGACAGAGGAGCTGAACTGAGACTGCAGCTTGTGTATGCCCCCCCTTCACAAGGAGCCAGTAATTGTTAAATAAATTATATGCTCTTGTGCCCGCATGTTAATAACTCTAATCCTACCTCCAACTACCAGGTTTAGAAATGTGATTAGGGAGGATTATACCTCACCTAATGCCTAATCGCTTGTCTGTTCTTAACTGGCCTTTTATTTCCACACACTCAGCATTAGGAACTTAACCAAACATCTTGCACACAGAGAAAATGCCAAGTGAGTTAAAAATCAGTTGAGGGAGAGCAGGTAATAGCTAGAAACCAGACGTGACTGAGCACTGAAACATTAACCAGTGTGGTTATGACTGCTAGCAGCACCCAACCACTCCCTCTGCGCCCTGACCACTTAGACAGCGAGAAAACCAAAAGGGCTGGAGTTAGATCTCCCACTGGACTGTTTTTTGCAGGTGAAGCATATTTTTTCAGACAATTCTTGCTTTTATTTTTACTTTAGATAGGAAAATGTGGATGCCTTCTCCAGCAATGCTAATGGGCAGGTTGGTAATGGCCACGGTTCAGGAGCTGCCTAAACACCATCCCCTACAGCCTGGTCTCTGCGGGCAAGAGTTTAACTCCTCACTCCCTGTCTCGAGGTGATATCCTAGTGCCAGCATGTAGAAATTACTGTGAACTGAAACCCCGTGATCCCAAAGTACTTTGCGGGTTTGACATGTGCAAGCAGAATCAGGTGACGTGACATTTTTCCTGTGACTGTATAAATTGTACTGAACTCACTGACTCCATCTTCCACCTCGCATGGCCACCTGCAGATATAACACTGCTTGCCCTAATAGTGACAAGGAGAAACAGGCAGCCCTTTGGGGAGCTCCCCAAGCACCAAAATGACAGAAATGGGCAAGTATGACAACTAGTAGGAACAGGGTCTAGATGCCCTCTTCCAAAAAATGAAGGGCCACATCATTTCTGACTTATGCTGGCACAACTCTACTGGCAGAGCTGCTGCAGTTGACTGGCTGAGGTTTAATCTGTATGTCTTGGAGCACCAGGTCCACCTGTTCCCTCCTTTCTTTTCCACTTCCATTGCACCCAGCAACAACTCTCGGCCATGCAGGGCTGAAGGGACAGAGCAATAGGGCATAGGGGTTATACTTCAGTTCTGGTAGCAGCGATCCAAACAAGGAGGTTTTTTAAATCTGCATAAAGGTTTCTGTGGGGGAAAAAAAAAAAAAAAAAAAAAAGCACTTTTTTTCAAGTGGTTGTTTATGTTTTTTATTTCAGTAAAATTAATTCTTTATCATTTGCTTCAGAGCTTGCAGTCACAGCACTCTGTGGGAGCGTGAAGTGTTTGGAGCCTTGGGGAATCTGGGAGGATTTGTTGCTGTTGGTTTTTCTACAGTGGTTGCTATCAGGCAAACAGGTGACCATGTTTAGGAGAGAAGAAAGGAAAATACATTTGTCAGAGAACCGAGATTATGTCCTGCACATGGGCATAGATGTAAATCAAAACACAATAATGGAGAAATACCCAGGGATTTACCAATTCTGGATTAGAAAGAGGATTCTGGTCATGTACTTCAAATCTCTAATCTTGAGCAAGCGAGTAATCTAAATCCACCTAATAACGATGAATGAAATTATAGTTTAGCTAAGTAATTACTCCCTTTTTCCCTTTATATCATTCAGAATAGATTTATCTGTTATTAACTTTGATTGGAACATTGTTTTAAATTGCAGTGCTTTTAACTATTCAAATTTAAGTATCTCCTCTCTTGGTTGATCAAAATCAAAATTGACCTCTACTTTTAGTTTTCAGTGCTGAAAAACCCACTGTGCAGTGGGATGACGTAAACCACTTTCATACTAGACCTCGGTTTGTGAATTTAGCATCTTGGCCACCTCAGAGAGTTCCAGGCAAGTGCTAAGTATTGAAGGAACTGGCTCAGATAAACATGGGTTGTTTGTGGTAGGAGCTGTAGTCAGCCACCTTTTTTATGGACACCCCCTGGACAAGTTTGCTCTAAAAACATTTAGTCCAGAAAAATTTTTAAGCAGTTTTAGTGAGGTAGCACACAGGAAATCCAGCTATGGACCAATACAATGTAGAGTAAAAGCTAGAAGAAGCTATGCTATTGGTTAAGCGTAGGGCTAAGCTCAGGCTTTCTCATGCTTGTGTACAAACCTGGACCAAACTGTGGAGCAACCAGGAGGAGGGAAATTAGAGCATATCTTAGGACAGGCCCAAAATTCATATAACCTGGCTGGATTTGGTGAGGGTGAGCCTGGCAGCAGATATCCCCAGGTCAACTTTTCCTAATGACAGCATGGAAAACCTGCCAACATCCATGCTGTTAAATAGAACAGGGACAAGGACCATATTCTGGCCCTGAGTTCAGGTTGGAGAAAGTGGCTGGACCAAAATTATGCACTTGGCATCAAGTCAACATGAAGCTCTTGTTGCTATATAACAGAATATTTGTGGGGAGTTTCTCAGCCCCTGCAATAACACTGTGGTTTTGTTGCAGCCCGCCAGCCTGAGATTACCGACTGTGTGCCCTGGGATGAGTTAGGAGGGCAGACAGGAGGCCTCCAAGGGTGCAAAACCTGGTAGGAAAGCACTGGAGGTCTGTAAATAGCAGCAGAACCCAAATTTGGTGCAGCATCATCCACGTCTTTTGGGAATAACCTCTGGAGTGCGCTGTCCCTGAAGCCATGCCTAGACATTGTCTTGGAGGTGACTATTGCCATAGTCCCCAACCATGCCAGCAGTCCAGCGGTGTGGACAGTTATTGATTCAGTGCTTGGCCTTGCTTCTTGGCCCTCTAACCAGCAGTGTGGACATGGTTTTTGAGCCCAAGCTACCACCAAACCAGCAGCATGGAGGGCTTCCAGGTGGGACGCAGAGCACACCGTGGCCCAGCCTTGCAGTGCAGATGCAATGTGCACGCAGGTGCCACGCTGGCCATTGGTGGCCCCTCTCCCGCCTCAGGCCACACAGATGGGCTCAGCCCTCTCCCTCTCACCACCTTGCATAACCTGCATGAGCACGAAGTGCCTTGGATGGATGCGGGCAAGTGGAAGCGTTCAGGGCCTTACCCCACGGTTGAGCAGGCCAAAGTCTAACCCCACGGTCAGTGAGCACACTCGCCCTCCTGCTAGCCTCTGTGCAACTCACAGTTGACAGAGACAAGGATCACTGGAGATTTTTTTTTTCCCCCTTCTGCCTGCATTGATCCATGCCTCTCAATGCCTTCCTGAGCCCTTCCCAGCTCTGGGCACGATGCAAGTGCTGGTGCTCAGCTCCAGCACTAGCCTTCCATGTGCAAGAGCGCAGTTAGGTCAGTAGACAGCCCAGACCCTCCTCCAGTTTCCACATCTCCCATGCGGCTCTCAGAAAGTTATGACCTATCATTTTCTAACCAACATAACCCAGTCTTGACTGTGCTTGTAGCCAGGGAGGGGGCAATTATTGGGCTGGAAGAGTAAGGGGAATTAGAAATGCTGAAGGAAAACAGAGGCAGAGAAGGAGAAGAGAAGGAGAATGGCACGCATGAGGTCAGAAGATTTGGGAGATACGCAGTTAAGAGCTTGCTGTTCAGGTCCTGACACATGTTAAACTCTTGCTTCACAGAGCTGCTTGAACAGCAGCAAAATATTCTCCTGGTGGAAGCAGCGCCCAGATTTTGAAGTCCTCCTATCCACAAGAGATGAGAAAGGTGAGTTTCAGGGACATGTCCAAGAATACAAGAGAAGCCTAGGGCTAATGCACTTCAGCAGCTGACGAATTACCTCTTCTGTCCCAGGAAGTCTCCAGCAGGAGCTGGAGACCATCTCACCCCCTGCTTAGCAGGCTGTCTGGCAACTCTCAGCACCGAGCAAGGTAAAATGATGTTTGCTATTTGGCAGCTTCTGCCAGTGAAAATTACTTACCTAGCAGCCTTCATCTCTGGGTGTCTGGTCATAAGTGATCCGCAGGTGGCTTTTTAGTTATCAGACTTTTTTCCTCCTCTCTGCCTCTGTGACACCTGAAAATTCAACTGCTGGATGAACGCTGACCTGCAAATTGGAGGTGGAGGATGACAAGGGGAGAACAGGCTTGTGCCTTGCTTGCTCCTCCAAGGAAGGAAAGCAAGACCTAAGGATTTTGTACTTAAAACAAACAAGCAAAAAAAAAAAACAGTGAAGAGATTCTTTTTGGCTCCACTCTTTGTGGAGGCTGTGTTTTGGATGTGAAGATAGGTTTTGCCTGGTTTTGGTGGGCAATTGGCTGGATGCCTCTGAAATGGGGACCATTAGCTTTCTTGAGTCCCTCTGAAGGCGGGAGGTGGTTCCCACACGCCTCCTCCTGATGCTGTAGCCTTCCTTTTTCGTATTCCCCCTTTTTAACTTCAGTTTGCTGCCGTAGTTCTGTTATCTGTAAAAATGGAGGTAGGAATGCTGGTGTCACATGTAAAGGATCTAGCTAGCATTGCTCTGTCAGTGTCTCTCCAAGCAGAAGGATTTATAGACCTGTTTTCTTGGTCAAACAAAATAAATGGATTTTTTTTCCTCCCAAGACATAATAGTTTCCACTGGGAATGCCACTGTCCCCTACGACTGCCCTTGCTTTGATTAGAAGAGAGCTGTGACAGGACATTTCTGTTCAGCCTGACCATGTGTTTTACCTTCTCGCTAATCGAAAACATCCCTGTTATTCCTCTCACAAGCTGGCACAGTCTCCCATCCCAGCTTTCCTTTGAAGTCACAGTTTCTGACTTTCACTATCTGTTTTTCCTTCTTTGTGAAGGAAGAGATCATCCAAGGGACACGAATATATGCACACTGAAGAAACCTCCAGCTCTGCTCCGGAGCACAAGCAGGCAAGGCTGATAAAACGATATTTGCTCTTCATTTCTGAGGCACAGCCTTGCACAGCTATCTGCTCACATGCAGTTTTCATCACTGCCAGCCTGGGCAGGAGGGTGAGGGCCACATGTAAAGCAGCCCAGACTTTCAGGGCCCAAATAATTCTCTAAAAACAGATCTATCTTCTCTTCCCAAAGTACTGTAGATAATGGGGGTTTCTTGGGACACAAACCCTTGGGTCTCATCTGAGCACAGGACTAGAGACTGCGAGTGCTGGAAAGCTAATTTTTGTTGGGTGCCTATGTCTTGGAGGGGAAGTCACTTTGGGAAAGAAACTGCCACTTTCTAGTAATATTTGGGAGATTTTTAGTTCACGCTGGTCAGTGTATCTTTCTAAAACATCTCCTCCAGGTCAACCAGAAGTTACGCGTTTGATGCATGAATCTGTTTTGGCAGAGCAGAAATTAGCCACCCAAACCAGCTGCCAAAACTCCTTCTATAGTCAGGGGAAAGAGGCACTTCCAAGGTATGTTTTGTTCTACCTTAGACCTTTGTCAAAGGATATATGAGGTATAGCCGAGGTATAACAATAGGACTTTTTCCTTGGATGTTTCTCTCTCAACCCTACGTATAGACAGAGCCTAGATGCCAAACCGATAGGCTCGTGCCAGGTGAGATGCCACCTCCTGAGGGAAATCCTATGTTTTGCAGTATAGAAGAGCTGAGTAGAGGATCATAGTGACATGAAAGTCATAAATGCCAGTCACATGCAAGGGTTAAGGCTCAATCTCACTCCCTGGACGGAGAAGGAAGCAAAGTCAGTCCTTCAAATTTCAAGGTTCTGGTGAATTTACAATATGAATTATTCATTGCCCTAAACAAAGACATTCCCTTATCTACCTCATCTCTACTTTCCTGAGCAATAAATATGGCTGCAATTATTTCTGGTGCAGAAGAGCCAATAAAACGAATCATCTCCCATAAACCTTTCCTTCTGTATCCTATTTTAACGGCAGTAACAAAAACACACTGCTAGAAGCTCATTTCAGACATTCCCCAATGAACGATGAAGACGCCGGAGGACAATGTGCACATACAGATCCTCTTAGGCTTTGGTCCTGCACCAGCAAAGACAACCGCAAATCTGCCCGGCCGTACCAGCCAAAATTAAGGCTTGCACGTTTGGACTTTTTGTCTCTCACACAGGCAGGACGAGCGCTCGTGTATTTGCAGTGCTGCAGGGACTTGGTCTCACCCTGTGCCTGCATGTGCAAAGCACAACCACCCAGCTGGGTCCTGTATCTAGTGATCCACCACGGCATGAGGGAGAGGCCACAGCCAGGAGGTGAGGTCGGGGAGGTCCTCTGCTGGCACAGAAGACAGGGGTGAGGTTGGACAAAGGAACTTTTACTAAGAAGTGCTCATTTTGCTGTGGCACCAAGATGTACTGCCTGAAAACAGGGTTAGTTTCAGTGCCTACACAGAGCATGGGATTCATCTCCCCTGACTTTAAATATCTTGGTAAGGAGACCTGCACTTGAGCTCAACCTGACTTAGGCATTGCACTTGGGCAGGCACAGGGGAGTGAGATGAATTTATGGGTTTGTCCTCACTAACAGTTAAGCATGAGCTCAAACCCACTTCCATGACCAAAACATGTCCCTGTCCACACGTCAAACCCTCTGCCCTCGCTTGATAGGGAGATGCCGGGAGGGAGTCTGGGCACTGCAGCTCACGCTTTCCAGGTAAATCAGTGACACAGGAATCCCTGGCCCATCCACTGCAGACATCCTGCGACTGGCCCTCCCTCCATGCCACATGGACATGCTGGGACCAGGATACAGCAAGTTAATCCATAGTGACATAGAGGGAAAGCTGGTGGCTGCAGGGGCACGTGCTCGCTCTTCAAGCCACCCTCCACCCCACAGCATGAGGAACTGGACAGCAAGGGGGACAATTTTCTCTCTGTACCACATCCCTCCTGTCCCCTTTCCCCCAGTATTTTCTCCTGTCCAGGCTCCCGCAGCTCCAGCCATCCCACCAACACCCCTTTAAGGCATTATTACCACCTTACTCACCTCCCTAAGTCACAGCATGTGCTCAGACTATGGGTCCTCACTATCACCTGAAATGCAGGTTTTATACAAATTAACCATTCACACCTGGTTCTCATTTCTTCGTAATTGCCCTTTTCCTACAGTTTCTTTGTCTGCTCCTTGTTTCAGCTTTTGCACCCTTCATGCTTTTTAATGCTTGGAGCTGTTTCCTATGTCTCATCCGTTCAATATCCTTACTCCCTTTCAAATCTGTTCCCTAAAAACCTTCTTTCCTGCATCCTTTCAGGCTCATCTCCACACCTTTATAAAATAAGAGATCAGACAGTGGAGCAGCTACAGGGACTCAATGTCCCTGGGACATTACAGTTTTAGGACTCTGGTGCTTTTCCCTTTGGGAGCCATTCCTGACGGGACTTTTTGAAGTCCGCTGACCTTAGCCTCCCATCCTGCCATGCTCTGGACACATTAATTACACATTAATTACCTGGAGATGTTCTCCAGGCAGCTGAGCATCCTTAGGGGCCAGCAGCGGACGTGCACGCAAGGGTGCTGGTAGGTGCCCGCTGGCTAAGGCACGGCAAGACTCGCCTCACCCGCGCGGAGCAGGGCTCCCCAGTGGCATTAGCTCCCCTATCCCTCCCTCCCCGTCCGCCTTTGCAAATCCCACCGCGTCCTTGGAGCAATTACGGCGCTAGCAGGGCAGCGTCATCCCAATCAATAGGGCTAATACAGGCTCGCACGCTGGGCTCCCTCGGTGGCGCGCAGCGGAGTCTCGGATTAAGCAGTAATCCTCGCCACAGCCCACAAAGATGGATAAAGTCATCATTTCCATTTTACAAATAGAGCAGCTAAGGCAGAAAGATTAACTGCCTTCCCTCAAGGCTGCGAGGAGTTGGAGCCTTATTCCTGAGCTCAGATGTAACGAGTTTCGCCCTGAGCTCAGATGTAATGAGTTTTGCCCTGAGCAGGAGGAGGAGGCAGGTTACAGATATGGGTTAGGAATCGCAATGTGCTTGGGGTAGGCTCATGGGAGAAGAGACAAGACAGTTTATTAAACTACGATAGCAGGCTGCTAAATCTGGCTTAGGTCCCTGCATCATTTGAGGTCAAGTCTCTGGTTTATGCATATAGACTGACAGATTTTTCACACCGAAAGGGAACTTTGTGGACATCTTAGCTAACCTTTTGCATGATGCCGGCCAGCATCCTCTGTCACCAGTATCTGGCTGAGCTACCGAGTCCACAGGGGAATTAGTGTCCACCCCGTGCTAAAGGCTGACAGGGATGGAGAATTTGTGCCTTCTCGGGCCAAATAATTAAAAGTCCTTGAATGGGGAAACTACTGCCGAGCCTCTGCTTGGGGACCACCGTGTGAATCCAACCCCATCTGGTGAAAACCGAAAATCGTGTGACCAAGCTTTGGTGTAGGTGTCTCCACTGGTGGTGTCTAACCCCAGGTGAGATGAATCCCCCTCCTTTCATCTCACCCTTTGCTGCCATGCTGGCAGAAGATGCTCCCAAAGCACAGGAGCGTCCAGCATGGCCACTCCAATTTCCAACGTGACATTTGTCCAGAGCTTGTTGGAAATCCCATTCCATAGGTTTGCACATGCAGCCTCCTGCCAAATTGGTAGGAGAAACGTGTTGCAAAGCGTCAGTGCTCCCTTCCACCTTCGCACCAGCTCCCCTTTTGGCTGCCCAATGTGAGCTGGCCCTGTGCAGCTCCTCCTGCCTCTGCATGGCCGAGGCTTGTCCCTCCTACCCTGCCTGCCGCAAGGACCTCACCAGGCTCTTGCACCCGCTAAACCCTGTTCCCCGGTCTGGCAATGTGTCACGCCGCTCTCCAGGACCCAACATCCAAAGCTTACCGATCCCAAGGGCTCAGCTGTCAGTTTTCCTTCCCTTAATGCTGATCCGAACGCTCCCTGCGTGACTCCACCAGGGTTTCTGGGCGAGCATATGGCCTGGCATATGGGGAGTTAATACGGCAGCTGCCGCGTAGCCTCGTGGGCTTCAGCGCGGCAACCACACGGGTCTGCTCCAAACGAGAAGCTCATGTGTGGGACGTGCTTGCGTCCCTTGCTTTGAACATGCCTTCCCAACTGGGTGGGTCGGCAGCGGTGGCTGCTTCTCCCCCCGGCTGCTGTGGGTTGACTCCATCGCTGCCCATCGGGGCACGTGGGCAAAGGGGGTTTTGCTCCTCGTTAGCATTGGGAGTCATCCCCATGTGTTTTCTCCCCCTGTTTCTCTCAGTTGCTTGTTTTAACCTTTCTGCCAAGAGAGGACCATCTTCAGAGCATCTCGGCGGGAGCAGGGATGGGTGGTTAAACCTCGAGCGTGCACGGCTGGTTAAACCTGCCTGCTTTCTTGCCCAACTTGCTCCTGTTCGGCCAGAGATGAACTGGGCTCCAGGAGCTCCGTCCTCCAAGTCCTCTGACTTTCTCCTGAAATCATCCTGGATGTGTTAATGAACCCATTTGTTCATGTGACAGCCTTGGCCTTTAGCTTCCACAGCCTTTTTCTTCTTCATGGGTTTCCCCCCAGTATATTTCTAAAGAGCAATGACATCTTCTCCCTGCTCATGGCCTACATAAGACAAGCTGCTTTAGTCTTTCCCCCCCCTCTCCAGGAAAGACTTCCCCTTCCCTTTCTCTTGCTATTGACCCTGACATGGACCTGTGCAAGCACCAGGTGGAAAAGGACGGCTGGCACATTTGGGTACGTGCGTGCTGCAAGGTAGCTGTAAGCTTTGATGTGCCGCTCTGTGCCTTAGTTTCCCCATCTGTAAAAAAGGGAAGAATCATGTTGTCTTCTGTTATAAAATACCTGCGCTGTAGTGAGGATAACAGCGAAACCCATATTGTGTGTGCATAGCTCTGCACATGTATATTTACACATTCATTAGGGTTATTGAATCTATCTTAAAATAGAAATGTATGTTACACAGCTTGGATATTTTTGCTCCAAAGAAAAAAGATCCCTAATGCTCGGAGCCTTTGCCATCATCTGAGCTGATCAAAGGCAACGGAGCAGGACGCCGGCCGGCTGGGCGCGAAGCACGTCAGCGTGGGGGCTGCTGCACGGCGCGTGCCGACTGCCCCTGGATCCCCGCATCAGAGCATCTCCCACATGTCCTGCTCTTCCCTTGCCTTTTCCGGATCCACTCTTCAAATCCCTGTGCCAGTTAGTCCCTGCTTTGCTGGAGCTCGCAGCCCCATCCCGGCAGCACGCAGTCAGCGTCAATCACGGCTTATGCTCACTTCACACCTAGTGACCACAAATTAAGCAGGAGGGGGTGTAAAAAAGCTGGTTACCAAGAGCCTTGGGAGACCTTTGTATTTCCAGCTGGTTTTTCAGCGATTATCATTCGCCCTTTCAAACCTCTCTGCGATACCAAGGGCTGGAAACATCTCATAGAAATTGCTTAAATGAAACCTGAGGTTCTGGAGAACTACTATGCCTTTAAGGGCTAAGGCTTAAATATTTCACAAGCAATGTGAAAGTCCTGATAAAATTGCAGAAGTTGGCCCCACCAAGAAAGTCCTGACATCTTTTAGACAACATCGTGCCTGGCTTTACGTCTGCAAATTGGCGGCTTGCATTTAAGATGCCCCCAAAGCGCCCTATGGCCATCCGTGACGCCACTTTGGGGACAGAGCTGTCGCCGGGCCACCACAGGAGGGCAGTGCGAGTTTGAGCGTGCCGGGAACCCGGCGGAGGACGGACGAGCTGAAACGGGGGGGGAAATGCCCCAAATCGTGCTGGCGGCGCCTCATTTTGCCTGCAGACAGGTCTTGCATGGGGGTGTCCACCATCGATGTCCTCTACCCACCTAAGAAAACCACGTTGTTTAAAGAGGGGCACAGCAAGCTCTACAAAACCGTACTCTCTCCGCACGCTGGAAAAATTTGGCAGTTCTGCATGATTTTCCTTTAATGAAACCAGCCCAAAGGCACCTGCAGTCAGCGGCAGATCCCAGGAAAGCCGGCGCTGGGGGTGCTGGAGGGGCCGTCTCGCCCGCTCCCCGCGGCACCGTTAAGGACGTACAAGCCACTCGCTGCTTCGGGTAATAGTTTATTTTCTCCAGGGGTGGCAAATGTGCAACAGGTACGTTTATAGGACTGCCATTTCGTTAGCCAAGGGGAGTCGCGACCCAACAACAGACCGAAACAAAGAAATCAAAGTCTACCACCCTACAGCAATTAGTGCAAGTCAGGGGAAACATCCGTTCGACACAGGAAAACAACGAAAAAAGGTGTTTCCAAGCCACAGGTATTTTCTGCGGGGCTGCGAGGCGGCTACGCCGCTTGGGGAGGTGAGGGGGACCTGCAAGTGCCGGCGAAACGGCAAAGGCTATTCCTCTCCTTTTGCAATATTTCGTTTCTCCCGAACCCCTGCGAGAAGATGCTTTTGCACAGCTCTCCAAAGGGTTGTGAGCAGCAGGCCGGGAGTCACCTTTGCAGCTTCACGCCCGGCCCGTTGCGTACGGACGACGTCCCTTTTTGCGGCAACACCCGGCGAAAGCAGACGTGGTCCGAGCAGCGTTTCCCCGACGCTGTTTTCCCCACCGCGGTCTGGATTATCCAGCAGATAACAGCAGCTGGTGAGGAGCAAGAGTGTAGCCATATGTTGCTGCTAACAAGCATTTACTGAAGCTGGTTCCTTTCTGCGATTCCCAGGTGCCTGATTAGCGCACAGCCCCTCTGAGCAATTTTCAGATTTTTCACCCTCTCCCCCACCCCCAAATCTTTTTTCTTTTTGGCATTAAAAAAAAAAAAAATCAGAGCCAGCATACAAGCATAACATTGGGTTAAAAACAAGAAGATTAAAAAAAAAATCTTCAGAAATGTCTTAAATGGCTAAAATGTAATTCACTTTTCTTTTTTCTGTGATTTTTTTTTTTTTTTTTTTTTTGCTCAGAAATACCCCGCTTGTTTGGATCGTGCTAGTGAGAAGCCAGCAAGGCTTGCAAAGCCCGGGCTGCGGACGCCCACCCGCCCGCCAGCACCCGCTGCGCTTCCCTGGCCAGGGGCTCCCAGCCTCTCGCGGGGGCTGCTGCCTCTCCCGGGCATGGGAGGAATTTGCAAGCCTGGAAGAAGGTAGCTGCATCCAAACGGTCTGTTGGGAACGGTCCTGGGGCTGTACTAACATCTCACCTAGGCCTGGGAAGGGTTTGGGATGGGGCTAGTTGAGCCCAGTGCTGCTGGGGACTGCCCCGATGGCTGCAGCCCAGCCGGGACCACAAGCACGGTGCCACCACATCAGTGAGCCACCTCCTCCTGGAGCCCAGTACTGACGACTGCCATAACCGACTTCCCTGTGGATTTCCAGAGACGGCTGAAGGATCCCGCAGCCAACTGGGGCGCTTGTTTTTCATGAAGTAACTGATTTGGCAGGTCCTTGAGCGGTCTGGTGTTGAGGAATAGCAAACCGAAACCGTCGAGAGGTAGCCGCTTAGCACAACTTCTATAAAACTTGCTTAGCATGAGGAGCTAAATTTGCTGAAGCCTTAGGCCGCGCTTAGATAAAATGATGAACTTTTCCTTAGTCCAGTAAGAAAAGGGCCTCAGAGCCGGTTCCAGCTGGGAAGATAAGGGAGCTACAAGCAGTCTGCATTGCTGCGCCTCACCCTCCGACAGGGAGGACGTCAAGGCTTGGAAATAAGACCGTTAGGGCATTAGGACCTTGAGGGGCAAAGCCTTAGCTCATTGCTGGGGCAGTGATAATTGCAATGATTTAGAATCACCTCCTCCTCCTCCTCCTCAGGACCTTGAGAGACAACAGTAAGACCCAACAAGAAACGAAGGAACAACCGTCAGCAGAAACCGCAAAAAATAAAGATAAGGGAGAAAAACAGCCTGCCTAGGAACAACGATTAGACCCAATGAGGAGCAGGAGACCCCAGACCTAAAAATTACTATTGGTCTGAACTACCGCGGGAGGGCTGGGAAACTTAATTTGGAAAAGCTATAATTGCCCAGGGATTTCTTTGTTCGGGGTCCCTCTTGGGAGGCACCCAGCTCGAGCTGTAACTACTGCACGCGTGTAACTAAAATTTAATTATTTAATTTGCTTTGATTTGGCTCTGAACTCTTCTGCGGGAACCTAGGGTCGGGCCCTGTTAAGGTGGCCGACAAGCCTAATTTCCCTAACAGTTTGGCGCCCCAGGTGGGACCCTAGGCGACCATCGTTGGGGCCTCTCCTCTCCAAACGATCATCTGGCGCCATGGGGTGAGTCCACCTGGGATCTTTGGCAACGACAGGCACCAAGAAGGTGAGTCTTAAACTCCCGCCTAAATTCTAAATTCTGGTCTGGGAACAGTGCACCGAAGGGGTACGCGGGCCGGTCACCGTAAGGCGTACCAGGGGACGGGTGCGAGTCCCATCCCCAGGGTCTGAGTGGGTTTTGAGTCCCAGCTCGGTGCAGCCGGAGAAGGGGTGCGAGTGCGGTTCCCAGAGAGCGAGAGAAAGAGAGTGTGTGACCCCAGCGGCCGCAGGGACTGGTGTTACTGGTAAGGAAGCGCGCTGCCTGACGTGCTTAAGCCGCACTTTTCAGGAACTCAATATGGGGAATAATTTCGGCATAGAAAAGGGGACGCCCTTAGCCGAAATGTTGGAAAACTGGAGTAAGATTGATGGTACCAAAAAAAAAAAAAATCTAAGGAAAAAAGGTTGATCCAGCTGTGCCGGGAGGATTGCCCATTCCTGGCAACGGAGGGAAACCCAGCGGCACGGTGGCCACCGCAAGGGACTTTTGATCAGCAGGAACTAACTATCTTGTGAAATCATCTAGAAGACAGGTTTCCCAGTCGAATGGATTACTGGTATGTTTGGGAGAACTGGGCATGGGCGCGGGAGCATTTGAGCCAGGAGGGAGGGAGGAAAGAAACCTGCTGAAGGTGACACTTGTGCTAGCAGATACTCGTACCCCGGACTGTGCTCCAAAAGTTTCTGCTCCACCTGATATGCCTGATGATCTATCTGTCATTACTTCTCCTTCTCCTCCTCCTCCTCCCTCTTCTCCACCGGCTGCCGGACTCTATCCTATGGCCTCCAACGTGCTGACTAACCCTGCCGCTTTACAGCTGGGGGAAAGGGAGGGGCCGGTCCCCCCCTCCTGTGCTGCGGGTATCTACTAATCAACCCCGGGACCCCGGCGATCTCGCCTTATGGGGGGGTAAAATGCCGAGATTAAGAAAAGATGCAGAGCGATGTGTCCAGTTATTTTCTAATATATGCACCGGGCACAACCCAAACTGGAGTGATACCCAAATTCTTTTGAGGGAATTATTTCAACCAAAAGAATGGGATAAGATAATTAAAGATGCAGAAGAAGCGCAGCAAGCTGGGGGAATAGAAACCTCTGGCTAGCAAATGACCCAAATTGGGATTATAATAATGCAGGAGATAGAGCTGTGTGTCAAACAGGACTCTGAAATTTAGTAGAAGCAATTAGAGCATGCAGAGAGTTAGGAGTAAGTTGGACTACAGTGCAAGAACGCAGACAGTGATTAGATGAACACCCCCACGACTTTTGGGGACTTTTGCAGTAAGCCTTGCTAAAATATGGAGGAATGACCCCACAAAACTTCAGTGATGCTTTTGCAATTAGTGTTTTTATAGATCATTATTTGAAACTGGGCATCCTTAGAGCCTGTGAATCCCCGTACAACACTCCGATTCTGCCGGTCAAAAGAACAGGCAGGATTCTGATGGCGATCTGGATTATCGCTTTGTACAAGACTTAAGGGCTATAAACATCGCTCAGATATCGAACTTGCAGGACATTCAGTGTTAATACAGTATGTGAATGATCTGTTATTAGCAAGTAAAGATTATGAGACAGGTTTAAAAGACACTATTTCTCTATGTAATGCTCTTGCAGAAAAAGGGCATCGAGCATCTCTGTCTAAACTTCAGCTGTGTCAATGAGAGGTGAAATATTTGGGTTTTATTTTAAAGGAAGGACACAGATTAATTGATCCAGAACGGGTAGAGACAATTCTTAATATGCCCCGTCCTGTAACAAAAAACCAACTTAGGGGATTTTTAGGAGCTGTAGGATTTTGCCGACCATGGATTCCTGGGTTAGCAGAACTTACTAAGCCTCTAGTACAGGCAACAAAAAAGGAGGAGATAGAGCCTTTGGCCTGGGGTCCAGAAAGGGAAAAAGCTCTTACAACTGTAAAAAAGGCATTGGTTTCAGCCCCAGCTCTTGGGTTACCAGATTATAGCAAACCGTTTGAATTGTTTATCCATGAACGACAGGGAGTAGCAAGTGGGGTACTCACCCAAAAACTGGGTACTCACCCAAAAACTAGGTCCTCACCACAGACCAGTGGCCTATTACTCCACGCAACTAGATGCGGTAGCTCAAGGCACTCCAGGATGCATCAGAGCAATAGCAGCTACGGCAGCTCTTATTGAAAAAACAGGACCTGTAGTTTTGGGTCACTCATTGACTGTGTATGTGCCACATGAAGTAGAACTGTTAATGAAACAATACGCGACTCAAGCACTGTCCCCACAGAGAGCTCACCGCTATGAACTGATGATATTACATGCAGATAATGTGGCCTTAAAGAGATGCAATATCTTAAATCCAGCAGCACTACTGCCTCTACCTGAGGATGGAGAGCCGCATCATTCCTGTGAACAGGTGATCGTCAGCTTGAGCAAGCCCCGGGAGGACCTTAAAGACAAACCTTTGGGAAACCTGGGCTTAGTTCTGTTTACAGATGGATCATCCTATTATTTGGACAGAAGGTGCCACTCAGGTTATCCTGTCACTAACATCTTTGAGGTGCTTGAGGCCAATCCTTTGTCTCCGTCTGTAAGTGCTCAAGGAGCAGAATTAATAGCATTGACCCAAGCAGCAAAAATAGGTAAGAACCTGCGGGTAAATATCTATACCGATTCTAAATACGCATTTGGAGTATTTGATGCAACAGGGATGTTATGGAAAGAACGAGGATTCTTTTCGTCATCAGGAAAGAAATTAGCTAATGGAGAAGGAATATGTAATTTGCTGGAAGCAGTTCAACTGCCCCAAAGAAACTGCTGTAATACACTGCCCAGCCCATACTAAAGACACTACAGAAATTAGTAGGGGAAATACGTTAGCTGACACCGCTGCGAAGGCTGCAGCCCGACAACCTCTGAGAGAACGTATGGGGCAGTTCCAAGGATGGACCAAAGTGAGTGGCCAAATTAATAGACCCCAAAACTATGTATGAAAAAGACTGCTCAGTGGAAAAGAAAAAAAAAAACAACGGAAATAGTGGGAGGCAAAACAAAACGATGATGGAATATGGACAATTGGAGGAAAACCAATTCTACCAAAAAAAATATTTAATTACTATAGCTAGGTGGTTTCACGATAAAGCTCATGGGGGACCCGAGGCAATAGCTAAGCAGGTACAGAAAGTATGGGCTGCTCCAGGAATTTATGCGGCTGCTAAAAGAATAACGAACAGCTGCCTGACCTGCCAGAAGTTTTTTAAGTAGCAAACCAAGCTCATAGTTAGGGGGACGACCATGGACCTACTTCCCTTTCCAAAAGCTACAAATAGATTATGCGGATATGCCACCTGCCAATGGGTACAAACACAAACACCCAGCTCGAGCTGTAATTACTGCACGCGTGTAACTAAAATTTAATTATTTAATTTGCTTTGATTTGGCTCTGAACTCTTCTGCGGGAACCTAGGGTCGGGCCCTGTTATGGTGGCCGACAAGCCTAATTTCCATAGCACTGGTGAACATCTGGCTTCCCAAACATCACTAATGTCAGTAGATTGGGGTAGATGGGTGGGAAGAGAGACATAACTTACCTCGCTATAGCTATAGGAAAGTGAAGCAGTTAGTCCAAGCTAGTTCTCCAAACCACACTAGTAGACAGTGGATGGGCAGGTGCAGTCGATGGTGATTCACCCCATGCTTGGGAGGTCCAACGTAGGTGGGATGAATCACCCTCCAGCAGTACCTGCCTCCCTCCAGAGCAGTGGCAAGTTTAGATGAATTCGGCTTGCGGATTAGGACACCCAAACTTCAAGTGTCAACATGCAGGTTGTCTCAATGTGCACGAGGTGTCTGTTACTTAACTTAGAAATGGCTGAAAGAAGCGCGATGAGTCCCACCATTCACACCTGGCACCTATTTTCTAGAGCTTTGCACGTCTTTCAAACAGAAGCATTAAAATAACAAGGAAATTCTGCAGCAACAAAAAATGCAGGCCTCATGTTAGTGTTATCTGTGTGCTCAGGTATCTGCTGCATCCAGGCTATGGTGAGAAGACGAGCAAGAAGCCACTGCACCAAGGCTTGGTGCTCCTCACGCCTGTGTCGACTGGAGAGACGTTGCTGCGGTAGAGGACTTGCCTGGTGCGGGGAAGGAAGGAGAGCAGAGTCCCCAAGGAACGCTCTCCGAAGTTGGCCAAGCACCCACTTTGATACCTGTGGCCTGGAGTCACCACACAGCATTGAAATGGGAAGAAACAGGGTTTGCTATAGTCCACCCTCCCCGTCCCCATCGTGCGCTCAGCCAGCAACCAGCTACGTACAACCCAAACCAGCGCAGTCCGGGAAAATCAACCTTAACTTGTTCATGGTCATCGGAGTCACCACGCAACCGGCTTCCTCGAGCCAGAAACGTTACTGGCCAGATGCTTAAATAAAGCATCATTGGTTTCTTTCAAAAAGTACCTTTGGAAAGCGCCAAATTTGGATGTTGGGCAAACCCCAGTTAGGATGAGCACAGCTCACCTCCAACACGCCGCACCGCTTCTCGAGCGGCTTAGGCCTTCCCGGGTTTGCAAAAGAACCAAGTCTCGCTAAGAATTTAAGAGCATCAATTAATACAGTTTAATAAATACGTAAAAGGATCTAGTCTTTCTTTTTTCTTTCGGTTTCTAGCGTCAATAAAAGTTAAGGATGATTGTCCCGTGAGTAACTAAGGCAAATTTGTTTGCATGTGTTGTCGCTCTCTCTCCTTTTTTGTTTTTTTTTTCCATTGTTTTGTACATAAAGCAATCACATAAAAATAGTTATAAATAGAAAAATTGCAAAGGTTTTCCCCCATAGACAAATAGGAAAAAAAAAAACAAACAAAAACAAACCAACAAACAAATCGAGACAAAAAAACCACCTTGCTTCAAGTTCTTGTAGATTATACAGTACTCAGCATCTTTGGATACTTTACAATGACTCCAAATTGTAGACAAAAAACACCTGAAGTAACCAGTCAGCTGCAAAATGGAGTTTGTATAAGAAGTCGATACAGATTTAAAAAAAAAAAAAAGTTTGATGCAGTTTTAAAAAGTTTTCTTTTATTCTTTTTCTTTTTCTCCACTGGTTTGTTGCACACAGAGTTTTTGGGAGGGGAAAGCTAGTGTCGGGCAGTTCACTGGGATCAGTCGTTTCGGTGATTTCTCCGAACAGCGAGTACTCGCTCCTGTCCCGGCGGGGAGGTGCCACGTCCAAGCGTGGACTCGTTGCGCCCGCCGACGCCAAAAACGAGACCCCCGCTCAGCCGTGGCTTCAGAGCAGCACCAGCAATGGATAAACCCAAAATTAAAAAAAAAAAACCCTCCGGTTCTCTCGTCCCCTTTGATTCTGCTGATGTGGAAATAAAACAGTAAAGAGAGAAATTCAAAAAAAAGAAAAAAAAGCCCTAATTTTTAACATTTACATTTTTTGAGCTCTGGTGTTATGTCTGGCAAGCCTTCCTCTCCTAACCCACTTCTTGAAGGCCAAGGCGCTCCGCTGCGGCTGCTGGGCTGAGCGAGGCTCGCGGGGCGAATCCAGCCAACCTGCCGCTTCTTGGCCTCGAGGGAATTGGGGAGCAATAAGGGCTCGGGGTGCCCTGGCGCTCGGTGACACACGTTTTCGGGGGGATCTTTAGTGGAAGCCTCTTCCACGAAGGTCCCCTGAGACACGAAAACTGCCGCAAAGCTTTTTTTTTTTTTTTTTTCCCAATCAAAATTGCAGCTTTGGTGACACCCAAAAGTGCGTTGCAAATTTCTGTCACCGAAATATATATAATTTGGAGGTGGGGGAGGAATTAAGGACAAATAGCCGGACATTTCAAAACGGTCAGCGGGCGTGAAGCTGAGGGAGCTGTTCTGCCTCTTTGGTTTGAACCGGCTTTTTCATGTCAAAATTCCCCGCGTGCTGTATTTTCGCAAAGCGAGGGTTAAAAAAAGAAAAAAAAAAAAGCTCAGAATCGAAACATTTCCCATCCTTCCAGAAAAAAAAATTTTCTTTACATCTTCACATTTTCTTTTTAAGCGGCTGCGGTTAAAACGCTCGGGATGGGGTTTGGTTCCCCTTCGGCAATGTCGGAATGGAACCAAAATAACCCAAATTCCCCCCCGGCTTCGCTCCTGCATGATATTCAGCCTCTTCTTCTTTCTTCTCCCAGCTCCCGGAGCAAATCGCGTTGCTGGACGCGGGGTTAAAAACACAACCCAAACCCCCCCAAAAAAGTCCTGTTGACCAAAAGGGCCGAGGAACGCAACGTATCAAAAGGCAGTCCGGACGGCTCGTCCGCGCCCGGCGGGCGGCCGAGGCCTCCCCGCGAGAGCCGTCCGGCGGAGACGGCCGCGGGGCTAAGGCAAGCGGCGCTTCCAGGAGCGCCCGGGGCAGCGGCGGCCCCGGCGGCGGCACGGGCGCGGCTCGCTTGGCGGGAGCGGGCGGGCGCGCGGCGAAGCGGCGGGCGGCCCTGCGGCGGGCAGCGGAGCCCTCTCGGGGCCGGTTTAGTTGCCCGCCTCGGAGATGGGGGCCACGTGCGCCAGCCCCGCCAGGCCGCTGAAGCCCGCGCTCCACGGGTCGGGCAGCGGGAAGAAGGGCTGGGCCGCGAGGTCGTCGTTGCGGCCCAGGGCGAAGGCGAAGAGGCCCGCGTTCCTCTCCATGTCCAGCTGGGCTCGCCTCAGCAGCTTCAGCTGGGTCTCCTCGAAGCGGCTCTCGAGCTCCTGCAGGCTGAACGCGTCCTTGGCGCCGCCGAGGAAGCGCTCGGGGCTGGGGCCGGGCAGGCACACGGGCCCGCCGCCGAGGTGGCCGCCCATCTCCTGCAGGGCCGGCGGCACGGCGAAGCCCTTCTCGCCCGGCGGGCCGCCGGGGCCGAAGAGCAGGCTGGCGGCCCGCCACGCCGCCGGCTTGCGGCCGCGCCGGGGCCGGGCGATGCGGCAGCTCTGGCGCTTGATGTGGCGGTGGAGGTGGTCGGAGCGCGTGAAGCTCTTGTAGCAGAACTCGCACTGGTAGGGCCGCACGCCCGTGTGGATGCGCATGTGGTTCTTCAGGTCGTAGTTGTGCACGAACTTGGCGTTGCAGTGGATGCAGAGGTAGGGCCGCTCGCCCGTGTGCTTCCGCATGTGGATCTTGAGCTTGTCCTGCCTGCGAAACAACAGCCCGGTCAGCGAGGCCGCAAGGGATGCGGCCGTATCTCCCCCCACCCCACCCAAATCAGGAGAAAGAAAATGGGTTTGAAGCCTTGAGAAGACAAGAGGCGGTTGCAGGGGCTGAACCACCCAGAGACACAGCCCTTGGACCAGCTCCTCCATCCCTCAAGGAGGACTTTGGCCCTGTGATGGTGGGCGTTTGGCGTACTGAGCTTCAGGACTCCCGCAGGGCATGCAAAAAAAGGTGGCTTTGGGCCCGCTCGTTGGGCTTCTGGACCTCGCTCGGGTTTGCAGCGGGTGGAGGAAGGGCTGGCCTGCCCCATCGCTCGTGAGGGACAGCCCCAGCCCTGCAGGAGTTTGCAACGAGTCCGAAACAGCTTAATTGGAAAAGACCAAAAAAAAAAAAAAGAAAGGAATAAAGCCTAACTGCACATGGGAATACCCACAGAAGCAGAGATATGTTTATGCAAGCAAATGAGGGAAAAAGGTGATGTGAGAGAGCCTGGCAATCTGGGCCGGCACTGCTTAACGACGTCTCTCAGCGCTGAATTTCCTCTTATGCTTTCAGCGACCACTGGGTGTCTCAGGAGCTTTCGCTTGAAGCCGGAGCCGCTACCCGGGCGAGAGCAGGGGCGTGCGGGCACGGGTGGGCGCTTTGCAGGGGTATCGCTCGGAGCGATAGCCTCCAAGGCCGGCACACACACACACGCACTTGCACTTCCAGCCTCCAAGCTGCAGGGATTACACAGATTTTGGAGACGGTTTTTAAATGCCGCCACGGGATGGCACAGCACCCATCCCAATGGCATTTATTTACAAAGACGGGATTTCTAGGGGGGAAACACCTAAAAGAGGCAGGAACATTTTCCCCAGCTGGCCATGCAGTCACTATTTTTTCCAATAAATAAATATTTCCTTCTGCAGTCTACAGAATCACAAGGAAGGCATACGATTATAAAAAGCGAAGCTGCCTGCGCCGAGCCAAGTATGCTGTCTAGATGGCACAAGTGGAGTTCAGCGCGGAAAGTAAGTAAACAGCAGGGAGAATTTGGGCTGGTCTCTGAAATGCTTTTGGTTTGATCTGTCCAAGACGTTAGTGCTAAGAATATATGAACAGAGAATATATAGAGTCATGCTATTAATATAGGTAAAATACATGGGCATGCAAAAAAGCAAAAATACATTTATGTTGGCAGGTCGAGCACTAAAAACGTGCAAGGTGCTGCCCGCGCACCCATTTCTGCCACCCTGTCTGTGCACATCTTGAAAATGGGTCACTTCTTCACCAGATGATGCTTTATTCCCCTGGGCAAACCTGCCCCAGCCCAGCCCTGCACCTGCGGGATAACGCAGCTGCAGCACAGGTGACGGAGATGCTCTCTGCCTCTACGACAGCTCCAAGGAGCTTGCACGACCTCCGGTTTTCCAAGGCTTGTAACTTGTGCGGATTTTTAGGGAGGCAGAGAAAAGCACCACGCGGGCCCTGTGCCAGCGCCAGCAGCACATCCTAAGCTCCCACTCCGAAGAGCCAGACCTGAACTTTGCAAAGACGCTGCTGCCCCACGATCTGAGCACGGGCACGGGGCCCCTCAGCCTCGCTCCCGGGAAGGGCTGAAATCGGTTCTCAGAAAGAGACAAAGCAGCACGGAAAATTTCAGCCCGGATGCATCGCGTTCAGCGATGTTACGAGCGGACGAAAACAGGGTCTCATAATGCAAAGCGTTGGGAAACATTAATAAAAAGCAGAGCTACCAGCCCCACCTATAATATAATTTAAGCCTATATATGTAATGTTTAACCTAGCAGGATCACTTCTCCTAACAAACACGCGGCGTGCCAGGACTGTACAATGTAAATACAGGCAGAGCTTTTTCAGGCTATTACCAATCTCCGTCAGCAGACAGGGAGAAACTCGATCCTTCCGCGCACATCCCTACCGCCGCGGCGGCCCGTGGGCTATAGAATAAGAGAGGTTTTCCTGGCTCTTTTTCTTCCAAAATACTAACTTTCAGGATATCCAGATGCACAGGGAGAAGCGGTTAAATGCCGTCGCTGGTAGGTTGTGTGTTTTGAGCAAGGTGCCAGGGCTGCGCCGGCTCTCGCGGCTCTCCGCGTGCCCCGTCCACGGCGGGTGCCCGCCGCTGCGGGACCGGCGCTGGGCTCGCGGGCGCGCCGAGGGAGAAAGGCGCTGCGTGCGTGTGAATACCCTTAATGCAATTGCGTCGGGAGAGCGATTAGGGCTCTGCGAGCTGTCACAACACAAATAATCCGAACAAATAAAGTTAACCTTTCTGGCTGGAGCGGTTTCTCCTTGAACACTCTGGGGCTGCCGTGGTGGAAAAGCTGAAATATTTGCAGTTTTCTTTAGTCCTTCAGCAGTGCAAAGCGGCAGCCCAGACCCTGAGCAGCCTTTGTTTAAGGAAAAAATGATGAGCTATTAAATGAAGTCCTGCTTCCTGCAATTAGACGTTCGCGACAGCCGGGACTGATGCAAGGTCCTTGCCGCGGGATGCAGGGAACTCTCTCGGTTTCCTCCAGTAAATTCACTCCTACACGGTGCCGGGAGTGCAGATATAATGCACGGCAGGGATTAATCCAGGAAAAATAATGCACGGCAGGGATTAATCCAGGAATGCCGGTGGGGAGCCTGGGCTCCCCGGCACCCCGCTCCGCGGTGCCCGGCTTTGCATCTCCCCGGGGAGGTGCTGCTGGCTGCAGTGGGCGAGAGCCCGATGCTCTCAGCAGGCAGGAGACTCCCCGGGAGAGCGAAACATGTAGCGCAAGCGGCCGCACGAAGGAAATCCTGGCAGAAAGCTGCTTCGACATCCCAACCGCTCCACTTCGCCTCGATATACGTTACCCTCGCGTTATAGCACTACTGAATGTGGCTGAAAAACACATTAAACCCAAACAGATGTGGGCTATTCAAAGTGCTTCCCAGTGCATTAAAAAAAAAAAAAATCTTGAAATTTCCACTTTGCGCAGTGTGTTAAAGTAGGAAAAAACCCTCCAGCCTTCAGCTCTGTGCAGGGTGGAGGGAGCCTTTGCTTGGACCCTGCACACACACCGCGTGTGAACGACTTCGTTCCAGTGAGCGATGATGCAAGGGGATGGGGACGCGGGGGACTGTGCCTTCGGGCAAGTCCTAATTTCTTCTGTGATCATTTGCTTGGTTTAAAGTCCTCCTAACCTCATGCTTCATATTTAGAAGCTGCCGAGCATAAGGAGGGCATAAAGGAGCTGTGACGTTTAAACAGCGCCCGGCACTGATTGCCACTTCGGCATGGGATGTGGCACGAAAAAGCCCAAGGTGCAGAGCTTGGGGGACCAGCAGGTTGCAGGAGCAGACCCTCGCTGGCCAAAATGAAATGGGAACTGCCTCCACAGTTCAAAAACAACTTGAAAACCCCCCAAGGAGGAGCAGCTCAGCATGCTGTGGCTTTCTGAGACCCCTCTGCCAGCCGTTGGGAAGATGAGCACACCAGAATTGTCACCCAAACCCTCGTAGCAGCTTTTGCAGTGAGCGTGAGTCAATACCAACATCTCTCTGTGCCTCAGTTTCCCCCCCAAAAGCTAACGATACTGCCCTTGTTTGTAAAGAGCTTTGGGTGCCCTCTGGAAGGACTAAGCTCAACCGTTCCTGTTATGGGAAAGGTGTCACCACTCTGCCAAGTCGCACCACTTCCTTCTCTGCAATTATCACTAGAGCATCACACCCAGAAGCAGTGACATGGGCTCAGGAGAGACCTGGCTAAGCCCCAGCCGTGGCCTGACCTCCAGTCTGGAGATATATCCACCGAGGTGACCCCACTGCTCTTCCCGTTGCATGCCCCAACAGAGGAGCACGCGTATCCAGAGCTGATGATTGGGTGCTGACACTGCTATGGGACACCGGGAGCCGAAGCCAAATACCTGCAGTCAGGAATTAGCGCTGGGCACCGGCCTTTGGCCTGCAAAAACCAGGGTGAGCAGGATCACGTCACGCACACTCGGCTGAGGCACGATGCTCCGCGCATTATAATACGGTGTCTGCTGCACTAACGGAGCAGAGCATGGAAATTTATTTTCAGGTCAAATCCTCATCATCTGCATAAATTCCACTTGGATATTATCATGGAGATGGGAGAAGAAAAGACAGGCTGAATGCGGGAGCACCCCAGGTGTTTGGCCACTGTCGGAGCTCAGCATTGCCTGCTGCGCACATCGCTTTCCTCTGGTTTGCTCGCCCCAGCCTAGCAGGGATCTCCGGCTCACACGCAGCCAGGAGCTGAAATACCATGCTCCTGTCAGAAAGCTTTACTATTATGGTAAAGATTGTACTCATTAGATATTAATTATACCTAGCAAGAGCAGGTCCAGGAATCTATTTGTCTCTGCTCGCTGATTAAATTTGACCAGCTTTTCGGGGAAGGGTTGCACGCCTCATGTTTGCACAGCCCTCTCAGAGCCCACTCCAGTTTATCAGCATGGAGAGCTCTGCTAGGGCGCACAGAGGTGGTAAGTCCTGGAATCGGCACAGAGGGTGGATCTCAGCTTGTTGTCTCCGCTCAGACCTGTCCTGGAGCGACCTGCCTTAAGACTAAGTTTTTACCTAACTTGAAATACCTAAAAATTGGTTGCTTAATCTAAGCCATGCGGGCTGTCTCTGCAGTCAGCGATGGAAAGGCACCCCTCACTCATCTACCTTAGCGTTGGCCAAATGCCTCTGAAGGTGCCTCTTGCTTCCCACTGACTATGGAGGGGGCCTGGGTGCCGGACTCTCGGAGGGTTGATGTTAGGGGTGATGAATCCCACCCTTGCAGACAAACGTATAACAATTAGGACCACTCTGGCCTCAGAAAGCGCAAACGCTGTCATGTTTAAACATGTGCGACTTGGTTGTGGTCTACACCGATGCCAAAATGATGTGCAAAACCAAGTTACATCCCACAGCTAAATGTCCCTCCTCACTCAGCACATCTCCCAGCACATTAGAGATGAAGCTTCTTTGGCTCTTTCACCAAAAACAGCCATCTGTTTTCCACTGGTCTTAGGCACAAACAGCTCTTTCTGCTCCAACCGTGGTAAACTATGGTGAGGCTGAAAATCTATTATTTATTTCAGCTTTTGTTGAGCAAGTGGTTATGAGAGATCATCCACAAGCCACCCAAATACGTGGGTTTGTTTTCTTTTTTTCTTTCTTTCTCTCCTTCTTTCTCTCTTTCTCCCTCCCTCCTTTTTTTCAAAGAGAGAGAGTTCAGGCCCTGGTTTTTTTTGCTACTCTCTTTAGGGCAAAAGAGACATAATTTAGGCACCTGTGTCTCCATAGCCCTGCTTTACTGCTGGTATGACAGTAACTGTGCTAAAGCACAGCAACAGAAAACCACTGAGAAGTAGCAAGTGAATGCAAATGACCCTTGCAGACCCAGCAGAGAAGTCACCGCGACTTCTGACGAGGGTCACCACTCCCTCATCCAGAAAAAATTGCCCCTACGATGTAAGTTACTGCCTCTGCAGGTGGAAACTTCTGCCCTTCAGTGACAAATCAGTTATTAGCCCTTCAGCTGCGGTTGCCACCTCTGTCTAGGGGACAACAAACGTGATGACTTGGGACCACCTGATGCCACCCTAAGGATTTTCTCCTCTGCTGCCTTCCAGTTGCCCCAGGATGCTGTCTCCCTTCACGGCATCCACACCTGGCCACCTGTACAGCTACAGGAATCAGCCATGGGTTTGGGACTCTGCCCCATCCAGCCACCCCTGCCACCCGCTGCCACCCCGCCAAGCACAGCAGAGACAACCAATGCCCACCTGGTAAAGCGGACTTCACAGATATTGCACATATACGGCTTCTCTCCTGTGTGGGTCCTCATGTGCCGGGGCAGCTTTCCGGCCCCCATGATGACTTTGTTACAGATGGGACACTGCTGGGATGCCTTGGGCTTTATCTTCCTCTCTTCCTCCAGGGGCCATGGAGGAAAAACTCCTCCAAACTGGGTTGCACTTAGGAAATTGAGATAAGCGCTATAGTCAGTCTCTGCTTTAATATGCCCTAAGGGAGCTGCTGGGGTGTTGGTAAACATGTCGCTGAAGAAGTCATTAGGGAAAGGAGGTGGAGGCAGGTCTTCCTTCTCCTCCTCTTCCTTGATCTTCCTCTTTTTGATCACCAGATCCAAAGGGCCATTGTCTACTTGTGGCTCTTCGAGCTGGGAAAAGGAGCTAAAATCACCGTTCCAGAGGTGGGGAAAGAAGCTGGGGGTGAAGGGAGAGAGAGCTGGCCTCCTTTCTGGGATGTTTGCCTTAGGGTACAAGTTCTCCCTTAGCAAGGACTCGATGGAGAAGTCTCGTATCACACCCAAGTGTCCAGACGAGTTATTGGCTGGATAGTGATTTGGAAAGTCTTTAGGTGCTTCCGTATACGCTTCTTCGGTAAGATCAGACTTAGAAGGGCTTTGGTGACAGCTTACTTCTTGGACATCATTTAGGTTCTCCTGATTGACAAAATCCTCCACTTCCTCCTCCTCCTCCTCCTCTTCCTCCTCATCTTCATCTTCATCTTCGTCATCATCTTCGTCCTCTTTGTCATCTTCCTCTTCCGCCTCTCTGTCAGGCTCCATGATTTCAAGGCATACGTTGATAATACACTGAATCTCCAACATCTTGGCAGCGCTGAGGATGTGCTTGACATTTGAGGTGGTGATGGTGAGGGTTGAGGTGTAGGCAAACTCGAGGATGGCAGAAAGTGCTTCAGGCTTGACAAAGTCAATCTCGTAAACATAGGGCTGGTCTGTTAAAGTGCTGGTAGTGAATAGTTTTTTGAAGTACTTGCTGCAGGCAGCAAGGACAGACCGATGAGTCCGGTACTCCTGGTCCTGTACAATGAGGATGACATCGCAGAGGAGACCGTCATGTCGCTGCTCATTTAAACCACATAAGACTTCACTGCTGTGGTTCGGGAATGGGATCCCGATAAGATCTTCAATGCCATTGGCCATATTCTCATTTAGTGCCCTAGGAGAAAACACAGACAGTACGGCATTAGCGGGGGGTTCCCAACCAGTAACATCAAAATGACCCTGCCTTCTCCTGCAGTGTTCTTCTCTCCACTGCACCACTTCCATTTCTGTAATCACCCTCTGCTTCCACGGCCCCAGTGCGTTATATCTCCATGTCACCTTTACCTCCTTCCACGTCCTTTGTGATTTAACCTCTGCTTTCCTCTATGTCCCTTCAAGTCTCCTTCTTTGCTTCCTTCCTTCTCTCCTGTGTTCTCAGCCCGTCCCTTGCCAGTACTCCCTCTGCTCTTTCACATCCTGCCCCCAGGAATCTTGTGCTATGATTTCCTCCCCATGATGCCTCTTCCACATCCCCCCAGCGCCAACACCATGTAGGCGCATGTGGAATTTGCCACGTTGGGGGCTATCTGGGGAAAGGGTGACGTTGCACTGCTTCCCATTGCTTAGCACCAGCACTTACACCACTTAAACAAGACTAGCCAGGCAGTGTCCTTCGAGCTACGTAGTTGTTCTAGTGACTGGTACAACTGGACTTCCCAACCTAGGAGGGACATGGCTGCTGCAGCAGGAGAGTGGTCCTTACAGGCCAGCAGGTCTCCAGTTCTGTGTCCCCTGCTCGACACATGCCTGGCAGCTGCCCCATGTGGACACTTGCACAAGGATGTCTTGCTGAGGGGTCTGGGAATGGGGGAGGCAAACTGGGTAGACAAACAGAGAAAGACAACCAAGCACTCAACTGCTGAGCAAGGGCCTGGCCAGGGGCACATGGGTGCCTGTTAACTCCACCAACGAGCTGAGCTTGCTCTGGTCCTGATTCTGTTCAGACATGTTAGTGTGTTATCAAATGCCCCATGTGCCTGGCAGAAACCTTCCCCTGCCAGAGCAGCTCCAGCTGCAAAGCGTAATTCGGAAGCGAAAAGCCCACACCCAAAAGGAAAACCTTATTTTTGCCATTTTTTTAATCTGTAAGATGTTTCCTCTTTCAAACGGCTCCAGCAGTCCTTCCACATGAGAAATCCCAGGAAAGGAGAGGGACTTCCTCCAGCAGGCTAGGAACACATTAGTCCTGTCACACGCAGAATATATCAAACAGCCTGAATAGCTTTGACTACACGAACCCTTTGGAAACCCCCATGACACAGAGAGCACGTTAATGCCGTGTCACCTCCAAGAGCTCCAGCTCACGGCCCTGCTGCAGGTAGCAGCTACTTCACAGCTGAGTGTTTTCTCCGAAAAAGCCAGTCTATGCCTAAGTAAAACTTCTGCCCTACCCCTAGTCCTTTCTCGGGGCTGAATGCCGTCATGTGCCGATGTGAAGCTTCCCATCCCACCCTATCTGCATCTCTCCTGGGATGCATCCCCCCGCCTGGGGAGCCGCTGGGCCCTGGGCTCTCCGGCAAGTGTTCCCGTGAGAAGGGGAATGTGGTTGCCTTCTCCTCCTGCCTCCACAGGGTCAGTAAGAAGCCGAGACCTTGCGGTTATCTGCTCTGCACCTAATCAGCGCTGCGGAGCCGTTACTGCGTGGGAGCAGGCAGGCGAAGGCCTTGGGAAAACGGTGCCACGGGAGCAGAGCACAGAGCAGCTGCCCGAGGGGCACCTCCGGGCCGGGGAGGCTGCTCAGCGCCGAGGCCCAAATCTCAGCAAGCAAGTCCTCCGGCCTCACTTGGAGGCTAAGTGGGATGAGTATCAGCCAGGGGAGCGCAACGCTGGGGCCAGGTGGCTGAGAGCCCCTCACTGCTGTCCTTCTCCTAGGGAGACCTTTGCTGCCATCGGGGCGCTGCGGGAAGCCCCATCTCAGCCCACGATGCTTTGGGCCAGCCACGGCCCAAAGAATTGAGGATTTACGGCACGTGCCAGCGCTAACAACAGCTCCCATCGCACCTGCTCCTCACCTAGAGAAGCTGAGGGGCGGTGGGGGGAAGGACCCTACAGCATGTTTTGACAGGACGAAACCCAGGTGAGGTATCTTCTGCTTTCCGGAGCTGCTGCAGCTAATTCCAGAGGGCACGACCCAACCTGACCTCCTGCACCCCAGCAGCTCACACCTTTCTGCAAAGCTTCTCCCAGAGATACCAGAAAGCTTTAGATAGGGCTTGGCCAACTTCCAGCTGAAGACCACAAGCGTGGGTTGATGTGCAGAGACAGAGCGGGGCTATTTGTGCCTGTGGGTGTGTGCACTTGTGATACTCTTCCCAACTAGCCAGCCCGAACGAGAAAATGCTGCTAACACCCCCCCAAGTCCCTCTTTTAGCTCCTGATGCCTGCGTTTTCAGCTCAGGAACAAAGATCCCAGCCCTGCATCCCCTGGTGTGCACATTATCTGCAAAGTAATTATGCCTGTTGTCTGAAACAAATTGATTCATTACAGTGTGCTGTGCTTAACCATGTTAACTAGCTATGCTTTTCTAACAACCCTACAGGCTCCATAGAAAATCTTCCTTTAATATCACTGATAAATGACAGTAAATCCGAAGCGTTATCCAAGTTGAGTGGAAGATAATAAACCAGGCCCTAAGCAGGGGAGGAAGAGACAACTTCCTTTTTCGGGCTTTGTATCCTAATAAGAAGTATGTGCAACTAAATTCCCATGGCTGCATTTATTTTTTACTCTTTCATAATTTTTGTTTTGAAAGAACATCAATGTTCAGGAAATGTTATATTCATAGGAATCTCGACCTATTCTTGCCGGATCAGCATAAATGCAAAAGATCAGAAGAGCAGAGTATCAGATCGCTCCGCATTCCTCAGGTCTCATTACAGAGGGTTTCATTATTTCTCCTGGACACTCAGCTCAGGTCTCCCTGATTTGTGGATCGCTCATGCAACAGCCGCAAGAGAGGAAGAAAAACGGAATTAGAGGAGAGGGAGGTATGTGATTATAAACCCCCCAATTTAGCAGGGAACAGAAAGGACAGCTGTTGTGCCGAAAATGATGTACAGCTCCCTTTGGTGGAAATGGACTCATTTTCTTTTATCTTCCCATTCTGGTTCTCCCGGGATGTGCTTCTGTTAACCGAAGCACTTAGGGAAGCCAATAACTTTACAGGATGGTGGCAAAATTGAAGGTGATTCATGTAATTTAAATGTGGTGGGGAAAAAAAAAAAAAAGAAAAGAGGGAGAAACAACGGAGGCAATCCATTTGCACAGCTTTGCAGAAAGGGCATTTTTTACTCGCGGGGCGGTTTGACAGCTCCGAAGCGCCGTGCCGCCACGCGGGGCACCAAGCCTGAGAAATGACCTTACGATTCCCATGCCCCCGGGGAGGCTGGCGAGCGACGGCCACGGGCCGCGAACGCGCTGCGGCTGCTGTTTTCCTTCCTCCACCTCCCCTCCTCTCCCTCCTCCCGCGTTGTCGTTCCCCCCCGCCCCGCCACCAACCCCAGGGTGGGGTCCGCAAGAATAACCGGCACCGAAATAGCATCCGCAACCTCAGCCCTTCTGCCAGATGACGAATGTCACCCCCGCGAAGAAAGCCGAGCGCGCGCGCGCGCGCGAGGACGGCAGGACTGCCTGCGCCGAGCTCAACGCGAATTCCCTCTTTATAATAGAAAATGACAGCGCTGTTAAAATAAACCGGGGGGAAAGGGCGGAGGGCACCTAAAATAGCCATGCTCCGACTCGGCTGCAAATGGCATCTGGAAACACTGCATTTAGGAGAGCGCTTAGCTTCTTGCGTCGAAAGACGTGCTTGGAAAAGAAGGGCTCCGCAAGAAGGAGGTGGCAAAGCCAAGGAGCAGTATTCTGATAAGTAAAAAACAGAATTATGCTAAATACAATGCATTAAGATATATACATTCAACTAATGTTGCATATATCTATATTACGAGTGGAAACAGAAGATTGCCGCAGCTCTAATGTTCACCAGCTCCTTTGGCTCCCAGAGGAGCCGGGACAAGATGTGCCAGTCCCAGAGGTGAGCCAGGGCCCTGCACGTTTCCACCAAGATGGTGCCAAAGGCGGGACCAGGAGACCTGTGACCTGTCTTCTTCCAGGCCAGACGTCTCCAGCTGAAGGACGCAGGTCCATTACGGAGGAATAAACCCGCCGCCGCTGAACAAGGCTGCTCGGCACCGCTGCTCTTTGCCACCCTCGCCTTTAAATGGGAGGAGAGGGGTCCAGAGAGCGTCCGCTGGTGGAGGGAGAGATGCGGCCGCTCCAGCAGAAAGATGCCGTGACCTGCAGCACCACTTGCCTTTTCCCAGCACAGGTCGCCTATCCCTAACGCTGTTCCTGTAAATACACAGTGCTTAAAACTGCTCACACCCTGGCTCTTAGCTGGGAGCTGGCAATTTGGGGCTTTAATTGCATGCTGGCACGCAGCACCCTCATTATAACACCCAGCATTTTATTTGCATGGGGATTCTCCCAGCGTTTCCTCCTAAATGCATGCTGCCTGGCCTCCCCTTTGCTATAAATCTCCCCTGGGCTGCAAAGGTGCTTGCTTCTAACTGCATTTCTTTTCAGGAGTGCTGTCGGTGTGTGTCCGGCGCTCCTCGGGAGCGTGTCCTGCCGCGGCGAAAGCGGGAGCTGGGGAGGACCGCGGCCGCGGTCGCTGCCCCCCGCGTCGCCGCTCATTCTGCAGGCAGCGCGGCGGGGAAAAGAGCCTAAGGCTGCGGCTGAGCGCTGCCTGCCACCGAGCGTCAAAATGACATTTCCAGGCAAAGCAAACGGTGCCTGGGATTCCTCCCTTCCCCCAGCCACCTCGGCCAGGTGCATCGAAACCTGGGTGCCGGGTCCCTGCTCGCCCTCCGCCACCACGTAGAGCTGCCTCTGCATCACTCAGCCCGTAAATGCATGCTTTTTTGTCTTTTTTTTCCAGGTTTATTTGTGCCTCGGAGTAATGAGGCAATTAAGACGTGCACGTGAGATTGCCCTAATCTGTCAGAGCGTAACAGCTCCTTTCCAGGGGATTCACTGACCGGGGATTCGTAACTCCTGCTCCTTCTGCGGATTACTAGCCGTGCCCCGGTCTGGTTGTTATTCCGTGGGAATCGGGATGCTGCGGCTCGGTTCCTAGCTCCTCCGCCGGCTGCCCTGCGCCCTCGAGCGAGCCTTGCACTTTCTCCTTGCCAGCTGAAAAACAGGGCTTGCATCGTGCCCCTCGTGATAGATACTGCTTATGGGGCAGCACTAAGGAGAATAAAGCTTGTTTTCCTCCTCCTTGGAGGTACAAGCGCAACGAGTGCCCATGTCGTGCGTGCCCGAGGAGGGGCAGGGGATGCACGTGGTCCCGCACGGAGCCACCCGCGTTTCCCCCCCCCAGACGACACCGGTCCAGAGCTGAAATGGCCCAGCTGCCCCATCGCTTGACTGATTTTTTGCAGATCTGGGGATCTGCAAAAGCCCATTCGGAAAGGCGGGTGGAGGGATTCTTTTTCCTTTTATTAAAAAAAAAAAAAAAGCAGAATTAAAAAGCAAAAAGGCAAATATTTCCTTAAGCGCACCTCCCCTCTGAACACCTTGTCTCCAGAGGAACGTGTTATTAAACCACCCACCCTAGTACCCAGCGTTTCTCCCCTCCGGCGGGAAGGTGGGGCCGCGAGCTCTCCTCGCTTTTCAGTCGCTTCCCCGCGCTACGGCCGAGCCGAGGAGGAAAACGCAGTGACACAAACCACCGCCTCCCTTGCAAGGAAATAATCAGGGGTTTTTGTTTTTTTTTAAAGGAGCTGATTGACTGCAGGCCCAAGGATGCAGCGGGAGGGGACCAACCTGCCAGCAAGAGCATCGGAGTTTTATTAACGGGCTGGGCACCGTCCGGAGGCTCTGATAGCTGAGACCAGCCTTTCCCTTGGGACTGGTCATGCTGAGGGAGCTGGAGATGGAGGTGGGAAAGGTGGGGGTGTTTGTTTGCTAAGTGCTACGTAGCAAGCTCATCCGCCCAACGACTGAGGCCAATAAAAAAAAAACAACAGAATTCCTGGATTTTGCTCAGATCCAGACAAGGTAGGCAAGGTTTCCAAAGCGATGCCTGCCGAGGAAGGATGCCAAGAAGGTCAAGTTAACCACATCTATAATCCGGCTGGCAGGTCGAGCCCATGTGAACAATATCTATTTACACTTTCTATACAAAACTGGGTTGTTTTGGTCTGGCACCACTAGTTTCCGATAAGCAGGCCATCGGAAGGACATGTTCACCCCAAGTCTCACCACGCAATCCAAAATCAAAGGCAGAGAGCCACCTTCAGAGCAGGGTGGACAACCGCCCCACCTTGTCCGCTAATCCCCAGTGTCCGGTGGGACAGGAAATTCCCTTTTTCATTTGGAAAGGTGACACAGAGAGGCAGACTCTGATCGTCCATCCCGAAAGCCAAGCTGGGCACCAGCACAGAGACTCCCTCCTTTAGTGCCCGCTGACCCCACGTGCACGTGGTGGGTCTACACCTTGCATCTCCCACCCACACAACGACACACAACCACTTTTTCCTCCGAGTGACAGCAATTCCTTCCAGTTTATGAAATCCATACAAATATTTTGCCTGCCAAGCGGACCTGAGGCACATCAATATTGGAGCTCTGCTACATCTTTTGCTAGTGCGGCATCACCTCGGAAGCACCGCGAGGACTATTTAAGAAGACAAGCAGCGCTTACGCATGCCACTCATTCACTCAGCGAGGTGTGGAAACGCGAGCGTCTGCCGGGCCCTTGGCAAATTCATCTCCCGGCATTTTTAAAGGCTAGTTATAAAGTGCAGCAAATATTATGCATCTCCGAACAAATCTATCCCTGCAGGTCAGCTCGAGCTGAGGAGAGCCTGCACCAGACACCCTGCTCTGAACAGCCTTGTTTAGGTTCAGATACAATCTGGAGAAACTGCAAATTAGGAACCAAATCCTCCCCCCCGAGAGGATCTGGTCTGGCTTGCAGTGCGCTGAACGCGCTCAGATCCTGCGGGCTGGAATGGGAATTTGCCGCTGCTCCGGGACTGCCTGGACCCAAGCCCTAGCCCATGGCATATTTAAGTAAAGGCCATGCACTTCTAACAAGGTAGCAGATTTCTCCTTGTTTTTATTGGCATCGATCCTTCCATCAGCTTTTTGCTCCTGTCAGCTCCTCCATCGCTACGCGATGATTAACAGGTCAAGCTCCCAAAAGTCTTTCGCGCCTCCCCTCTCATCACGTTGGCAGCCAAGGGGCTTCCTCGGCATCTCCATCATCTCCACCAAGGTCTCGCACCCCGGCCCAGCCCCAACGGGGTTTTGTAACACCGGTCCAGACCGCGGTACAAAGTTTGGCAGAAGGACACCCAGGGTCTGGGCAAGCCCCGCGGTAACCTGCCACTCGGGGACTCTACGTGCTGCGGGATTAACCTGGAGGTGCCGTCACACCACCGGCACCAACCCCGCGGCTCTCCAAATCCCCTGAACCCTTCTCTCAGGCCTCAGATGAACACAAACAGGAGCTCGGGCAAGGGCAGAGCCCAGCCCAAAGCCTCCTGTAATTGAAGGGCCATGTTTTCACTTCGGTTCCTTCTTTCCGGCTTCTTTAAATTACCCAGCGTGCTTCCTAATTTCGGAGTTTACACAAATCTCCCAAGTCAGTAGCTCCGGGTCACTTCTGGGCAGCAGCCCGACGCAGTCCGAAGGCCAAGTTTGGAGGCACATCTGATGTGCTGAGCAGGTTTTGGCCAGGGGGGACCCCTGTGATAAATGATCCGAGCAGGCAAATCAACACAAACAACTAGCGGAGCTACATCGAAGGCACAGCCCGGCTCCAGATGGTGCTTCTGGGGCTGCGTCTACTCGCAAGGCAGGGACAAATTAACTAATTGCAGGCAGGTACTGCGGGAAGGGGCTTTAGGAGGTGATCACGCTCAATCACAGCTTTTCACTACGGCCCCGCAGCCCGTCCCTCTAGCCTCGTGCCCCCATGCACGAGCCGAGCAGCTCGCTGGAGGTGACGAGCTGGGGGCTGGACTCGCGTGGGGGTAACGAAAGCGGAAGGACAAGTGGGATCAATCCCGAACGGCTCTGCAGCGTCGCTGCTCCACGGGGAACGTGCTCAGAGCCAGAGCCGGGACCACGGTCCTCTTGGGGCAAGGCAGTAGGGCCAGAGCAGGTCACCAGCAGAAACGCTCGACAATACCTATCTACAAGACGTTTTGTGCTGGCCCTGATGCTCTCCTGGCCCAACTCTGGTGTTTTGGGCACTTTAAAATGGGGTGTTAGTGACGCGGGAAATTACCCTGGTGTCTGAATATTTCCACTTCCTGTGCTGACTGTGTGCCTATCTACATCTACATATATATAAAAATACACGTACACACTATATGCGTGTGTTTGTAGGTGTATATAAATCCTGCGGGAGGAGGAGCATGTCTAACACAACGTGACCGAGTTTACATTCATGCTTTACAACCGCTCCACTTTCATGGAAACTCACTCATGCTTTGAGTGACGCATGCTCCCTCCCACGCGCTGTTCTGCAATGAGAAAAAAAGAAAAGAAAGAAAAAAGGAAAAGAAAGCAAGCGGAAAATCCCCAGGCAGTTCACCAGAGATGCCCTTGCACCGGAGCTGACCTGCCTGAGGATGAGTGCAGCCATCCCCTTGGGTTCCTCCAGCATCTCCAGCCAGGCCTGGGTGAAGGTCCATGAGGCACGTGGAGGTGTGGGAGATATTTCTGCACATGTGTTTGCTCCACACTCACTCCCAGTCCTTCTACCCAACGGCTCATGGCCCCCCGGCCCCCGCCACAGAGCCACCCGTTTCTGATGGTGACACCAGCACCCGGATCACCAAACCCCACCGTACCCGGTGGTGCCACAGCCGTGCCAGGAAGGCGGCTGCCAACCCTCGCTGGGGCTCTGCCCCAGTAGCACGGCTGCAGCGAGGACACGGCCCTGCTGCCAGCGCCGGGGACTGATGTCCCCAAACGCCACCTTCACCGTGGCCACCGGCTGCCCAGCTTCTGCCACCTCTTTGGTCATCCCACGGACGGGCCACCGGTTGCATGTGCAACCCTCGGAGCCCTTCGGTGATGGGTATCCCCTTCCAGTATGGCCTTAAAAACAGCAAAAAGCCATTTCCTTGCATTTGGAGCTGGCCTGGGCTCTCCAGAGCGCCCTGCCCTGCAAGCCCCTTCACTCCCTCTCCCTCCGCTTCTCCTCGGAGCCAGAAAGAGGAAAAGACATTAAAAAAAAAAAAAAGTCTCCTATTGAGCGGCGTGCACACTGGGTGGGTTTGCTTCCTGACGAGAGAGAGAGAGAGAAAAAAAAAACCACGACGGAAAATGTGCCCAGTTTAACCATGGAAAACTGGTTTGGCGCGCGTCCCTCCCGAGTGGACGGGATTGCGAGCGGCTTGGACGCGGAGCCGGGCAAGCCTGGCAGCCGCCTCCGCGAAGACACGGCGCCGGAGACGCCGGGTGCCGCGGAAAAGCGGGGACAGGGACGTGCCGGCCCCGACCTGCCCCTCTCCTCCGTGCCCCCCACAGCCTCGTCCTCCTCCCCTGGGGAGAGAGACGCTGAAGGAAGGTCTCCGGGAGTGAGAAGAAGAGGGTCAGAGCGCTCGCGTGCTAAATGAGCTCCAGATGTGCGTGCGCCGCGGTGCCTGCTCGCGGCCGCCAGCCTGAGTCACTGCGGGCAGGGCGGGGAAGGGGGGTTATCTCTATTTTGGTGCTGGGCGTGGGGCCGGGAAACAACGCGAGGAGAAGGCGGCGCAGTGTTTGAGCAGGCTTCACCTCCGCTTCCGAGCAGGTACGGACAGGCTCCGCAAAAGCCCCAGCGCGGCGGTGCGCCGAGGCCGCGCTCCACCCCTGCCCCGGCAGCGTTCATCCCGGCAGAGCTTCCCTTCCCCGCGGCTCCCCGTGCGCCGCCCCATCCCGGCCGCCCTCGGCACGGCGATCGGACAGACCCGCCTGCCTTTGGGAAGGTTTTGCTCTTTGCTTCTCCTCCTGCTCCCTTTTTCTCCCCGCTACATCCTTCCCAGACGTCCTTCCAGGAGGAGACCCGATTCCTGGTACACGGCATGAGACTTGTCCGCTGCAGCCTCCTCACATCACCCGTATTTTATATTTATATATATATTTTTGCACTGACTTTCCCAGAATAACAGGAGCCTCACTCTGTCTCACACAGGGCAGCTTCAGGGACTGGTACCAAAGTGTTGGATTTCAGCCCTATTTCCCCCCTCTACAAAATCTGGATCTCTTTGGACCAAGCTCCACAATGCAAGACCAACATCAGTGCTCACCTCCTGCCCTGCCCCGCGTGGCTTATGTAGCGCTGTCTTTAGGCTCACGGTCAGAGTGGAGCTCAGCGTAACCTCAGGTTGGAGTATTTTCCTCCGGTGTCACCAGAAACCTTGTATTTCTGCCTGGCTCCCTTAAGATCCTTTTGCAGCCTCCTTTGTTTTTAATTGCCATTTAAGTCCCCGAGCTCTAAGCACACAAGTTCTCCTGCTACAGCTAGTCCAGAATAGCTCCGATGTGGACACAGCGTTCACACAAGGTGCTTCTTCAGGGCAGCTTCTTCTCTGGCAGCTATGCAGGCAAGGCCCCGCCACCATCGCCAGCTGGCTGTCTACATTGAGCCTGTGTTCACAACTCCTAGTCCTAGTTGATAACTAAAACACAGCATCTAACTTAAGCATTAAGCATGATTTTTTTTTTCTTAATGCGGCCTTAGCTTTGTCGATGTGTCTGGGAGCTGTCAAAGGGTGGGTGAACATCCTGGATGAGAACTGGAGCTTTTCCCCCCATCCTGACCGTGGAAAGGCCAGAAAGGTGGAGCACCAATGATGTCCATCCCAAACACCGCAGATGGACCAAAGCCCCAAGCTTAGCACCCTGATCTGAATGTCCTCAAACCCTGGGAACATTTTATTACGGCGCTGGGGTTAGCTAGAGGACTTCTGAGCTGACCTGACAGCGAGTGAGATGGACTCTGAGTTACACCATAAAATAACAACCTACTTCCAAGTACTGGGATGTTTGCAAACAGGACTTCCCTTCGCATTTCTTTCTAACTACTTTAGGCTCCCCAACCCACTGACTAAACCTTGCTATCTTGTTTAATCAGCTTTCCAGAAGCAACATGCTTATGAAGCCAATGAAAAAGCCCAAGACAAAGAGGATAGAACATCTATCGGACCAAATCCAGCCGGTTTTTACCCATCTCCTCCCAGTCACAGACAGCCCAACTCCACTGCAGACGGGCATTAGTCAGAACGGGCGAATGGCACGTCTCCCCATCCTTCTCCGACCCGAGGAGAAGTATCATTTTTCTGCGAAGCAACACTTCCCTGAATCACACTTCCTGACCGTGCTGAAACTCCACTGAGGCAAATCATTTTTCTAACCCCTGAACTGGATGTTTCTAGAGGAAATACTGACAGACTTCTGCAGAGGACAGTTGGGGAAAAGGGATCTTTCATCTAGACTTTTTGCATGTAAACCAACCGCCTAATGAGCTCTCTGAAGACCACAGGTAATATATGAGTGTAACCTGACAGTGTGGCCAAAGCACTGAATATCCAGCGGCAACTCCCTCTCTTCAGGGGACAATTTAATCCATCTCTCAAGGTTACAGAGCAATTTAGCTAAAGATCATGGGTCAGATTCTGATCTCATTTGTATCTCAACTCCTTCTGTGAGCGAGGCCACCGCTTTCTCTACCGACCTGCTAGAAAGCTGGAAAGCAGCTAAATGGTCAGATCAGCACCTGATCCTGCAAAGCTTTACTTGCCTGAGCAGTTGGGGACACTCAGTGGGGCCTACCCACGTCCAGCTTGGTAGATAAAGCCAAAGCTGTTGAAGGCCAACAGACGAAACATCTGAACTATCCCCCAAAATTAACCTGGAAGAAGCAGAAGAAAAATATCTACAGCTCAGATCTTTCAGCCCAAATACATGGAACAAATTGACAATCGTTAGCAGTAATTTCTCAACTAACGCCTCTGCAAGCAAGCACGGGGCTTGCAGGATTGGCCCCCCCAAGCAAGGCAAATCCTACACCCAGCTGACTCCAAGCATACGCCAACTTACAGTCTGATTCGATTTAAAACAGCTGACTTGTAAATGAGGCTTATAATGGAATTGGCAAATGACCCTTAAATATAGTATTGCAAACCAGCAGCATACAAAAATAATCAGGGCTCAAGTCAGGATTCAGACCTCAGCCGCAAACGAGAGCAGGATCACGGGTGCTTCACACCGCTGGGCAAGAAACAGCACAAGCAAGCTGGGAGAAAACCTCAGCCTCTCTCCTCTTGGGGCTTTCAGAGGTGACCCTTCAGAAAGAAAAAAAGGAGAGGAAAAAAGGAGAAAAGGCGGCCCCGCCGCGTAAAGAGAGACAGGCTTGCGTGTTTGTTTTGGCTGATCCTGAACTCCAGGCAGTTTCCAACTGGAACCCAGAAATGCTTATGGTGTTTGGATTCCGTCTACATCCCTCCCATGACGTGAAGAGCCTTTCGGGATGATGGGCTGGGATTTTTCTTCCCCTAACGACTATATTTACTGCTGCATTTTGAACTCACCATGCTGTCATTACAATGTCAGATTAAATTACATGTATGATAACCATAACAGAAATACATGCACTGGTTCACAAAGGCTTTACAAGGAAACATTTTCAGGGGAAGTTGGGATTGCTCGAACGTCCGGACTCAAAGGGGGTGTCCAAAAGAGGCTTTGAATTAAAGGGCACTGACTGCAGCCAGAATCTGGCCTGCTGGAGCTGAACAGATGGAATTTATGCTTTTGTCTGGCTTTACCGGGTAAAGTGTTTTTTATTTGTCCTGGTGTAACTGCAAATTTGCTCCAGCGATTTAACCAATGCTACCCTGGATTTACACCAGTGCAGCTGAGGACAAGGAAGTTAAAATGGGCTGCGAGACAGTTCTGCAAATTAATCCAAATCCTCTACCTGGCCAGAGGTAACTGGATCTGCCTTTGAGGCTGTTCTTCCAAATATCCCTGTAACTGCTGGGAAAAAATAGCAGCCAGGTTTCTTCCAACCGCTGTGGGCAGCTGGGTAAGTGAACTTGGCTGATCTGCCTCGAGGGCTGTTCCAGGGCACAGTTACAGAGGCAGCAACCTCCAGGAGAGAGGTAGGATGGCATCATCTTCCATCGGCACAGCTGGATGCGTAAGTCAACATCTGTGCAGGCTCTGATTGCATCTACCTACGGGGAAAGGTACAACTATAACTAAGCCAGTTTAGATAAAGTGCTACATCTTCCAGGCAAACCTATTAGATGTTACAGACCACTTTTGTGGAGCAGTGTGACATATCAATATCTACACATGCTTTGGCTCTCAGCTCCTAAACAGAAGGTGTCTTGCTGAGCAGCTGCTTCACTCTTGCTGTCTTACACAAAAAGAAATGCAGGTGCCTAACACAACCCCACGTATCTGTGCACGGGAGAAGGATATTGCATGGGTGTAGAAAGTACATGGCATCCACGGTACTAGTCCAAGATACAGTCTTCCTCCTGGGCATGAAAGCCTCAGGATTTTACCCCACTGTCCTCATCATTTCACTGTCTCTGTTTTGCATTTCCTCTTACAGCATAGAGATGTCAGTCCCTGCGTTAATTGTATTTACCGTGAATTCTCTCTAGCTGAGGAAAATTCCTTAGATAAAGGGTTACAATAAAATAAGACATTTGGAAAGATCTATCTCTCCATCCACCCATCTAGCCTCCCATCTCTGGCATTTCTAATACACATTATGCTGCTTTATTTACGCATCACATTAGCAAAATAACCTTTAAAACATTTTAATTTATTCTCCCTGTTTGTCAGTGAAAACATTCACCCAAAATCAGCTTAAATGCTGCATCTTGCATTTTATGTGTTTTTTAGGCACATATATCCCCTCATTCAGTCCTAGGAACGGGCAGGAACCCAGCGGCTTGCCAACACTGCACTTCAAAGCAGTTCGCCAGCGCTCGCCACGACCACGGGCTGGAATGAAACGGCAGCGCTGCAGCACGCCGGGACTTCCCTTTTCCATGTCGGCACTTCAAAATGTTTAAAAATGCACTTACGCCCCATTCTGACCGCTGCCTCTGTTTGCAAACCCTGCCCCGAGCTTCGTGTCAGGTCAGCGGGAGTCGCGTCCGCGTTGTTCGCATACCTGAGGACGAGGCAGCGGGACTCGCTCGCTGCACACGGAACAAAGACCCGAGTTACTGCAGCGCTCTGCCCGGTGCCGCGCAATTATGGTTAGAGAAAACCCTTGTTTAGAGCAGAACCCTTCCAGCTGGGGAAAAAGTGACTTAATTATAAGCTCATTGTGCTCCGGGCGTGTACAGTATGTTTGTGAGTGGCGCGTGTATACGTGTGTGTGAGGCTAAGAGCAGGGCTGTGCTCCTTGCCCAGGTGGACAGCCACATCTGCTGACCCACCGATGAGTTGCAGTTGATGGTAGGGGCAAGCAAACCAGCTTCTACAGATGGTGAAACGGGGGATTTGAAGTGTCCTTCCATGGCTTCCATGAGGACCTGCTGAGGGCCTCGGCGACAAGCTTGCTTGGGTAGGTCATCAGCTAGGTTTGGTTTCTACCTCCTCCTCCTCCAGAGGTCCTGCAGGACTGGAGCTCAGTATGAAGTTGCTGGCATTTTACCCAGAGATGCTAAAGCCCTTTATATGGCCAAGCGCTCCACCAGGTCGTATAAAAGCACCCTATAGAGGAAAAGATCTGCATGCAGTTAAACTTCCAGAGCTCCTCAGTGCTGCGTATGCCAAGGTACATGCTCCTTTATGGCATGCACACGAAGCATATGCATCACAGAATATTTTTACAGCACTGTCTTTTCTTCCATTTATTTTAAGGAACAGAATGTGGTTTCCTCTACTGCATTTCTCATATGATGCTTAAAAATAAAATTTGAACCTACATCAAACCAAACAGCTTCTTGCCAAAGGTGGCAAAGAAACCCTCTTCTACGGTGAACCCATCAGGAGGGGGAACCTAACTCCCTCTGTGGCCCTATTCACCGAGCACCATCCAGCCCCTAAGAGCCAGTGCAAAATCTGCAGCGTATCCTTCCTGCTGCTGCACACGAGTTCTCGGAAATGTGTAACGCCTCGAGTAGAGCACGGGCTGATTTACACTTACAGCAGGGCAACTTTAACGGCAGCAGGAGCACACGTGTAAATCTCCAGGCACAGTAAAAAACCATACAGTCCCGGTCCTTTGAATTTGTTCTGCTCTGAATGCCACTGAATAAAAATGAGGTTCTTCAGTAAAAAAAAAGAGGGACATGTCCTTTCTGCAGGAGAGGAGGGATTTCTAAGGGCACAGAGCTATAAATAATCATTCAAGCCATTTCTACGTGTCTCAACAACAACCCGCGACAGGCCACAGACTAGTGAAGAGGGTGGGTGTCCCCACAGTCCTGGTGCCATCCAGTTTATTAATTTCTAAGAGTTGTTATTGCCAACCACTGCTGTTCAGACACTGTTTGTCCTGTCCCCAGAGCAGAAACCCGCCTCTAGGACCCCCGCTAAAGACCTAAATGACCTTGACTTCTCCTTGACCTTCATCTAGGGCAGGTTAAGCCTCTGCTCTTAAGGTGTATTTGAGTTTGAAGGCATTGGATAAGGCCCTGTGAGAGAATAAAGACAAGGCTGCTTGTGAAAATGCAAGCTGAAATGAGAAAATGAAATGAATGGCCACCCCTAAAAGAAAAAACTCCTGCCATAAAGCAGATTTTGAGAGAAAAAAAAAAGAAACGGTCGTGCACTGCCCTGCTTTGCTAAACAGGCAGATGGGACCTGTATTTCTCTTCTGAAACTTTAATGTGAAGAATATGATTCTGCTGCAAGCGTATTTTATATGCCTGGCGATTAAAGGGGAAGGGAAGGGTATAATTTATAGAATTGTGAAACGCACAGGATAGCTTTCTAGCTACAATGTTTCTTTATTTTCTTGTTATTCCTTTTATTCTTCCTTTTGCTTCTAGCGCTTGTGAAAGGTGATGGATGGGCAGCAGCGGAGACAGAAATCTTCCTTTTATATTTGTGGGGCAGGTACCTCATCAGCAACAGCAGCAGCTACACGAGCTGCATCTTCTCCGAACAACAGCAATCCTGAGACAAAAAAAGGTGCTTCAGTATATCCTTAGGCTTTCTGCAATATCTGGCTCCTATAACCATCTCACCTCTGTCATTAATGGACTTCATGCTTTCAAAAGGTGAGGTTGAGCCAGGTCTAGCTGTAGCCAGCAGCACACATGTCCAAGCTCATATCTGAGTCTCCAGACCCTGCACCTCCAAGCACAGTCTACCCCTCATCTCTAGTGGTACCAAGATAACTGAGCTGCGCTGGTACTTCCCATCCTGGCCGCCTCTGTATGAAGCAAGCAAGCATCACCTCCTCTTGGCTAGAAAGCAGCCTTGCAGAGAAGGACCTGGGGGTGCTGGTGGACCACAAGGTGCACAGGAGTCAGCAGTATGCCCTTGCAGTGAAGAAGGCCGGACACACACTGAGCTGCACTAGGAAAAGTGTTGCCAGGAGGTTGAAGGAAATGATTCTTCCTCTCTCTTCAGCGCTTGTGAGGTGAGATCTGGAGGACTGTGTCCAGCTGGGGCTCTCCAGTACAGGACAAACGTTATCATCCTGGAGGTATAGCAAGATGGTTAGGGGGCTGGAGCACACAGTGTAAGAGGAGAAGTTTGTTCAGACCAGAAGAGAGAAGGTGAAGGTGGGAACTTAATTGCTTTAGTCAACTACTTATGGAATAGCTATAGAGAAGGTGGAGAGGGCAAGATGCTACGGATGCAAGTTGCAGCAAAGGATGTTTTGATCATATGTAAGAAAAACATGTTTTACTATGCGGCTGGTCAAACATTGGACCATGCACCCAGAGGGGCTTTTTCTGTCCTTGGAGATACTCAAAACTCACTGATACAAAGGCATGAGCCAGACCTAGCACTTGTCCTGCTTTGGGTGGAAGATTGAACAAGAGGCCTCCAAAGGTCCTCACCAACCAAAGCCAGTCTCTGACTCCATGTTTTGGTTTTGCAGGTAGGGAACCAAGGCAGAAAGGAGATGAAACGATACAAGCACAAGCTCATAGTGGGTCTGCACCTGAGGCTACATCTCCAGAGAGCTCTCTAGAGCCCTTCCCACACTGCTGTAGAATCAACTGCTTCTGGGTATATTAGACATGGCACCATAGCTGTATAAGTGCTGGGCTTTCCAGGGTCATCTGCTCTTCTTTCTTCCCTGGTCAAAGGAAGCTATTCTCCAGCTGTAAAACTCTTCTTCTTCTTCTTTTTTTTTTTTAACTTCAGGGCCAATTCAGCAACTCATCTTTCTCCTAAGACTGTCAGCAAAAGTGTCATCTGTACTGCTGGTTTCTGTGATGTGGAATCATGCCCACCAAGACTTGGACCAAGACTATGCAGCCCATTTCGTGTAAGCCACCAACCAGCCCACACTTGGCAAAAACTGAAGACCGTATCAACCATGCCTGCATGACTTATGGCTCTGGGCCATTTTTCTCCAGCACTCTGAGCAGCCACGATATAAATCTTGCTCTTCATTCACTAGTCTTAGGCCATGACAACACAATCACTTGGCTCCCCACGCCACACAGTCTTTGGGTGTTTGTCAGAGATGTGTCAGTGGAAAAACGAACTCTATACCCTGGCGAGAGCAGCTGGAAGGAGAGCAGTTCTTCATAAAACCAACCACTGCTGCCCTTTCTCAGCTCACTTGCTGGCTGCAGGACGAATTCAGATCCTTGTGAAATCACTACGGACATTTACCTGCACTGGGAGCAAATCCGTATTTCTCCTTCCAGGGGGAATAAACAAGCAGAATTTTCTTTGCGCAGATAAATGCAGGGCCAGCGTCGTGCTTCCCCTGCAGTGCCAGCACTCTCACACCTAAACATCTTCATGAAACAGTGTGCATGTGCATGTACACACATCCTTTATTTGGACCTAAATTGACTCCTTATGGAGAAGCCCACTTGTCCCACTGAAGTCAGTTGAGTCCTCCCACCCACCTCAGCGAGGCTACGATTCCTGATAAACCGCACAGTGGTAATTGGTAGAGTCACAGAGAAAGCAATTTCCTCAACCGGTAAAACTGAAGTTCTGTAGCACTTTTTATATATTACCCAAATGATCCTTTTCACTGCCTTAAACCTCTTTACTGAAATATTCTTGGCTCTGATTATTACCGTCCTGCTAGAGCGTGCTGATGGGATGCTGGGACCCTACCGCGTGCTGGACGGTGCACAAACATACATCCACAGTGACCACCCCTATGGAGACCAGCGATAGAGAAGATGACAGTGGGATTTGATAGGAAGGACAAAGCAGTCTCAAACCGCTCTTGAGCCCTAGTATTATACGGATGCAGTTCAGGAAAGTCACGCAGTTATTAATTATCAGGTTATCAGTACCAGAGAGGTGGAGTCTTACTTCTGTCCAACTGGGGAACGAAGAGAGCCCATCCCCAGCTGAAAGCTGTGGGTGAAGGTATTGCACCAGCGAGAGGATTAAATCACGTTCCCTAATTTAATATTTCCCAATATGAGGAAAAGACACAGAGGAAGAGCCCAGGTAAAACGCTAGCTGCTGAAGGTGGGTTAGGAAAGGCTCGCAGCAGAGAGAAGCTCGGAGAAGGATTGCAGGGGGAGGAAGTTGCCTGCCACATGAGCCACCGAGCGCTTCAAACACGGGGCACGGATAAATGGAGTCACGGAGCAGGGTGGGAGGAGATGAAGGAAGCAGGCAGGAGAGAAGATTACAGGAGTGTAAGGAACAACAAAGAGGAGGAGAGAGGAGAGGAAAAATTATGCAGGGCCTCGAAGGTCAAAAGAGTCAACTTCAAAAGGATTCCTTAAAAGACATAAAGCCAATGCCTTCATATTCAATTATTTAGTTTTCACACAAATCTAAGTAATATATGGTTTTTTTGCACTCCCAACACTCAATCTGGCACAAAACAAAGACAAAGTGGAGAAATGATGGGAGAAGCTTCAGACTCTTTGCTTCCCCGATGCACTTAGATGGGGCTGGATTCTGCGCTACCCCCTCGCAAAGCGAGCTGAGCACGGAGGAGGCTTTTCTGCTTCGTGTGAATGGGAGGGTGCAAGCGGGACCACAACCAGGATTTCTTGTTCGTGGACTGCAAAATGGTAAAAGATAACTTCAAGTTAGCTTAAACTCTTGCTTGCCCCAAAATAAAATGTTCTGTATAAATTCTGGGCATCTGGCATAGACTGTATTTAATTAAAAACAAAGGCAATGTTGGAGCAAACAAATCACACTGCACATGAAAATCAGAGTTTCGCTCCGAGAACGTTGAAATGAAATGTTTTCCTTCCCCACAATTTTTGTATTAGTATGACAAAACCGACCCAAATTCATGGAATTGTTTATGTCGTCAAATCTTCACTTTGTACTAAAACATATTTGGCTGAATTATCTCTCCCAACTGTACTTACAGAAGCTAAAGCTAAGTACAAAGCTAAAAGAGTCTGCTCCTGTGTCCTGGGGCATTCAACCCATCAGCACTGTTAAAATCACCAACAAGCTATGGCAAGCTAATGTCAGTAAAATGGTACCCAACAGGAGGTTTGAAGCCTGCATAGTGAGCTCTACAATAAGTTCCAGGCCATTAAACACCAGGCTTAAGTAAAATATTGCAGCGGGTCACATTTTAAAGTGGGCAGAGTTGGTTGGGGAATCATTGAGGACCCACGAGGATGTTTCTGGAGGAGAACGGAAATTCTGCCATACTCTTTTGCTAAAAGAGCCGCTTTGCTTTAAATTTCAGCTCCTTGCTCCCTGCTCAGATTTTCCTCCTACTGCAGGAGCTTCCTTCCACGCAACCCGAACTTTTCCCCATGCCTCCAATGTAAGGACTGGCAGATCCCTCTCCAGTCACGCTGGGAAGCATCCGTGTTTCTCAGACTATGTGGGTAAGAGCAGAAGCACATTCAGAAACAAAAAATGGTAAAAATGGGTAAATGTTATTTGTTGTTAAAAGTAAAACAGAAAAGATCCACCTGAAAATACAAGGGTGAAGGTGCCTCCTCCCCTTCCCCTGCTAAAGTTAGCATCTCCTTGGGTCTATTTTAATCCTTCGGACTGCAATGGTTACACATCACTCACTATCAGCGCGGCAAAGCCTGTAATAATTCATCCGGAACGAGACTGTTCCCGGGATCGCTTTGTAGACGGGGCAAGATGAGCCACCCGCGCTAGACCCTCCCGGGGCCGCGAGCCGGCCAAGGCGGATGTGCAGCCGGAGTGGCCCACGGCTCCTGTTTCGGCTGATGCAATCCCCCTCCGGGCCAGCTCCTGCCCAGGTGCAGCTTGGAAACCCTCCGCCCGGAACGGCTGCACGCCCAGGGACAGGACGCCGTGCCCGGGACGTCTCACCCCAGCGCGAAAGCGCGGCAATGATTAACGCCGGGGAGGCGAGCGCGCTGCCGCATTGTGTTAAAACCACGGCAGGGCCAGCCCCGGGGTGTTTATAACCCAACGGGGAAAAAAAGCAGAAACAAAGTGACTTGGCTAAGGCCCTCTAAGAGGTCAGCAGCAGAGCAAAGAGACAAACCATGTCCTCCATCCCCTCCGACAGCTCGCCCGGGTCCCAAGCATTTAGTACTTTACTCTGTTCAGCTTTGACCTTATGAGTTCTCTTCACCTTCTCCTGGCAGCTTCCTAATGGGCAAATAAATCTCAGGAGAGTATCTTAAATTCTTTTTTATCACAGACTGTATCAGTGTGATAATAAGATCAGCCTTCAGACTCCCCATTAAGTCACAGAAGGTGTGGTCATCCGTCATGCTTTTCTCAGCCTTAATTGCCAGACAGACACTTTAAGTGGAAAGTCCATCTAATGAGCCCAATCATTAAAACATCCCTGGTTCCCATTTGAGATAGAAAATTATATTACTCTAATAAGGGGGTTGCATCTTTGCCCCCCTATTCAATCATGTGGCACAGGGAAGGTGAGACTTCTCTGTGAGTTTGCCTTGGATGTGTCTCATTTAAATACAACCCCCTACTTCAGGCAAGAAAAAGTGGCAAAACGCTATGTAGAACAAGAGCTGGGTGGTCAGAGAAGGGACCGCTGACCTCAAGGTGATGAAAGAGGGGTGCTGGCACTGCGGACGTGCTTGTGAGGGTTGGCTGGATGGAGATGGCAGAGGAGCCACCACGGTTTTGCCAGGGTGGAGAAGAAGTGAAGTCCGGTGTACTTATAGGAAAGGTCAAATGGGACGTGTAAGCGGGCTCTTCAGGCCTAGCTACAGGACAGATCTTTCCTCAGCGGTTTGTAAGAACAGCCTCCATTTGGAGAAACATTTGGCTATAGCTGGTCACCTTCACGAGCCTGCACCACGTGGAAGGAGCTGTTGGGTAGTTTTTACTAGCCGCGTTTTGCAGAGAGCTGGGAAACTGAGGCAGGCTAGGTAATGTGCAGAACGGCACTCAAATTGGGGGTCACAGCTGCAGCAACCCGACTGAAGGGCAAGAAGCCAGCCGAAAGCCCTCGCACAAGGCAAGTCCAGCTGAAGTCCCAAAATGGCTCACCCTACAAGTCCTTGGTGAAAGGGTAATTTTCTCTTGTCGCGTTCAGTCCTACGTGCTGCCTCCCAGTAGAAACACTCGCTTTGGGAAGAAGTGAGGACCTGCAAGGCTAGGCTCCCCCTGCCCCCAGGTGCTTCCCATCTCTCCATCTCACACCGCTACTCAGCACCGAAATATCTGAGCTCCTTCCATGTAAAATCAGCCAAAGTCTTCAGTGGTCTCCAAGTGTGCCGCACGCCTTTGGCTACATGCCAAAGCACCCTTATTCCCCCCGGAATAAAGCTCCTGCATTGATTTGCTCCCACCGCAAAGTATTAGCAGCCAGCTGCTCCGCAGGGATTTCCACACGGAAAGCCGAGACAGGCCGGAGTTACGAGCTCCGGCGGCAGATTTGCCAGGTGCTCGGAGGGCTGGTGCGGAGCGATCCCTAATGAAAACAATGAAGCACGGAAGGGTGTGTTACTTTTGGGTAATAATACATCTTAAACTGCACGGTGAGGCAAAGGCGACGCCGCACCCTAAGCCACCCGAAGGGCGTGGGCATTATACAATGATTCGCCCACACCCAGAATCTCCGACGACAATTAACATCCAGCCTCGCGCACGAATCAGTAAATACCGTCTCTGCAACCAGGAAACGTCGACATTTTCCGTGTGTTAGAAAAAGCCCCAAAGATGTGTCTTGACACGAACAGCGCTTTGGGCAGATCTACGCCATCACGGCCAACGGTGGTTATTTTCTACCCCTGAAAGAAGCCGCGGTGCAGTCAAGAGCAGTGATTTTTTTAAGGTGCAAAGGGGTGCTCCAGCATGGACTTCTGAGTTTCCATCACTTCCTTCTTAAAAAAAGCAAAAAGAGAAGATGGAAAAATCTAAATTGTTAATTACATTTTTATAACTACCAAGTCATGCAAGATTCTTTATTGATATTAAGACGACAAGATCTCATCACGCCCAAGTTTATTTTGATAGCTGTAAATCCACTTCTGCTAAAGTCAGCTGGAAAAGATTTTACTATTGAGTAATGATGGAAACAAAATACCACTTATTACAAGGAAACAGGAACAAGAACCTATTTGACGCTGAAAGGCAACCGAGCTAATCCGTTTGTTATTAAGAGATAGCGAAAGAAGTCTTTTTTGCCACTCTGAGATACTGGCAGCAAGATCCGTTGGCTGTTAACAGAGATCCCAGGCTTGCCCTAAACCGCAGTGCAATTGCAGTGATGCTCATGAAAACTGTAATTAAAGATGCAGCTCCAGGGTTGAACCTCCAGCCATCACCATATCTTAGAAGGAGAAAAAAACCCGAACCCTAACACAAGAGTATTTCCAGATCTGTTCTTAAGCATTTCTGGGGTCAGGAAAGTTGAGCTGCCTTTCCAACATAAACTCACCTGTTCATTAAAAAATGGCAAGGACTGATGAAGATTACGACAAATCTACCTCAAGGTATCCCCTAGAGAAAGGCAGAGCTGATACTCTTTGGGCTTGTGTAAAGGAAGGGGCTAGCAAAGTTGCATGTGGGCAATGTAGGCAATACCGCAGAGGGCTGCTGAACTGCACAGAAACGTGTTCAAGGCCGACGATGATACTACTGAAACGGGAGGCCCGCTGGACTCGGGGAAGGACTTCAGGCCAGAAACACAGAGGCTCCAAGGCTTCTGAAGGCACAGGCAGCGTTCCCGTGGAGGAATGCTTGTTGCAATACCAGCAAAGGAGGAGATGGGACCTACAGGGAGAAATGAACTGCATCTTTCCGGCTGACACAGCAGGGACGGTTTGGATAGTGCAGAACAACGGGGTTACACACGGGAGCCGTGGACGTTGCTATTTGCCTTCGGGGAAGTCAATGCGAGCAGATGGGGAAATATTTGTACAGATAAGAAAGTCCTGCTCGAATCTCAGATTCCTGATTGCAGGTGGGAGAAGGATTTGAATTCTCCAGCTATAGATCAGAAGAGCAGGAGCAAGGCAGAGCCATAACAGCATGTGTAAAGGTGGTGCAATAAAAATATCCAGTGCTACCGCTGTTTGGACTATGATAGTTTGAAGCATCTTCAGATGAGATTAGGTTTTTACTGTGCAAGGTGCAGGGTTTATTATTATTTTTATTGTTATTACTACTACTAACTGCAATAACCATTTATACTGCATCAGTGTCTAAGAGCTATGAGCAGGACGCGCGCCCTGTAGAGGAACCGCATAAACAAGGCAGGAGAAGGAGCAATCTCTCCCTAAAAGCTCGCGCCCAAAATAAACAGTGGGAGAAAACAGAGATTACCTCGTTTGCACAGATGAGGAACAGATACTCGGTGATTTGCCCAAGGCCACATAGGAAGCCCACGTCAGAGCCAAAATTTCAAGCTAGATCTTCCAAATCGCAATTCGCCACCTTATCTAGATGATCAGCCCAAGCTGGCTCTCTGCCTAGGACTGAGTCTTATCCTACAACCAGAGGCACCATGAAACTCGGAGAGGCGCTGGCAGTGGGCATTGGGCCTCACGTGTGGGTGCCACCACGTGCCTGGGCTCATGGTCCTTGCCCATGGGTCCGATGCCTGGGTGGCTCATCCCTAAGCCCAGCTTTGCTGAGGAGCAGCAGGAGGCTACTCAAAGAGCGTTGGCCCAATTCACAGAGCCTGTCGCTACCGAGTTCTGGTACCCGCTCAGATGACTGTCACTGAAACCAGGATAGAATAAATCACCCAAAGGAGCAGGGACGGCAGGGCTTGGCCTCACAACAGCCCTGGGGGTTTTGCTCGTGCTTCCCACGGCTCACCTGGTAGCAGGCTCAGGACTTTCCCCTGCATGAAAGCAAAAAGATTTTTTTGGCACCAAGGGAAAGTGGATTTCCCAGGCTTGCGGAAGCCCAGCCAGCGTACAGGCAGCTCCCAAGGAAAAACAGAAACAGGGAAAGTCAGTGAGGCTGGGAACTGCAGCTCCTCGCCTCGGGCACCCGACCTGCCGGAGCGGGACGGGAAGGCTCTGCGGGCACGGAGGAAGGCTCACCGCGACGGTAACGCCGGCTGCAAACCGGAGCTTTTCCAAACATAAACAGTTTGGGAAGAAGGGAGACAGCGAGCAAGCTAAAAATAAGCAGCAGCGAGTGAAAAGGATTAAAGGAGCCCAAAAGAAATAGCGAGCGGCAAATTGCACGGAATTGTTCGGCAAACAATAAAGGCTCCTTGCCATCTCCCTGCAACAGGCGGCTGGCACGGAGAGAAAGCAGCACACCGCACATGATAGCTGCAAAGGGGAAACGGGGAAATTCAGACGCGGCAGATTTGTTAAGTGGTTATTTTTCTCCCGTCTTTGCGGAAGACAAAGGGAAGGTAAAGCTCCCGAAGACAGGGATTGTATTTCACTCCAGCACAGAGAAGGCTTTCGAGCGTCTGCAGAGAGCTACAAGAAATGGCCCTAAAAAGATTAGGGCTCTTAAGGTAGGGCAAAACACTATATCCAGACAACACACTCGAGTTTTAATGATAGTGGGGACAGAATTGAGTGAAGCATTGTCTGCTGCCTTTAGGAAACCGAAAACTTAATTTGAAACAGCACAGACTAGATCTGGGCTCTTCACACAAGCAGGGCTTTATTCCTGTCCTTTAAGTATCACTCTTTATCCTTGACATATATTTTCCATTCACCGCTTTTCCACAACACCATCCATCACGATGAAAGGCAAGAAAGCCAGTGGCCAAAGCTCACCATGAACTGGTCCAGCACTGCTTTCCCATATGAAACCACACCATGGATTTGCCTTGCCGCTTCTTGGAGGAGGCACACACCAACCCCCAGTTCGACCCAGTGCTCATGCACGTGCTTAACTTTAAGCCCGTGAGCAGGCGTGCTGGAGTGCACGAAAGCATGCACTCAGCAGAGCTCCTCACAGATTTCAAATTAAGTATCTGCCTACAAATATTTTGTTGTAGCTATTCAGTTCAACAGCCCTTGGAAAGGGGGAAATAAACCCATCCAAGGCCTGCATTTTCTCAGCCTACTAATTTTACCCACACCTCTTTAACTTGAGGCCAATAAACTAGTACAGAAAACTAAATCAAACCTGCTTGCACTGTGAAGGAAAGGGGAACTCCACACTGAGCTTTGCAAGGCGGGGGGCAGAAACAGCATTTTGAGCTGCAACTGGCTGTTAAAAGAGAGCTGGGCCCGTGATCACTGCTGCTCTAGCCTTAAATCCACCACGGGTCTTGGCTGGATCGGGGGCTTCCTGCCTTGAGCATCGAGTCTCATAGCTACAAACGCTGCAATGGCTGCTGCAGCCCATGGAGTCACCAGGATTTTCTGGCACCACTTGGCACTTGGGATGATACAACAGGGCACCACCTTGCTTTGGACGACTTGCAGGTTGATGGGATGAAAGGCATCGTCGAAGGATTTGGTCCCCTCAGCTAAGCAACTGTCAGAAAATAGCCAGAAGAGGACGGGAGGCTGATTTTAAAGAAAGTGCTGGAGGTAGAGCCTAGCCCAGACAAGCTGGTGGGAGATGGAGGGCGATGCTGTAGGCACGGGACTGTGCAGTGTCAGCACTAGGGCTGCACTGCCCAAAGACGCGTTCGGGGGGTCTAGCAAGCTCCTCCTGCCCACAAGCACTTTGTGCATCACCAGTGAGATGCAGACTCTTGGTCCAAGGTGAAATCCAGGCCAATGGACTTGGAGGAAAAGCCACGTTTCCTCTGCGGTGCAACACAGCCTTCTCCTGCATGTGGACAGGGACATGGGCACCTTCACCTTTGCTCTCCCTCTGTTAGCGCGGAGAAGCTCTGCGCCATTTCCACCCACAGGCAGAGCAAAACAGCCTCAGCATCTCACATAAAAGCTATTTGTCCAGGCAACATGTCAGTCCTGCCTTCCAGCTGCGTTACCTCCCTGAGCACAAGGGGCTTTCAAGTAAAACCACGGTGGGGCCAAAATCAACCTGGATGCAAGTAGGCCCAACTGCAGACCCTCTGTTTTCAACCACGGCTGACTAAAACCTATCCGTTCTCCCTTCGTGATGTTTTCAGTGAGACATCAGTAAGTCAAGTGAGCTTCCCTCCGGCAGGTGTGTCTGTCCAAACACGAGGGCAGGAGGGACTTAGAGCAAACAAGTCCATTTTAAAGGACGCTAAGCCAAAGATCAAACAAATCACACAGGCTGCCTCAGAGAAAGTTGTAGAGATGATGACTCCATGCAGACGTCTTGACTTCTTAAACCTGAGGTTACAGAGGTAGGGTCAGCTCTGGATGGACAGGTCTCCAGAGCTGCAAGATCCAGAGGTTTTGCTCCTGCTCATGTCCAGCTTGGGTGAGGCCCAGGATGGAGGGCAGTCAGTCAGATGGGTCCTTTGAAGCGGTCGTACTCAGGCAGATGACGGCAGTTTAAAGGTGTCCAGTCTGTTGGACTCACGTCTCTCGTGGTCTTCACTCACCCAACCCGGCAGGTGGGAGAAGAGAGCCCTGAGCTGGCTTAGAGGAGGACCAGTGCAACAGGCTGGCTGGTGGGTTGGTGTGCGCGGTGCGTGGAGATGCCACATCCTCCCTCTGGCCACCCCTTGACTGGGGAGACATCCAGAAGCGGGCGGCCAAAGACAGGAGCTAGGAGCAGAGGAACACGAGGGGAGACCAGGGATTGGAAACTGGGTATCCTGGAAAACGGAGAAATGCTAATCCATTTCTCCTGGCGTAAATCCATCAGCAGCCTGGGGGAATCGATCGCATTTTGCCTGTGCTGCCTCCTCCGGCCCCAGCCGCTTTGATGCGCGTAGAGGCAGCTGCTGGCATCACGACTTCCCTATCCCGCAGGCCGGGGACTTTCGGCCAAAGGGAGCCCCTGACCTTGCCCCGTGCTCTGTTCCTAAGAATAAAACTCACGCAGCTCCACCGCAACGGCGTGCGCGGTGAGATAATTGCAGGGAAACGGCGGCTGTAGCCCAGCGACCGCTGTAATTGCTCGCGCGCCATCTTGTAGCCAGGTTCCCCGTGCTATTATCCCCTTATTAATAGAAACCGAATCCACCTTTGCAGGGACGGTGCTGCGAGCCTGGAAATTATGCGGTCTCCCGGGGGCTCACCTCAGCCGAGAAGCCACAGTTTGGCATCCCGGGGCTCGGGGAAAACATCTGCACTGTATTTGCAAAAACCCTCGGCTCGTCGCCACCCAAGGGCCGGATTCTGGCCGGGACCGCAGGATGCTCCCACCCAAGTTGCGGCGAAACCCCTGCAGCCTCAGTAGGAAGCAGGATTGAGTCTGAGGGGTGTTTGGGCCCCGCCGCGGTGCGTTTTGTAAGGCTGAGCTTTCCAGAGGAGATGAAGGGAAACAGCCTGACACCCGCTGCGATCCCACCGGGCGTCTTTAAGGCTGCTTTCAAAATCCCACTGCGAGCCAAAATCCACCGCGGTCAGTGACAAGGCCACAGATTGTGTCCTTTGCTCCCGTAGGGCGAAAGGTTCCCTTCTCCCCACCTGTTATTCTGCCACGAGGGAGAAAAGGGCACGGAAATATTTTTATTTTGCAAGATGTGGCTTAAAAGGTTGGATAAGCAATCCCAGCCTCAGGCCCACATCCCTCTCCTTTGCCCGGCAACGCAGAAGAAGGGACCCAGGGCTCAAGCAAGTGGCCAGATCCTCTATTCACATCAGTGCAAACCGGGAGCATAAATCTTGGCTTTGCACCACTTTCAAACCTGTGTAAATGAGATTAGACTCAGCCACGCTGCAATTTCCCTCACTGAGGCAGGCGAGTGAGATTTGGTCTATTAACTAATTCATCCTAGCAGCGTTGCTGCAAGGTATGGCAGCAAGTATTAACTTCATCTCACAAGGAGGAAAACTGAAGGTCAAGTGACCTGATCCTCCCCGCGCTTGCACGGCTGGGGTACGGCATGGCCCGTCCGTGGTGCCACGGGAGCAGGGACCAGGAGCCCAGCAGCCGTGGACTCAGGGCTGGGAAACGGGTGGACGCTCCCGCTTGCGCCTCGCCGGATGTTCAGTACAAAAGATGAGGGCAAAAGTGGCAGTGTGGTGGGGGGGGATATTTTGGAAAGACCGAAGCTACAACCCTAGGGCTCTTCTTGCTGGAAGGGGTGAACACGAACACCGATACCAGACAGATGCAAGGACAGAAAGAAACACGCCATGGGTTTGGAGAGCCACAAACTTCCCTGCTGACAGTCTGTGTTTCCACTTAACCCTTTGATGCTGCTGTGTGCGAGACTACACAACCACAACATCTGGTTATGGGGATCAATGTGGGATGACGTGGGGGGAAAGGAGAAGGCTGTGACATCCAGTTCAGACCAGGCTTCGGCCTTAAATGTGCTATATGGTCCATATAACACCATCTAGGCCATCAGGATGACTCAGGATTGACAACACAGGTCCCAGCAGAGGCAAGACATCCAGGACTGTCTGTTCGGTCTCTAATAACCCTCTCATTAGTGGAGCTGGACTTCCAAGCCAACACAGTTATGTGGCTTTCCGTGGTCAGGACTAGCTCAGGTATTTCTTCCTGTCTGTCTTGTTCCAGGCTGACTTTGCCTCTGAAACTTAGATTTGAAACAGTACTGGATAAAAAGTGACTGTGGCCAAGACTTTTTCATTGGATAAGCAAAGATGAATGCACAAGGCATGAGTCAGCATTAAAGCTGGAAGGTAAATCAGGTCCCTCCAACTGAGATGCAGTTGATAATACAAAGATGAAATATGTTTTGGTACATTTGCATGTAAAATTCAGGTTTATGAAGGTCTTCAGGATCATCTGAATCTCACATAAAATTTGGAATTTCATAAAAATGGATGTTCCTTTGAGGTGAGTTTAGAGGCAAGGGAGCAGCAACAGCATGCTGCCACTAGAGATGTGGAAAGCTCAGTTCTTCAAAGGCAGAGTGGACGGGAAGGTGATCTGAAACTTCTCACCGTCCCTGTGGAGACCAGAGTTTGCTCTGAGCTGTGCTGACAAAACTGTGCTGGCCCAAACTCTTCTTTTTTTCTATGAGGGAGCTCATGAGAGTTGGATGCCACTGGGAGAAATTTCCAAGCACAAGTTCCAGCAGAGCTTGCCCACTGTCCCTGCGTCGGGTAAGAGATGAGGTCGCTTTGCCTGCTAATTAACACTGATTTACTAACCATGAATTCCTGCGCAAAATGTCATGGAGAAGGATGAATGGACCATTTTCACCTGGACTCCACAGCAGCTCTGGCCCCTCTAACTGCTGTAGTAGCCTTTTCAGATCCTGGGATCTGGAAAGGATGTTACGAATCAGGAGCAGAATCAAGATCTCACGATGCAGCAGCCACTCGCCCCTGCACCACCCTCTCCTTTGCCCTCTTCACTTCGCACTCCAGTCCTGTGTCTCAAAACACTCCAGCAGTATTTGCTTCCATTTCCCAATTCGTGGTTAGCAAAGCCTAGGAGATGGCTTCCTACAGTAACGATTTTAACCATCAGGATTGTTAATACTCTCAAAGCACACCTGAGTAAGGGAAAGAATTATCAGTCCGTGATATTTCCAAGCTTCTCTGCTTTTCTTCCCCTCTTCTTCCCCTCGCTTTTGCACTTCCCATTTTGATGGCAAATATTATCAGTATTTCTGAGGATGAATCCCAGAGGCTTGCAACCAAGCCCTTGCAGAGCCAAGTCAGCCAGCACAGATGTGCTGGAGAAAGGGGCAGATGGTTCTCCTTCCCCTGAAACTCAAGATTTTGCTTCTTGACGCTGCAGCGTTCTGCAAGCTGGGGATGTCGGGAGCACGTCCCTCCCCATATGGCAAGTAAGAAGCCGTCCCGGGAAGATTAAAGCAGGCGGAGAAGACCTGGGCTGCCTTCTGCATTTATCATCCCTCTGCCATCATTTCGTGAAAGCCTAGCACTGTTAAGCAACCATGCAAGAGATGAAAAGCAGCAGGAAAATAAACAATACATAAATGCCAAAATAATTTGTGAACTCCACCTCCAGGGTGGATCTCTACCCACATATACTCTCCTCCAAGAGGCCGCCTGCTCTCCTGCCCCGGTGAGAAGGTCACTTTGAGTGAAGTGAAGATCCTGGGCAACACGTTGCTTCAGAGTGATGCATCGGAGAGCCTTGCAGGTGACACAAACTGTAACCGCTGTAATTAAAGTTCATTGGCCCATTTCACCCCCGTGAAACCCATGCCTGTTTCACTGCCGATTCCAGCAGGAACAGGTTCGATGCCCGTTACAGGGAACGCACTGGGAGCGCCAGGGAGACTGCCCAAAGCATGAGCAAAACTGAGCAGAGGACCCTGATACAAGACGTAGCGCTGCCAAAAGAGCACAAGGCTGAGCGAAGCCGGCGCCAGCTTGCCGCAGAAGGAAGCGGGGACGGGAGAGAGGCGTCTGAACAAGGTGAGGTCACTGGGGGAGGAAAACAGGGTGTGGGAAGAAGAAATCGCCAGCGTTGCATCCCCACCTCCTCTGCAGAAGTCACGGAGCAGAACCCTTCCTGATCAAAAGATACCTTCCCTGATGGATGGAAAGCATCTGGACATGTGTGGCCAGGGGACACTGTCTTTGGAGCATCTCTGGAAAACCAGCCAAATTCGGTGCAGATCCTTGGCACCCCAGCCTCAGCGCAGTGCCCCTGGGGCCTCACGGAGGCTCCGGCTCCCGCTAGGACTCAAGCAGGTCCCCAGCTGCCCCAGCCCTCGGGAGCAGAGGTGGAAACGAGCTGAACCAGCTCCACCGTCCAATGTTGCCCGTCGTCCCAAAAAAACGTTCAAACCAGGCGCAAAGAGCCAGCGGCCTGACAAAAAGGGGTCTCTGACCCAGTGCATGTTGCTATGGACGGCTGCTTGCGGCTCAGGGCAGCGGTGCCTCATGCTCAGAGGCTGAGGAGCTGCGATCAGCCGGCAGAGATGGCAGGGCCTCAGCAAAGCACTTTGCGACCCTCTGACCCCTCTTGGTCCTCGCCTGCGCCCACCGGGGACCGGGGAGGCTGGAGGGGCTCAGGAGACACAGCACGCGGCCGTGCACGTGGGGACGGTGCCCCGGCTCCCCTCCGTGTCGAGCAGAGGTGCAAACGTGCCAGCTGGACGACTCCTAAAATGAGATGCCCAACGGCGCAGCAGGAGCCCCGGCGTCTGTTCACATCTGAGCGGGCTACGCGGGGCGACATGCTTGAGAAATATCCCTTGTACCTGTGCATATGTATTCGAATTATCGGTTTTATCTAGCCGGAAATTATAAAGCGGCTGGGAGAAGAGAGGGAAAATGCACTCCTTGTTTGGCACAAAAATATAGGTAACAATTATTAAGCAATAATTGATTCATCTGATACTTTATTAGCCGGCGTCGCGTTTGAAAGTGACAGGCTCGGTAGCAAGCCTTTCATGTGACATGTTATTAAAGGCTCTTTTTCTGGCTCTGAAAGGCAGTGGCTGGCAGATCAAAGGTCAGACATTTCAAGGAGTAAATTGGTTTAATGTGGCTGCAGATAGCCTCGCAAAACCTAATAAATATGCAGCAAAATGTAAGGAGAGAAAATTGTGGACAAGAGAGACAATTACTTTGAAACCAGGATAAGAGCAGCACGGGCTCAAATTAATCAGCGGAAGGGCTCCTTCCCCGGCTCTCGCCTGCAGCGGGTTTAGCATCCAGAGCGGGAGGCCGGCTGCCAGCCCGCTGGGTGGGACACGCTGGGGGCTGCCGGGAAAGCCAAAATTTCCCTCCCCTGCAGCAAAGCGGGAAGGCCTGGCCCGGCGGCGCGAACCACCGCGGCTTTCCGGCTCCACCGGGCAGCCTTTCGCGAGCTGCAGCACATCGGGTTCACAAGCAACGGGGGATTTTGCGGTGGCAGGCGAAGAGATTATTGCTTCTCGGCTAAATCCGATGGGGAGCCCTTAACTACTGACAGAGCTGGCTCGCGCTGCAAGCACCATGGCTGGGAGACGATTACTCGCTGCTCAGTCTTCGGGTTCCCTCTGCACAGCAGAAAACCAGACCTTGCGCCCGTCTTCCCATGCTCAAAAATCAAAAGTCTTGGAAGACTGCAGGCAACAGGAGAGCCAGCGGGATTTGCATCTCGTTGGAGTCAAGGAGCTGAAACCCCTGTAGCCCAGAGCAGAAGTGATGCCTAATTAAACTGTTTTAAAGTCAGTCTTGCCAGATCTCGCAGTGTAACAGAGATCCTGCTCGCCCGAGCTATTTCTGTCTAAGCTCCAGCTGCCGGAATCACGCTATTTGCTCAGAATTTCTGGTCTTATTACAAAATAAAGTCATTGGCCTCCACATATGAACCCCAAATGCACCAGCACTTGAAAGCACATTAAAAAACATGAACGCAAAATAATTTAATTGTAAGAATGGCTGTTTTTTAACTCCCCTCATTGTTTTTAACATAATCCTGTGACATTTTAGAAGCATACCTCCCTATTTTTAAACTCCAGCTGGGCGGCAAAGTCGAAATACTTTGGGTTTTTGCTTGCATCTGTTGAAAGGCCTTAACTCAAATGACCTCCAAATGGTTGGAAGGAAGGATCTCATTGCTAAAAAGTCACAACTTCGCTCCTCTTAATTAAAAGTGAGAAAACACCCACTCCAGTTCTCTAATCTTGCAAGAGACTTCCTGCCCGAATGGAGAAAACAATGCTTGATATTCCTCGTACGTCTGGAAAACAGAGTGGAGGAAACAAATCTTTGAAATGAAACTCTCGATCCCCCTCGGAGAAGCAGATAAGGGCACAACCTCTTTGTATTCCTGTTGCGGGTCGCCCTTAACAGATGAGTCACGGTACTCGGGTGCTCCTTATCGCGGGCCCACCAGAGAGCCCGATAAGCGCAAAGCACAGCACTACCTGCGACCCAGCACAGCTCTGAGCAAAACTTTGTTGGCTGCTCTGCATGGGTGGGGAAACGCTGGTTCCCGAGGACTATTTTGCACCAAGGAAATTTCCTTTGAGTAAGAGGAAGGGAAAGATTTGGGGAGAATAAGGGTGTATCGCCCCATCCTGCTCCAGCCCTTTTGCTTCAGGAGAGAAGCCACGGGGAGGCATTTCTGCAGCAGGACTTCCCCACCGTGGCTGAAGGTGGCCCATCGCCTGTCGTGTCCACGCACCCGGGCAGAGATCTGCACCACAGGCAGCACCTTCACCTCCCTGGGGAACCTCTGCTCACGGGAAACCTTGCAAAAAGCCTCAGGAGCGAAGGAGAGGGGAAAACTCCGTGCTGTCCATGCCCGGCTCGCCAAGGGATGGTTCACCACGTAGGCGAGACCTTCTCCATCCTTATGGAGTCGCCCACGAGGAGCAGCGACGGGGCACGGATGTCTGCACCTTCAGCCCACGCCGGCAGCCAGTGCGCTCTTGCCCCGCGTTATTTGTGTGTATATAGCTCTCCCATAAATCAGGAGCCCTGACAGTGTAATTTGTATCTGGGGAACCTGGAGCAATTACAAAATCAACCCAAACACTATTTGTTTCACAAGATTTCGCCCTTAGTTAGCACTGTCGTTCGGTTTTAATTACGCTATAATTAATTGCAACAAAACTGTTTGGAAAATGCGTGTGCACAGCGCAAAGGTTCAAATATTGCAACCTTCCTGCTCCTCTGCAGCCACAAGTGTAAAACAACTGCCTGCAGGAAATTTATGACCCCATTTTGATGCAGCACGTGGCATTCGCTTTACCACCTCCCATCCACAGGTTCTCCAAGTCCCTTGGAAAACAGACCGAGACCCATGAGAGGCGACTATTAAGTTATTTTATGGTCAGGGAAATTAAGGCACAGAGGATCTAATCTCTTTAATTTATCACCAGACAGAAGTTGCCGGATGTGAACCAAACTCAGGTTTGCAACAAATTCTCCCTTTTTTGTCAGTGAGGGGAAACAACCAGCTGATCTCTCCTGGTTCCCATGTTTTTCTTGGTGATGCTGGACACACGGGCAAAGGCAGCTGCCCTCGCAGGCCAAGCAGGCACTGGCGAGGCATCTGGGCAGCCCTGGGAAGCCTCATCGGAGGCCTCCTGAGATGACTTCACTCAGCAAGGTAAATCACCACCTTTCTCTCCAGCCTAGGATGTTCAGACTTCCCATGCCTGTTCCCTTGCAACCTTCAAAGCCCCCTTGCATCTGAAGGGACTGCGAGTTTTTCCCACTCAATAGCTGGGTCCATGGAGTAGGTTTCCTCATTTTTAGTTCACACCAGTAAAAGAGACATTAAGCAATGCCTCCCTAAAGAGAGAAGGCAGCCCAGGCCTGTTCATCGCATAGGAGAACTGATAATAAAGGAAAGCAAATCCAACCTATTTCTTTTGCAATCTGTCCCCTTCTAATATTTCCAGCATCTAACTATAGCACCGAGGTATTAATCCTTGTCGAGGTGGACTTTCAGAGTCCCCCTTTTGCTGCTGTTGTTCAGTTTTCAGCGCAGACTATAAAAACAGCCGCAATAATTCTTGGGCAGTCACTAGGAAACGAGAAGCACCAAACTCATCCGAGGCTGCCTCGAGTTTCATCGCCTGGCCTGGCTCTGGTTTGAAGGCACAAACGCATCCCGTCCCACCCCGCTGCCTCGGCTTTCACAACACCGAGTATTTCCGTGCACGAAACGCAGCTGCAGCAGGACTCCACCGCTGCGCCCTGCGAGGCCAGGGAGAAAGTCCGGAGGGGCCGAGGCAGTCAGGAGGCAGGGATTAACGGAGGTGACTCATCCGCCACTCGCACGCTGTGAACGAGGCCGAGGGAACGGCTGAGGGTAGCAAGCTGCCAGTAGGGCAGGAGGGGAAATTTCCCATTTAGATATTGTTCAACAACAATAAAATGATTCTTTTTTTTTTCCCCCAGCTAAATACCTCTTAGAAAAAATACACTGCCTTGTCCTCTCCTCTCCTCTCCTCTCCTTTCTGGCTGGCTTTGGCAGCGAGTCACCCAAAAGCCCCATTGCAGCCCTCATCGGGCCCCTGCTGACCACCCACCTGAGAAACACGTGCTCCTCACCTGGTACTTGCCCATCTCCCCTGGGAGGCTGGTGGGGAGGAGAAGACAAGCAAGGCCATGAGGCCAGGGCTCCTGCCACCCGGGCTGTCCCCGGCCCCAGTACACATCAGCACGGCACAGCGTGGCCCTACATAAAGGCATCGCAGACAGCTCTGGGGGCAGCGATGCATCTCGACCCCTTTGGCTGCCCCCCGTGAGCTTTGGGAAGGATGTCTCAGGGGACATGTCCCAAAGGGACCTGCCAATGGTTCGTGCTGGTGACTCTCCAGACCAGAAGCAGCTTTCCCACCTTCATCATCGGAGCCTTCAGCCAGCAGACAACATCCCTACCAAGCTTGCTTGGTGGCACAGATGGGAAGCACCCAAATTTTGCAGTCAGGTAGAAATCACAACGCGGCGGGCTGTGAGGTCAGCTTTCTGCCACTGAGCAGCACACGCATGGTGCCCGCCTGGCACCTCCAAAGCTGCACACGCAGGATGCAGGGAATCCCCCAAGCCATGGGAGAGGCAAGACGTCCTATATTATTATCTGCACTGAGGGAGAGCCAGGAGCAACCCTGAAGGCTGCAGTGGGCGAGGAGTGGTAGCAAGCCCAAAGAAGAGGACGTGCCTGCTTGGAGGAGTTCATGAGCTAAGCACCAGACAAGAGACAACAGGGGCACCTGGCAGCAGGGAGCCCAAAGCGAGCAGCAAAACAATTAGGATTATCATATTAAGCAGCCGTGAACATCCGTGAACAGCACGTGAACAGCCAGCCAATCTAAAGGACCTCCCAGACATATCCCCGGAGAACCCCAGGGACTGGCAGAAGATCTGCTCCATCAGCTTCGGCTCACCTTGGCAAAGGGTGCCCAGATACCATGGTGACAGGCTCAGCGGGGATAAACACCAAGCCTGGGTGTGGGCTGTTTGCATACTTAGGAAGCTGGCTACTCTCCATCCCTCCACCCTGCCTCCTCCCACTAGTGCCAGGATCTCTCTCCCAAGTGGTCTCCTACCTCCTCCTGGTAGGAGAGGTAGGAGATGCCTCACGGTATGAGACATCCCCTCCTCGTCCTTGGCAGCTGCCGAAGGTGCTGAGCCCCAGGACAGCCCACAGCCCTGCGGGCCTGACCCTGTCTCCGCATGGCACCCGGGGGCTGGAAGTGGACGTGGTGGTGGCACTTGAGGGGTGCAAAAGGCTGCCCTGCACTTATTTCTTAAGGGCAGGAGGCATCTCTTTGAGGGATGAGGAACAAAACAATCAAACAACAGCAACAAGAAAAGGATATATATGTGTGTGTGTATATATACATATATACATGTATAAAGGAAAGCTGCTCACTTGAATGAAACTTGAAGATCACGTGGACCTGGGAGCAACACTGCTATCAGGCCACCGTTCCTCTCAGGCACACACTTCCAGTAAGGAGTAAAAAGCTCTGACTAATAAAAAGATGCCTCCAAATCATTCTTGGCAGAAATATCCCAGACCCAGCTCCCCTCCCTCTATTCATCTCCAAAGCGCTCAGGCAAAAGAAAATAAACCGTGCAGTGATCTCACTGACCCAACCTGCAGCATGGCGTAGCTGGGTGAGAGCTATTCTTTGACAAAAAATAGGAATAAAAAGGATTTTCAACCAGAAAAAAAAAAAAAAACAGGGCTGAGACTTGTGAAATAGTGTAACAGAGACTCCAGGGCACCAGTCTCAGCCCTGTTTGCTAGGATAGACCGCACACACTCCGAGTAATACTAAGTTATGATCCGGTTTGAGAACCTTTGCCATTCCAGGTACTTCCAAGTTTGGAAAACCACCCCATCAGTGAAATGCAATGGGAATATGATGAGGGGAAACAGACTTCGGCGCTCTGAAAATGTTTTAATAGCTCGCTATTTAATTAAAAGCAATAGCTCTGAAATTATGTCAGTGAAACGTGCCACTTATTTATTAATTAGAGGAGGAATTTCAAAGGAGGCCGAGGGAGTTTGGTGCTGGGCAGCCCCAGGCTGGCTGGAAAACCCCAGGTTCCTACGGCTAATGCCCGTTCGGCACGCAAACACGCACGGTCTGATCCTTCGCTGCCTGGCACCTGGAGCAAAGAGCGCTGCCTAATCAGGAAGGCAGGTTTTACATGTCCTTTAGCTCCATTGCTGCAGCCCCCAGTCGCATTTTCACCCTTTCACCACGAAAGCAGCGCCGGGACCTCCCGGGTGCCCCTCCGGCGAGCACCTTCCTCCCCTCGCACCTCTGCTCAGCCAGACCTCGAGCAAAACCCCAGCTCTGCGCCGGTTTTACGGGCAGCACCGCGCTGGGAGTCACCTCCGCGGGGCTGGGGCAGCTATTGCAGCTACCAGCGTCGGGGAGGAATTTTGCACTGGGATTTACTCTCGCGAAGGAGCTGTTAAAAATATTAAAACCTAACTGGGTAACGCACTAGATCCCAGAGCGTCGCCTCCGCTAGAAAAGCAGCAAAGCCTGCAGAGAGAGAGGCAGGGATTTCAACCTCAGCTCCAGATAGGGATGACTGGGCATTTCCAGATAAAGTACGTCTTGTTTCCCCCGCACAATTACTGCTTTCTGCCCAGGCAGCGGAGAGCCGACCACTCTGAATTGCACTGAAAATGTACCAACCAGTGGTATCATCAGAATTACACTTCTAAGTGAGCGTTTCATCGCAATTACTCTGCATGCATTAAATCCACTACGACTTCCTTTTTTTTTAACTAAGAGGATTTTTTTTTTTTCCTCTACTGGAAGTTTTCTATAAAGAACCATGGAAACAAAAATCACTTTAAAGAAAAATATTAATCATTCGCCTTCCTCAGAGCCCTCCTGCCTGCCCGGCAGGAGATATTAGCAGATATGTTTTCACATTGATATTTCCTATCTAAAGCACACAAACAAATAACTGAGCCGGACTTGCAAAAAACCCCGCAAACCGAGACGCTGCACTGTATAAAGGTTGATACACAGCCAAAAGCTCTGGGCTTGGGAAAGATTCAAGATACCAAACGAGTAAATCAGAAGGAGAATCACAGGTTGGAGTTTAAACTGCAATTAAAAATTCATGTAAACGGTGATAGATTATGACGGAGGAGAGCTCCAAAGCGCCGAACGCGCCGGAGAGACTTTCAAAATGAGCAAGAGCAGCCTCCGAGCACGAAATTCAGGCTGCTTCCCCCTCACTTAAATAAACCGCGGAAGCTGGAAAGGAAAAAAAAAAAAAAACATCTTTTGGAAAGCAGGCACAATGTGGAAAAGTACAGCATCCGACCCACCTTTCTGCTCCGCGGATCGACGCCTTTTTTTTTCCCCCCCTCGCTGCACGGTGTCTATCATAAAACTTGCTGCTTTGTTTTAATAGCGATCCGGCGGCGCGGCTCCTCGGGTGTCTGCGGCGGAGTGGAGATTGTCATTGATTTGTGCGAGCGAAGTTAAGCCTTTCTAGGAGCGGTTATGAGAATTCACTCCCACCACTCCCTCTAAACCAAAAGTATTTGGCACCGAGCCCTTCTCGTCCACCTGTACTATTAAGGTCTAAACAGCGCATGGGACAGAGACCAATTTTACTGGGATCTTTTCATGTTTCCTTTTTAAACAAGCACAGAAAGTTCTTTGGAAAGTTTTTTTTTTTTTTAATCCCGTTTTTTTCTCCAAGCAGATTTATCGCATCCTTTTTGTTTTACTCTCTGTGGGCCTTCCCTGGTGGAAATGGATTTTGGGGCAGCCCCTAGCAATATACTGATTTACCCCAGCAAAGGATCTGGCTCCGTGGCGGGAGTCGTGGAAGATTTTTCCACCCTTCTATCCTTCTTCCTCTGTAAACCGTATTCCCATTATTCCTATTTGTGTGAAACGAGGTGAACCTGGCAGGATGAAATCCTTTTGTCTTGCTTAAAAGGCTGAGATATCATTTAACTAAAATGCAGGGCTTGCGCATGAATGTGCCAAGCGAGAAAGAAAACGAGGGCAGGGTACACCCGAAGGCAGGTTTGCCTACACAAGTCTCCCATCGCGGGACAGCCGGGGTGATCAGAGCACTAACTGGGTGCTCGGTCCAAGCAGCAAGTGAGTTTGAAAATCAAGAAGCACAAAACACAAAAAAGCCGTGGCCGCGCTGACGGCCCATCAGAAAGCTCTCCTGGTGCCCAGGCTGCAAAGCCATCTCCTGACCACCCGAGCTCCGCTGAGGGCTGTGTCCCAGTGCTGGGTCCCCTCTCCTGTCACCTTCCACCTGAAACCCTGTGGGAGGGGAGTCATCCCCATGGCCCTGCTCAGCAGGACATGCCACCTCTGACCACCGCCACGGGGGCTGGGCCACCTGAACAAAGGTTTTGCAGAGCTTCCCCTCTCCCTTGCGGCTAAGTTGTCTCATCTTTGGGTTCCTGGCATGAGTTTGGAGAGGGTGACCTAAGGAGCTGGCCACCAGCTTGAGAGAGAAACGCCAGGATTTGGTTCAGGTGCCTCCTCTTCTCCTTGGGCTCTAGGGCTGCGTGTTGGGTCACGCCAGGTCCACCAGGCCAGTGTCCTACAGGCGCGTGCCCAACAGCGAGGACCGGGAAGCACCTGGGGGTGGGACACGCTGCTGCAAACCCAGCTGGACTCATCTTCCAGGCACTCACCCAAGGGCTAGTGACCTTGGAAGATGCGGGGCAGCCGCTAGCTTGGAAGATGCAGTGCAGCTGCTGGCGCCCCAGTGATGGGCTCTTTCTAGAGATCCTGCCCAAAATCCAACGGCCCCATCTTACACGTGGGAGCCTCCGTCTTAGAGCTGCATGGAGTTAAACACCACATTTAACAAAATACTAGTTCCTTCCTGGCAGAGCTATTGCGACGAGAGGGGAACGGACATTTTTGTTAATACAACAAATCTGAAGAGTGCAGCTGGATACCAAGACACACAGTATATGCCTCTCTGCTGCTTTTGCTTTACAGAAGTGCATTAAAAAACCAAAATCGCAACCCAAGTCGAATCAAAATTGTTTATACAAGGGCAATATTTCCCGAGCACAAGGCAAATCCAAGTGCGAGATAGCCCTGGGCAGCCCAGCACTCCCAGCCTGGCTTGGAAGAGGTCTGTGCTCACAACACGGTTACTTCTGAAACACTTATTACACGCTCTCTCGGGTTTGGAAGAGAAAAAAAAATGCTGCTTCCATCCCCACACCCAAACCACTATCTGCAGCTCCTCCGACTCCTGGGTTTCTAAGGAGTGTCTGGGTAAATCAGTAAATGAAGTCGGTGCAAACAATACGTCTGGCCCCAGATAAGGGCAAAGCAAAACTTGGGCAACATCCAGCGAACGCCAAAGCTGCACCGCGGAGAGGAACACAAATTGCCACCCACTGCTTTTCCTGCTACTCCCGCGGCCCGGCAGCCTCCGTGCCCGGCTATTTCGAGCGGGGCGGCGGGTGGCACGGAGGGCAGGGTCACCGCAGCCGGACGAGCATCTGCTGGCCCAGCTCCAGCCGAGCTCCCCGACGCGGCCTGAGCCGCCTCTGCGAGAAGGATGAGCTTGGCTGGGCGGCGAAAAATCGCAGGGGAAAGCGGCTAATTCTCCACCATCCCTTGGGGGGCTTGAGGAGACGTGGAGTCGAGGGTGTTTGCTGCAAGAAATCAAGAGGCAGCCACCCCCAGGAAACCACCCTGGGCCAGAGCAGAGATGCTGTCAACTAGAGCCAAGCAACCCTTCTCTTCCCACAAAAGCTGTTTTTTTCCATCAAAACGGCTTGCCCCATCGCTCCGCAGCAGCCGATCTGCTGAAGAAACGATTGCCTCCAGCCCACGCTACTGGAGCGCACTGTTTGCTGTGAAATCCCCCAGAACGGGTTTTTAATGACAGCGTGCATGGAAATGTCCCCAACCGATTTATTACAAACGTCCCCAAATTTCTGCGAGCCAAAACCAACATTTTCATACTGCAAAATACTTGGAGGGACAGTGACAAATGAAAAACCTCAGAACAGACCGGGAGTGCAAAAACGCTGCAGACCACTCTCTGGAAAATGGGTCCCTACTGAACCCGGGAAATAATTTGGCCATTTTCCATGTGAAATTGCTTCCCAGTTTTTGAGCACCACTAGCAGAGGGATGAACGACCCGTTCCTAGTCCATAAAGGAGGAGAGAATAAAATACTTCTAACAGGGTGTGAAATAAGAATAGCAGAAGGAAGAAGAGAAGAAAAAGGTTGTGCCAGATCCCACCTCGGCTAGGCAGCTCGCAAGCATAACACAAAACACCTAGTAAAAAAAAATAATAGAAAAGGCTGTAAAGATCACTTATCCCAGTGCAGTCCTAAAGGCACACAGCAGAAAAAGCTTTAATTCTTAATATATTGAATTGAAAGATTTCCAGAAGAAGGAATATTTAAAGGACTTTTATCCCATCAGAAAAATAAGGTATCATCGAATTTAAACCTGACAAAATTAGCTTCAACACAGTTTTGCTTTCCTACATCTTTTTGCTTTTTAAATAAACTTGCACAAATGTTTTGTGAATTTTTGCAATTTTTTTCCTTTGGAAACTGTGAATTTTTCAGACTGGTTTTAAACTTTTCCTAATTGGAACCCAATAACCAGTTTTATTCTGAAAGCCAGCGGGATATTTTCTGCAACCAAATTTGCTACACCACTCACATTTTTCAAAAGAAAATCATTTTTTCCCTCCAACGTCCTTATTTTATTGCCAAAACATGTGGGTAAAAACAACACTTTTTTTTTTTAAAGTTAATTTTGGTAAGAAGTAAAAAACAGCAAGATATTCCCCTCCCCCCACCCCAGATCTCAGAGAAACTGCTTGCAAAAATGGAAAAACTTTGAGAAGCCCGGCGAGGTTTCTCTCCAAGGTGTCTATCCCACATATTCGCACATGTTTCCGTTTGCTGCGGCGCGTATCCCCATTACCTTCGATACCGCTATCCAGGCAATAAAGTTAAGCCCTGCCTAAGTGCTTCCAAATGTCAGCCTTATTTTAAGGGCGATAAACCAAGCGGAGGGAGGAGATCTGAGCCCCCAGCCTCACATCTCCTGACATAACTCTCCGACTGCCGAGCTATCGCCCGGCCGGGAGAAGCGGGAGGAAGGACTACGGGGAGAGGAGGGACAAGATGACCCATCTGGTCCAAGAAAGTCTGTGCCCTCGTGACGCAGTTAAAAGCTGCTGGGCTTCATCCTTAAAACACACAATTGCGGACACAGGGGAAAGGGTGAATCATAAAGCGGATTTCCTTGCTAATAGCCATATGCTTTGCAGAAAGAGGAGCCGTTTCCAGCGAGAGGTAGAATTACATGTTACTCCATGCCATGGATCGGACACATTCACTGGTCGGAGCTATGTTTACGCACAAAGTCTGATCAAAACAACTCTTACCTGCTGTCAAAATATTCCCAGCTGAAAAAATAAGCTCTAAAAGAGATCAGTGAAAATCAACGTCAATTAAGTGCTTAGCTAAAATAATCTAGCTGGAGTCTCAGTGATTTTACAGTGTGCCTTATTTGAAATCGTAATGGTCATAATCCACATTGCTCCTAAGGGATCTCTAGCGCTTTACCTAATGCCAGACAATGTAACTCAATGAGGCTCCAGTGTGTTCAACAGAAATATGTTCATTTATGCTACCCACTGATTTCCTTGCGAAATGAATACATCGTTTGTTACCTACACAGGGAACAGGGCTGCATGCAGCCACGATGGTCCTGGGAGGGGAGTGTGTAGGGCACTAAAGCCTATACGTGTAGCTCTACCACGGGATTTTGCAACATCACACAGCTTCATTGGGAAGCTCTGAGTGGAAGAGCCACCTCCCAACCGCCCTGTTTCTCCCAGCGCATCTGCTCCGGGGGGAATTGCACCTTCTCGATGAATGCAGCCACCGCGGGGTGAAGCCCAGGGCTGTCCACAGCATTATGCATAAAGCGTAATAGAAAGCGTATAGAAATGATGACGAGACGTTGCCCATACTAAGCTGGCCCCAAATCTCCCAGGCCCTCTTGTTCCCCTGCAGCATCATGATGCCCAACAGTGAGAATGTGGCAAAACTTCTGCGCAAACTTCAAAATAAATCCGTATTTTGCTTGGAAAATATCTACCTTTCCCCATTGGGTCTTATTCTCATCTAACGGAAGAAGATGAAACAGGACACAGACACTGTGTGGGCAATCTCTTGCTCAGCGGGAGAGCAAGAACAGCTCTACAGCGATAAATCAGGATGCAGAAGGTTTGGTGGCACCAGAGACGACATCCTTCAGCCCTCCATTCCTGCCCTGCAACACCGAGCCAATTGCTCTTGGCTCCTTCAGAGTGGTGCTGGAAGCCTAAATACATTACGTTGTTCTCCATCCTCGAAAATGAGCATGTACCCAGCACATCTGAGACAAGGGCCAATCCCCGCACCGAAGATCATGGGCTGTGTCACTCCAGCCATAGCAGCACCTGGACCCTAACGGGTGCGCGATCGAGCCGTGCACGAGGAGGGAACAGCATCAGCCACCACTCCCCGAGGCACCCGCTCTAAATCAAACGCGCACGCATCCACCTCCTTGAACAAATGCCTATATAAATACCTGATGTATTGCTTGATTACTTGGTTAGATGACACATGCCTCGAAGGCAGTAGCCAGGTCACTTTACTCGGTTTTAATGCTTCAAGCCTCACTTCCTCTTTATGGGGAACGATTTTCAAGTTCACTTGAGTCTGTGTCTGTGCAGTGCCGGGACTGGGAGGGGGAGCTACTAAAAATAAATGATCACAGGATGAATCCTAAACACAAGTGGGTGTTACTCCCTGCATCACAATTTCCCTATCAGCAGAAAACTGTCATTTTTTCCTTGTTCTTGCACAGTATCAGTCATGAGTCCTTGCTGAGTCCCAGGCAAGGTCTGAGGACAATCAAGCATCGAGTAATGCCAGTCCCAGGACTCAAATCACAGCGTGGCTCTCCTGGGTGGCTAACCCTCTCCCAGGCCACCAGCTTTCACTTCTGAAATCCAGAAATTCATCTGTATCCTGGAATGAGACCCTTAGCAGAAGCTCCCTGGTGTAGATGCAAACAATCTCATTTGCTTTCAAAAGCTGTGGATCAGGCCACAGATCCTTGCAGGATATTGCATTAATAGCGAGAGGCAAACGAACCATTTTACTTCTCCTGGATGAAAAAAAATGTGCCTGACCTGATTTACCTTCCTGATAACATATTTAAAAAGTGCTCCCAGGCTGAGGACTTCACCAGCTGAGATTTCATATGAAATGAAACTGTTTATGTCATGACCGCAACCTTCTGAAAAATGCCCCTTTATATGGAAAAGCTCACAAGAATCTTAGGTATAATGATCTCAGCTATATCAATAACCACATTTCAGCAGATTCATTATCTGCTTGCTGGCCTGCCCAGCAAACTGCTGCAGCGGGATGGAGTGAGAAAGGAAAACACCAAATTCATCCGTTCTTTCCACAGCAAATTGACATTGGGGGTCATTCTTTTTCTCAGAAAAAATCCAGGCTTTTATTTCCTCTCCTTTCACACCGCACTATGGATGGAAGGAAGACGTAAACTATACACAATATTGACTATAACTGATCAATCTCCCTTTAGCAGGTGCAAGAGTGTTCACAACTTAGATCTTTCCTCCCGAAGTACCCCATGCCTCATATTTTCAAATTTTATATGAGAACATTGCTTCTTCTTTGTCTGTTCCTCTTAATATCACTCCCTGGTACTCAGGGTTTTAACATGCATGCTAACTCTATGCAGGGATCTAAGACCACAATTCATAGGAAATCCATGCTACAAAACAGAAGGTTTATTTTATACAGATATTTCCAAGCAAAAGGGACTGCTGCGATCATGTAGGATGCCCTCTAGCTTCATACAAGACAAAATACTTCACCCAGTAATTTCTGCACCAAGGCCCTCACTCCCGCCTACCCTCCAGCACTCGCATTTAGAAGCAAAGGCAACACTGACTGAAGGATTTCAAACGGGATGAGGCTTTGCTGTGATCCTAGGCAAGTGCTTCTAGCAGTTTATTACCTTCAATATAAAAGATTTGCATTTTTTTCCTTTCTGCCTGAACATGTCTAGCTTCAGTTTGTGACCATCTGATCTCACCATGCCTTTTTCTATGAGACTAAAAAAATCCCAGGTCTACTTTCAGAAGTCTCTTCCCAACGTTGGGACTCGAAGGCTGTAAGCCACCTCCCAACCTCTGCTTCGACAACCTGAATAGAGACGTTTCAGCCTCCCCCTGTTCGCCCAACTCTTCGGACCTGCACATCGCCGTAACACGTTGTGGAGAGCGTCTAGAAGTAACTCCTTGCATTCCTCCCTGCATGGCACAGCAAGGATGGACAGAGGCAGAGCTTGCTCAGGAAAAGAGCTGTGGATAGGGCAGGTTGAGGCTTGCACGAAAATAAAAGCTCCCTCCTGCTCTCTCCACACGCTGCCCAGACCCCTCGGCCCTGAGCCTCCCCTCTCCCTGCTCCAGGGAAGGTCTACGGGGAAAGAGCAGCCAGGAGACCTGCTGGGAGAGCAGCGAGCGGTGCCAAGGAGGAAGCTGGCACGGCCCCGTCTTAGCCTTAGGCCTTGCTGCTAATCTGCGAGGAGGAGAAGCAGAGCGGGGATCCCTGCTGCCAAGAGGCCGACCGGGAACTCAACGGGCGGTGGAAAAAGCCTGTCTCTCCATCTCTGCCTGGCCAGAGACGGGCTGAAGCCCACCACGAAGATGACATGGGGGAGCAAAACACGGCTGCGGTCCGTACAGACCCGTCTGTAGACCCGGACTGCACTGCCAAGCCATGCCCTTCTTCATTCAGCCAAGAAAAAAGCAAAATACCCACATCTGGGGAGGGGAAAAAAATAAAACAAGACTCTCCTATCTATTCACTCCAAGCCAGGATATGTAAGCGGATTCCCCTTCCAAGAGCACGACAGGTTTGACTCATAGTAGGAGAAAAGGTATTTATACAATAACGTCTTCATTACGGATTAAACGTGTCACACGCACTAAGCCAGAATTTAGGGGAGCGGTACAAACAGGAACAGGGCAAGAGGAAATTCCTACCAGCCACAAACACTAAGAAACCGAAGGCAAGTGTTCCCGTTCCGCGGAGGAGCTGTCACATCAGACAGGCGTTCTCCAGCTCTGCCCCAGAGCACACGCACGGCACGGAGCAAAAGTAATTGCAGGTTATAGCCCCCTTGTCGCCTCCCACCTTGCTGAATCAGCAGCAATTAGGGGGATAAGAACAGCGCCGAGGAAAACCGTGATTTCTTTGCCTCGGTCTCCACCACTGAGAACGTGAGGGAGGTCTTAAGCTAGAGCGATCCTTCCTCGGTAGCCGTGATGAGAGACCGAGCTGACAGAAGAACTGACGCTCCAACAAATTGATATTTAAAAGGGCAAAAGTCCCCCGGGAGTTCAAGTCCGAAGCAGCTGAGCTGCTAACAAGGACGGGTAACCTCCGGTTATAATCAGCCAGGAAGACTAAAAAGCAGAGTTTGTGCACCCGTATTTAAAACCAGATTCCTCAGGTGATCCAGGGAAGTACAGACCTGGAACCTCTCCCCCCGCCCGGCAGACAGGTTCAATCGAGAATTAAAACGGAGAACAGCAAACGCTGCAAAGATCGCAGTCAGGAAGGGCTCAGCCAGCAGAATTTGCGCTCAGGAAAATCATGTCACCCTAATCTGTCGGAGATGCTCGAAGGTGTGAGGAAAGTAGCAAATGGAGGAGAATCAGCTACCGGCAGTTGCTTGAAGAGTAAGAAATTAAGAAGTCGGAGGGTGAGCGACAAAGAACTGACCCAAATCTCTAATGGATTCCGGTGGGATTGATTGACAGTAAAAGATCATGGTGGGGACCCACCTTGCTGGTAGATGGCATCGTGTCTAATGTATTCAGCGCTCTCCTGGGGCAGAGTGGCTGGGGAAACAGGCAGATAACGCAGACGCCCACCTCCTAAATTAACATGCTGTCACGGGCAGAGGGCAGTTAGAAGATATGTTAAGACACAGAATTTAATGACTTAAAAAAAAAGTCTGAAGCTATTGTGGGCAAATCTCGTCCTCTGCCTGAGGGAAGGAGATCTGATGGCTTTGGAGCTCCTGGAGCTAGCCAAACTGCTCAGCAATCCAAATGACTGAGCAACAGCACAGCAAATGAAAAACGCCTCGTTAATAAATGCAAAGCGATGCATGACAGAGAGAAATCTCTGCTCCTCAGCTACCTTACAGGATCCTAAATTGACTCTGTCAAAGCAAGGAAGGGACCTTGCAGCAATGGTGACAGCACAGCGAAGACCTCTGCTCTGGGCATAGCTGCAGCCACAAAGCTAACGATATTCAGATGCATGTGGAAAGGGATGGAGAATAATCCTGGAAACACTATAATGCCTTTGTATAAATCAGTAGTGCAGCCTCAGATGGGGAGAAAAGTAATGATGCAGAAAAGGCAGAAGTGTTCAATCAATATTTCTGCTCTGCATTTGGAAAGAAGCAGGATGATATGCTTGTATCACATGAGGAGGATGAAGTACTTTCCAGTCCATTAGTAACCAAGGAGGTTGTTAAACAGCATCTACTAGCGATAAACAATTTTAAATCAGCAGGCCTGGATAACTTGCTCCCAAGAGCACTCCAACAGCTGGCTGAGAAGCTCTCTGGCCTGCTGATGTTAATTTTTAATAAATCTTGGAATACTGGGGAAGATCCAGACAGCTGGAAGAATGCAAATGTTGCACTGATCTCCAAAATGGGCAGGCAGGATGGCTTGACTAACAGGTTGGTTTGCTGGACATCAATCATGGGGTTAAATAATGGGAACACTCATGAGAGAGTCAACCAGAAGAGGAATTAAAGGACAGGAGTATAGTTAATGCTAGTCAGAGATGTTCTGCAGAAAATACATCATGTCAAACAAAGCTGATTTTAGTCTTTGAGGAGATTACAGGTTTGGTTAATAAAGATAATTGCTTGGGGATAATATACATAGGGTTTTGTAAGACACTTGATTTACTATGGCATGGTATGCTGATTAAAAAGTGAGCACTACGTCGTAACAATAAAGTACATGCGCGCAGCATAACTGATGGATTTTAACAAACAGCCATCACACTGAAATCAGATTGTTTCCAGGGGATTTCACAAGGATCAGTACCAGCCCCAATATTCAGCATTTTCTGATCTGAAAGCAAATATAACACCGCTGCCGATAAATGAGCTCTGTGCTACACAAACAGCAGAGGCCAAGTGGATAATGATGAGACTAAGGTGATCTGAAGAGAGCGGAGCTCAAGCGACTGCCTGGAGTCATCACTCCCGTGCTTTGCGATCCTTGGACATGCGAACGGGCTTTTGCGAGAAACGAGGTGCTTTTACCTCTGTAAACAGCACCGGGAAGACCACTGCTGGGAAACTGCACCCCACACCAGAGCTGAAATTTTTTAACACCTTTCTAAAAATTGGATGGGATGCAGAAAAGAGCTAAGAAAGACATCTCAGGGGTAGAGCTAATCTCAGCTTATCAAAAGGAGGTCAAGAGGTTATCCTGGCAACAGAACACAAGTAACTTTAAAGGAAGAAAACGACAGATATGAAGGGACTCTAATCTAGCTGACTTCGGTGCAATAATGACCACGGGCAGAAGGCTGAAGCCAGGGACTTTCAGGTGAGCAATACGATGCATAAATTTTAGTGAAAGATATTAACTCACTGTGTAAAGATGTGGACCCAACTGTTTGGGTCTTCAAAACAAAGGTCAGGTCCTTCCTGGAAAATGAGTTTTGGGTCAGACACGTCGTTAGGCCCACTACGAGGGCGGCAGTAATGGCTGGTGTGTGCAGGTCAACGGAGAAGATCTGACCAGCGCATCCGGTCCCACCTCCTGGCATTCGTGACCACTGCCCCCACCAGACTGGACACCACCGGCCTGGAGGAAATCACAGAGGAGCCAAGGGACTGATTACAGGCTTCAAAATGCACGCTGAAAGAGCAATGGGGAAGAATGGAGCTGTTTGCCTGGGAGAAGAGGTAAATCAGAGGGGCACATGAGGCAAGGGCATGAATAATGAACAGCGTAGGAAGGTAAATGGCGAGTGTCTGTTCTCTGTCTCAGCACGAGGGCAAGGGGAAGGCAGTGAGAAACAGCAACGGGACGTTCAGGACAGTGCAGAGGAAGTGACACCCATGGCAGGCGGTGGTGGGGACCACGTCACCGCAGTCACCGAGCTCCTCACCCCGCAGGAGGGCCGAGGGCTGACCTGACACACACCCCGACACCCGGAGTTTTCATCAGCAGGAAAAACCCTTTGGGTGGATATTAGGCCTATGTGTCAGGAGGTAAATCAGCCTCTGTCAGAGACGGGGATGAGAAGCATTGGGATGACGGATTATTCCATACACTTGTTGCGTGTATTGTGTATTCCGCACACAACTTTGTAGCATCTGGTTTTTGCCGTTGTCTAGGACTGGAAATCAGCCTATGTGTGTGATCCACACCAGAAATTCCTACGCTCCTAGCGGGGCTTAATTCTGGCACTGACCTTTGTGATCTTGAAGAAATCAAGTAAAGCTTGACCCAGCTTCTTTTTTTTTTAACAGGAATACTTCAATTTGGCCTTTCCTCCCTCTGAGCCTTAGGTGCCCACTGGGAAAACACACCACTTTTAACACGGGGGTAAACACCTCAATGACATATAGAAGGCAAGTGCACTGATTCCAGGCATGGAACTGAGCATCCCTGTGGGCAACACTGCAGGTCCTTGACTTTAAAATCTAGGCCTTGTCCACTGCTCCAAAACCAGAGACAGAGCAGATGAATAAGAAGGTTTTTACAAACCTCTGAGCAAGAGAAAATGGAAATGCTTAAGCAACCCTACATGAAGCAGCTTCTCTGCATTCCAGTTACACGAATAGCGCTTATACTACCCCTAGCATCCTATTACCATCACCACTTCTTTTTTCCTTGAACAGGCAGTTTCTTCTTTCTCAGGCATCATCCAGCTCCCCCTGAAGTCAGCACTGCAGTACCACGTCTTCCTAGTTCCTTGTTGGCTTTATCTATTTACTTATTTTACTCTCCTATTCTAGAAAATCAAGGTATTTCAGCCCTGTCAGACAAGCAGCAAAGAGCTGCCCAAAAAAAGCAGGCAGCCGATGTGATGCCGAGAAGGAAAGCTGAGTGACTGGCAGCTGGCGCACAGCCGCCCGTGCCAAGAGCGCAGCAGGGTAACGCGGGTCAGGGCCCCAGCGAGCACAGGAGGAGACGGGAGGCATCTCCGTGCTGGAAGGGCAGCGGGTGTCAGGCCTCCATCTGTCTGCACTGGGACAAGCCCAGGGATGCGTGCGGCGAGCTGGCAGCAGCATCGCTGCAAAGGGCAGCAGGCACACGGCGTGTCTGTTGTGGGAAGACCTCCCTGCACGGCCAGGCAGTGTCCATCCCACTCCTGGGCCTGTGGAAGAAGGCTTCTGGGTCCCTAGCTTTCGCAACGTCACGAGGTTGTTGGTGGCTCTCGAGATAGAGAGGTTTCCTTGGCTTTCACTTAGCTGAGCAGGCCTGGTTCATTCCAAAGCGACCATGGAAGAAGGACAAGGAAGAGGGGCAGACACCGAACTGTCCTTTGCGGGACCTCGTGGAGATCCCCTCTCCCTGCTCTCTCAGACACCGAGCCTGGGGAGAGGGGGGACATCTATGGACATCTGTGTGTCCAAGGGAGCTGCCCACCTCCCAGCCCTGTTCCCACCGCCCTAATTGTAGGAGGAGAGCGGAGGCCCATGGGGAGCGCAGCAAGGGAAGCGGAGGAGGCTGCAGCGGTCTCATGCAGGACTGGTTTTGTGGCATCTCCCGGGGAGGATTCCCGTCTGATCCCTGGGCAGTGACCTGGGAGGTTTGTTCCACGACCCTGCCCCGAGTCAAACCCTGCAGGGTTACTCAGCTCCAGCTGCACCAACCTATTTGAAGTAAGTAATGGTCCCGGAGAAAAAGTCCTACAGAAAAGCAAGCATTATTTTTTTCTTGTGTCTTTTTATCCTGAACCGATTCAGGGAAGAATTTAGCCTTCAACATATTTTTCCATCTGCCACTATTTGCAGAGGACTCGACCACTGCATGTGTCCTAAACCTTCAGAGTTCACCCAGGCTTTCTGCAACTTCCTGATGCTCTGGAGATGATCTCTGGCTAATAGCATCACACTCCCTGGCCTCACATTTACATTTGACTTTGCCACTAAATAGCGATGGAGAACTCTCCGTTCACAATGCTTCTCAAGGGCTCCTTTGACTGTTCTTGCTTCAGGGACAAAAAGGGGTCAATGATTCAAATCCCAGATGTTTAACCCAAACAGGTCCCATCCATCAACACCTGAGCAGAGGATTAGAATACATTGTTATTGCTGAAGGTGAATTCAAGAGATAAGGCATTAAATCAAAGTCTTATCTAACACTAGACATTATAAAATGTTTCCAACTCGCACAGAAAAAGCCAGTTTGGCTTAAAATTACTGAATCCCACCACATGCAGTTTTGATCAGCCAATCCATACTGACAGTGGAAGCCTTCTTCGTGGAAGTCTTAGCCTCCTGATTTGGCTGTCCAGATAGAAAGCAAAAATTTGGTGGTGTTCATCCAAAAAAGACAATTCAAGGTCTCAGCTGCTGGCACTACCAGGAAGATACTGTGGCTATGGATCACACAGTCCATAAACCGTGGATCATCTCCCTTGCACTGCCACTGCCCTTTGCTGCGAGCAGCTCTCAGAAGACCGTGTTTCCAAAAAGAGCTGCCATTATCGGTTGCCTCTGCTGATCTGCCTTCTCCTGCCTTGGATTCCTCTTATCAAAGGGGATGCACCAAACCCAGCGGCACCCAAATCTCCTGAAAATTTTGTTCCCATGGCCTGTTCCTTTTGCCTCACCCCTAAAACCAAGGGGACAATGCTGCAGAGGGTGCTGGCCCTGGACCACACTCACCCACTGACCACCTACTTAACAAGTTGTCTCGCGGATGCCAGCCCCAGAGGTCAGGAAGGCCGGTGAGTCCTGCTCGGGCTCCTGTGCAGGGGTCAACCGCCCTGTTTTGAGAAACGCTTTGCTCTCCCTGCCCCAAGCCAGCAAAAATTTTAAATTTCCAAGTCCAGCTTACTGAATGCTATTGATGATTCCCAGCCTGGAACAAGCAAGCAACCTGGAAGCTGCTTTCCTTGGGATGTACACTCAGAGCACGGCGGAGCTTGGTTTCGCCAAGCGCGGACGCCCGGCGGCAGCCAGCCCGAGAGCGTCCCTTTAAGTATCCGCGCTGTGCACAGAGTCCTCAGCGGGCGCCCGGTGCCAGGGCTCGCTGCCGAAGCCCTGCCAGGGAACGCCTCTCGCTGCCAGCGGCCTCGGGCTGCCTCCCCCCCTCCTCTTCCTCCGCCAGCCCCCGGAGCCGAAGTCGGGAGAAGACGGGATTAGGAATGCAATGTAACCACAAACACTCTCCAAAAAAGATATTACCTCAACTCCCGTCTTCCTCCCAGCCCACACCCCCACCCCGAGCGCCCTGCTCGGCCGGCGTGTTTTTCTTAGCCTCTCCTACACGTTTTCACACAGCGAACGCCTCGGCCTCCTCACCCACCCAGGTTACGGGGAGCGACTTCCCTCGGCTGCGCTTAACGCTTGAAGAGCCAGAACATCCCCCCGCTCCAGATGAGCCTTAAGCTGCCCAGCCAGAGCAAATTATTTTTAAGAGCAAAAAAGCAACCGCAGCGGACAAAGGCTTCTTGTCTTAAAGCCCTTACTCAGGCAAAACTCCCGTAGCTGGAGAATGGGGCGCAGAGAGCGCTGGTTTACGCTGCTATCAGGTGCTGCTGTGTAAGCAGGCGATTTGCCTGGCTTGGTTCGAAATGATCGTTCAACGTTGCGGCTCCCCCTCTGCAGAGCCCTCTTAAATTCATTAACGTGAATACCTAAATATTTACCTATGTGCCTAATTTTAACCATGTGAGTGGGGAGCAGAGATTTCACATGGAGATCCAGAGACCTTTGGAAGAACCTTGCTCCCCTGCAGAATAAGTCCATTTGCTCTAGAGTTGGATTTCACCCACTGCCAAGGGGCAGAACTTGGCCCCCCGAGGTTACAGCTCACTACGGTTGCATCCCAAATCCAAGACTCGAACCTCGGGGGTAGCATGGCAGCACCGCTGGAAAGCCACGCTGGAGCGCTGGCTCAGGAGCCACAGCCGATCGGAGAGGGCCAGCGAGACGGCACCTCTGTAGAGCTTCTCTCTGCCTGGCTTTGTAGTCCCCCGAGATGCTCCCCGGAGATTTTACTCTGATTGCTCCAGCAGGACCTGCTTTTTCAACAGGTTGAAAAGCACCGAGGAAGTAATTGCATATTTCCCCCCCCACACACACACATTTAAAAAAAGGAAGGAGAAGGAGAAGTAAAAAGGGCTCATTTATCATGTGCAGCCAAACTCTAGCCTGGGCTCGGTGAAATGAAAATGAGTCAGTGACACTTCGCATAATGGCATTCCAGTTTGTTCTCTTAAATAATTTGTATTTTAATGAGTCCATTTTACCCCAGCACTAGTTTGTAGCCCCAACACTTTCTCAAGCAATTCTATGCTTTAATTTGATTTTTAAAAGTTCTCAGTGTTGCATTTTTGTTAAAAAAAAAATGAAAAAGAAAAGCAAGCTCATTTCTCTCCTGGCTTAGATGGGAACAGGTAATGAATCTCTGTGTACAGGAGATGGTTCTTATCATCATGGCCTTGCTGTTCCAAACCAACTTATTTAAAGCCTCCCCCATCATGAGATAATGGGAACAGTGAAAGCCAGCAAAGAAACAAAAAGACAATCATCAGGAGCTTTACAGAAGCAGGTGAACACCATGATTTCCATCTGATCTGCTGCTGCTGGGACAGGTCTTCAGGTCAAGACATTGCAAATGAAAAGAAGTCGCTTTCGAGAGTGTAATCATGAGAGATGTATTTTACATTTAGAAACTATTTTTCAGCACCTGGACTTGATAAGGGCTTCTCCACATTTGGCCATGATTTCATGCTTAGCTTGCCGTGGGAGAGACTGCAGCTCAGCCTTTGCAACTGCTGCATTAGCGGTGTTGTCCTCTGATAATCCAGCTGATTTCTAGGGGACTAATTCTTCCATGCATTGAGACTCATGGGTGTCACGCAAACCTTCTTGGAGATGTAGAGAGGTTTTGCAGTTAGGATGAACAGGAAATGAGGACACGCGGGTGGTACCACACAAATCCTTCAAGAAATCTCTAGATAAATCACGTAAGCCAGCACACCTCAGTTCTCCTGCTCAGGTGGGATAATATCTATCTTCCATGTGCTGATGACGCAGAATGGTCTAGCAGTTCCCACAGGACCCCACTGAACTCTATTGCTCTTGTGTGTTACATGACGGTATTCCCACCTCGGCGTCTCAGTGGATCAGCAGTGAGTGTGGGACTTCAGAAACATGATTTACCTCCTTGCTTCCTCCTTGTTCCTTTTTTCTGAGCTAGGGTAGTTCATTGGTTAATGCTGCACAACACAAAGTCAAACCTATTCAAACTACTTCCAGAGGTTGCCTGAGCTAGAAAGTCTGTGTGTGTGGTGAAAACCTGCCAGAAAGCTCAGCAGAGAAGTGGGAAGCGAAAGCTGAAGCAGCATCTTAACTTGCCTCCCTCTGAACCCTAGCAGGTGGCACTGCTGATGCTCTTCTACTTGGAGGCTGGAGTCATCAATGTCTTCAATCAACTCCTTAGGGCCCAAAGCCCTGGGGCATCCATGGAGCTGTGCAGTTAAAAAGTGGTACACAAAGCTGGGCGCCAATGTGATCGTTATTAATATTCAGTATGTCATACGGCTTCAGGGAGCTGGGCAGGAAGAGAAGTCACCCAGTAGAGATGATGTCTGATGGCACTGCATCTCCCTGTGGCAGCCCCTCATTCAGCCTGCAGGACCAGGCTTTGCCCCATTTCGGGAAGGAATGAATGGCTGAAAGAGTCTGGATGAGGGAAGGAGAGATGCGTGGGGCCACAGTGCCAAAAAGAAGCAGGATAGCGAGGAAAGGGGAAGAACAGGAGGAGCTTTCACTGCAGCTTCCAAAGATAGGAAGGGTAAAATCAGCACTGGGCAAATATTAAACAATTCAGAGGAAACATTGCTTCATTTGATGGCTCGTGTCCTGTCACTCGCTGTCACTGCACAGCATGCCAGCACAGTGTGTTTTAGACCCTCACAACAACCAGATTACTCTGCCCCACCAGCCAACCAAGGCAATCCAAACCCATGGCTGTTTCCAAAGGATGAGGAGGTGCCAGCTCTTCATCAGGGCACAAAGTTTACGGATCAGTCCGCCTGCTGTCTGCTTCCCATGGTTTTAGAGCCACAGTCGCAAGGAGCCTAAGGCTTCCTGAGGACTGCGTGCATTCGGCTTGCAGGCTTTGGATCGAGATGACACTGGCTGGTTAAACCGCAGCTACTGAAAGCCAGCGTGCTGGTTCTCCCCACATGCTCACTCCCCCACGTTAGCCTACGGAGCCTCATTAACGGGAACAACTTTATCCTGCCAGCACTCAGTAACCTCTGCAGCTGCATGCTGGATGCCGGCGGGGGGAGAGGATTCCTAACCCCTGCCGGAAAAGGAAGAGCTTGCAAAGCACCCAGGGAGGAGGACAGGCTCTTTGGAGGACTTGCAGCTTAATCCAAACCAGGGATGGGGTGACATTTATGAACTGGAGATAGCTGGGAGAAAATGACCCCATCAGGCCATCTCTGCTCTACCATCTAATCCTTTCAGACACACTCTACCTCCCAAACACTGCAGGACCGTGGGAGAAAAGAGGCACCAAGAGACTAACTGAGCGGTCAGAAAAGCAGAACCTCGTCTAGTATCTCCATCGTAAGTCCACCGTTCATTTCAGTGGGAGACATTATGAAAAAACAGAGTTTAAACGCAGTGCTATTCAAAGGGAACCCTTTCAGGTTTAAAAAAATGCAAAAGCTCAGCAAACTGTGTTAACATCAGCCTAAACAGGTTCAAAAGCAGCCCTCACCTTCAGACTGGGGAAAAAAAAAGTCAGAGGTTTATACTCCAATTTATTTCTACACATTTAACAAATCAACATTTCCCTCCCATCTTTCTTCCCTGGAGTAGCAGTCACTTCAGCTCAGTTAGCTTTACTCCCAGCTCCCAAAGCCTTGGAGTTATGCTTGACCTTCACTATTGTACTGTTTTAGTTTCCAACTTCCCTTTGCTTATCCTCCTCCATGGAGCTCTGCCAGACTTTCTCCCTCCCTTGAGACCATCCTTGCTGCTACTTTACTTGGGTTTTAATCACCTTCTACTTTGATTACTGCACTTCCCGCGTTTACAGCCTTCCCCTGCGCTGTGCCATCTCACCAGCCTTTTTGGGAGTACCAAATGGTCCAGCCAGATTACTCTCACGCTGGAGGAAATATCTGCTCTCTTTTCTCGGTTTCTTCCCTACCCTGGAAACGACTTCAAAGCCGCTCTCCCTGCTGGCAGAATTCCCTGGAGCAAAGCTCCTTGGACAAGGCGAGCAATCTGAAGAGCACAAGGAACCTGGCATTACAGCTGAAGGTCACATTCAGGGTCCACCAACTGCCTTAAACAGCCCAACAGCACAGGCTGACACACGAAACCCCAGCTGTGCCTCCAGGAAGATGCTTCCCCAATCTCGACCAGTTCAAGATTGTTTTAAACTCTGAAGAAGGGGGTCGAATACCCCCTTCCAAATTGCTGTCTTTCTGCTAATTTATACTACTTCTTGCTTTCTTTGCCAGTCACATAAAATATCCAAGCCTTATTTGGCTCCTACTAGGCTCCCGGTTTTGAAGGCATCATGCGGCAGTGAGTTCCACAGACCAACTGTGTGGAGAAGCGTCTTCATGAACTTGGCTCTTGCCTTAGAAAGACCCTGGTCAGAAGTGCCCGAGGTGCTTTCTCTGGCCTCTCATTCTATTAGAGATGTTATCGTCCTCTTTGCTCTGCCTCTACTTGGCTTCATGCCCTCCCCCAGCTTTTTGCAGCCTCTCTCTCCTTCTCTGCGCTTTTTTCTCTGGCTGGTAATTGTTCTCATTGCCCTTCGCTCACAGATGGTCCTTGGAGAGCCGACTGTTGACATGGTGCCAGCTCTCCTCATTCCCAGCTGCTAAACTGCATTAAGAGACAGCTAAAATACATTAGATGCCGCTTCTCCATGCAGGCCAGGCCGGGACCAGGCTGGGGCCTCCCGCAACAACCTGCCCGTGGACACGCGGGTCCTTGCTGGAGAAGGGTTTGCTAACAGAGCCCACCCGGCCCTCTCCAGCTATCCAGCTCCCTCCAGCCGCTTGTCGTCCGGCTTCACCCCCCTCCGCCCTCCCGCCGGGCTACTGAGTCACTTCCCCCTCTCCAAACCTCTCCTTAAAACCTTCCTGTTCGCCTTGGCTTGAATGAGCCTGTCTCGGGAACGCTCGGCGACGTCCCTCATCGAGTGGGGCACTCCGCCCTCCGGGGCAACCCAGTGGGGACGGGGTCCGGCCCGTCTGCCCTCCGAGGGGGAAGACTGAATTGCACAGGATGGATGTGGAAGTAAAAGTAGTGGCCGGGGGGGAGGAGGGGGGAGCAAAGCAGACCAGACAGGAGGTGACTGCAACTCTTATTTTTTCACCGGACCGAGTTGTTTTTGGAGGCGCAGACACTGGGTTCATTCACGAAGCAGCTAAGCGCCGGGTTTTTGACGGAAACAATGAGTGAGCGAGGATGAGCATCGGCAGGATAAATGACCCTTTTCCTGCTTCCCAAAGCGTCTTGTTCCCTTCCTAACCTAGAGGCCAAGCGGTCTCGGGGCTCTGCGGAGCTCAGCCCCAGCTCACAGTGTGGCCGCCAAGGGGTTTGGCTCCACTCGCGATTCCCGGGGAGCCTCCGGTAACCCCAAGGGCATGCTTGGGAAGGGCTTATCCCAGAAAAGGGCTCCCTGCTCAAGCCAAGGCGCCGGGACTCAAACCAAACCCCATCTCCCTGCACGGGATGGTCCAGCACCTCGGCACGAACCCATCCTCCTCCTCCCCCAGCCGGCACCACCGCGCAGGGGCTCCCACGACGGGGCGACGGGCCGACCTCCGTCGCACCGGCACCCAGCCTCGCACGGCCGCAGGTTTTCGACAGCAAAATTCCAGCTCCCAGAGCCTTTCGCCAGCGCACAGTTTGCTTTGGAGAGATACAAAGAGAGCGGTCTGACTTTAGGGTTCTGCTATCTTAAAACCTATCAGAGGGATATGCTATCTTACACTGCCATAATGGATTAAAGCAGAAGATAAAATGCCATTCCATTATGTATTTATTAAAAGCACCACTTGAACTGCTTTTATTCAGCATACATCTCCTACTAAAGAGGCACTCCTTGACTGTGTAAATCAGTGAGCAATTGTATTTTAACAGCCTTTAGGATGGCATTTCCCCACAGTTTTAGATGGACTATCAGACAGAAAACCTCTTCCAAAACTCACTTATCATAACAGGCACTAGCACCGAGCTCTTTACTGCTCCTGCACCACCGAGACGAACACAAAATGGGCTTGTAAAACACACAAAGCACTGATCATTCCCACCTTTCACCCTGATGCACGCATGTCCTTAATGACAGGTCAAAATAAATAAATTCGTTAGCGGAGGGAAACTATTCTGCTCGCAGTGAGAGATGGGACTTCTGGGATGCGGTGGAAAGGAGACCGCGGCCCCACCAGCCGAGTCTACCTATTCTGCAGTAGGCAACTCCCACGAAACCCCAAAGGGTGAAGCTACCTACATGTACCAGCTACCTGGGTGGACGTTTTTACCTAAGTGGAAGAAATGATGCCAAATTTTCAATACGAGATTTCAGGTGTGAATAACAACCTCTGCGAATGACAAAACAAAAGCTGTTGTGTCGCCTCTGCTTTACCAGAACTGGAAAATGCAGAAACAAATTGGATTTTTTTGTTGGGGCTTTTTTTTTCCACCTCAAGAAACATTCCCTTTTTTATTTATTTTTTTTTTTTTTTTGCAGGCTCTGTTGCTTTTGGTAGAAAGCTTTTTTCTTTTTTGTTCTTAATGTTTTGATGAAGAAACCTGAAGCAACAGTACTGATGAGCTGGTTATGATTTAACTAAAACACTGGTGGGAGAGAAGCACTGCAAGCTTGATCCTGCACTGTGGAAGTCAGCGGAGGCTTTGCCATTTCCACGAGCAAATCTCACATCTGTTGACAACAGGCGAGAAAGATGTACTCACATGCACGTGGAAGGCTATCTCCTGCCCCAAATATTGAGTGGAAACCATCTGAGAGAGATAGACGGATATATAGGAAGGAAAGAAGGAAGGAAAGAAGGGCGAACGGATGGACAGAAAAGGGAGAGGATGGAGCCACGGTGCTCCAACATGCTGACACCAGCGGGGAAGCAGACACCACGGCCACAGCTGAGGTCCTGCCCAGCTCACAAGGCAGCCCACCAAAGAAGGCCCCCCATTTACAAGCAGCAGCAAATTCTCCTTTTGCTAAGAAACACGGGGGGCCCTGCCCTGCCCCTCTGCCACAGCCACAGTGATCTGGGCACACAGTGGCAACAGGAGCAAACTGGACCTGGGGCTCCCTTCTTTCCCTGTGGCCTCCCACCGAGGCCTTGCTGGGCTTGGGTGGAAGGCTGCTGCCTCGTGCTCCTCCAGCACCATTTGCAGTACAGCATCACAGGCTCTTTTCTGCCCTCGCAAGACGCTTGTCGGCTGCAGATGAACCAGAGTGCTGCCTTGCTGACCAAGGGCTGTGGCCTACTGTCACCACCTCACCTGCGAGGACAACCCAACATGCCCGGGGCTCCTGGCTCACCTTACGTGATTAGACACCAGGAGTTGCAGGCAGTGGGATCCCAGTAAGCTGAGAAGCCAGACACAGTGGGGCTGACTTCCTTGGTTGCTGAAAGACTAATCAAGCTTATCTTCATCTTATGTTGAGACAAACTGAAGGGGCAACGGGCTGCGGTGCTGTTCGCATCCCTACTTCCATGCTCAAGACAAGCCAATGTGGTTCCCAGACCTGTAACCGCATGCACCTCCTGTATCACAGGTCTGATCTGGTGGCTACTGTTTTACTGGCCTCGATACCAATTAAAATGCCTTTTGGTAGAGCTAAACTCTAACAGGGTTGACAAAGATCATTTCAAACCACAATTGCTTCAAATCTCGGCCTGCTTCAGCCCATGACCTTCTTGGCAGGATCTCCCTTCAGAGTGGCAGCCCCAAACAGGAGCTGACAGTGTTTAGAAACCTTTTGAACCAGCACTGAGCTCCCTTGGGTACTCCAGGGAGGATTTCTCTTAATGGCATGCAAACTCCCCGGCTCTGACAGCCGTGCTGCTGGCCTGCCCGGGAGGGAAACAGTGCCCATCCGCTCCGTTCGGCAGTGTGAAAGGTCACCGGGGAAGGTGCACTTGTCACCAGGAATAAACTGCTACATGGAGGTTGTGTCACATTTTCTTTCTCAGGGATGGAGCCAGAGCCAGCTGAAGTCAGTGGAAAAGCTCTGCTGACGCTGGTGGAGTCTGGATCTGTCTCGAAGTACTGGGGAGAAATGCGGCGTAGAAAGTAATGAAATTGCTCCTCACTGACTTGGGTCGTATCAGCTGGCATGGATTACACCCTGGGAGACACCCAGGGTATGTATCCATTTACATGGACATGCAAATCAGTCCTGCCCCATGATCACACAGTCTGGAAAGTGCCATTTTCCCAGTCAAGCCACTTAAATAACTCCTCCCCTTTACTTCCATTTACAGATCATCTTATTCCAAAGCTACTCTGAAACAAGAAGCATCACCAGACCCACAGGGATCTGGTTTTAGGGCTGCAGCTCAGCAGAGGGTGGACAATTCCCTGACTGCTTCTGGGATGCTAACGTTTCCAAGAGGAACATCATAGGGTTTTCCCTATTTTACTGTTTTTGCGTAAGAGGGTGGCAGTAGGGGAGATGTGGCTTCTCTCCACAACAGAGAGCTAAGCAGGAACAGGGCTACAGCAAAGGCAAAGGGGACATGCCCAGAAGAGAGGCAAACGTTGTCTGCTCTGCTGGTAGGAAGAAAGCAGAGTCGGCCAGCGGTCATCCCTACTTGCCTACCTGGGTTAGTGATGTCCTCAGCACCCAGGCACGGACCAGGGAACCCCCTGCAAGCCCAGCTCTTGGCGCGTAGCAGCCGGCAGACGAAAGCAGCCAGCACCAAAGCTACCTCGGCAGAGGCGGCCCTGTACGACGGGCTGGAGAGGCCGTGTCCGGCTCCTCTCTGCCCCTCTCTCTGAAATGTAGGTCAAGCCACAAAGTGACAGCGCTAGCAGAGCTGCCTCTGCCCACCAAGGTGCTTCCAGCACTGTATCAAAAATTAAAGCGAAGTAATAAAAATTAAAAGAGAAGTAATATGGAACATAAAACCCAAGCATGGGAACTAAAAAGCCCCCGGACGCTGCGGTATTGTTAAGGCAGGGCATGAACCTCCCCTTGCAGCGCTGCCAAATCCCTTTTCCACAGGAAATTACCCTCATTTCTGATTGCCATCATCAAGTGGTGCCAAAGACGGGCCAGACGTTCGTAGCCTGGCTCATCTGCAGGTAGCAGAGCAGGGCGAACACCATTTCCTTACAAGCTCTCCTACTCCTGCGGCATCTGGTGAGTTTGTAACTCCAAGGCACCCACCTCCATCTCAGGTCTCTGCTGTCCTCCTCCCGTGGCTGCCTCCACTGCCAGCCGGTCCCACAGAAACAGCAGCCCCAGCGCGAGCATTTTAATGGGATATAGCGGGGGGAAGCTGGTTTTGATTCATTTGGACGCAGAGCTGAGCTCCCTGAGATGTTAATCCCTGCCGGTGGCCGGCGCGAGGCCCGGAGGTCCGCTCCCTCGCCCAGTGTCACTGCCCACCTGGGCCGGGCCCCGGCCGCCGGCTTGACCCAAGCTGCCCATTAACATTCCCTTCGTCTTGTAAATATTGCCTGAGCGGCTCTGCCAGCCTCCCAGCCTCAATTAATTGCGGCCTGGGGGAGAAGGAGATAAGAGAGCACTAAAATTTAACTACATCTCCACAGATGGTAAAAATAAAGTTTGATGTGACAAGCAAGGGCGGCGGGGCCCGGCGCAGGAGCTCGCGGAGAGGAGGAGCGGGGGCGAGGAGGCAGGCGAGCCGGCCCTCCCGCAGCCTCCTCCGCATCCCCGCAGCCGGCTCAGGCCGCCGAGGTTTTCTGGAGCCTGTTTGGCTGATGGCGAGATAATTATGCCTCCAGCCCTGCCTGGTGTCTCGGCTTCTCTTTCCTTGACACCCTTCGCAGTTGATTCCGCGAAGGGCGACCCGAATCCCCATCACCACCCGGCCGCGGCTTGCCCTTCCCACCCAAACATCTCCACAGAAAAGCCAGCCTGTGGGAGGGGAGAGCCGACCGCCCTCACCTCCCATTGCTTGAGGGGATTTGCAGAAATTTGGCATTTCACGGGATTTGACTCCTCGGGGAAAAGCCTGCTCAGGAGCAGGTTACGTTGACGAGCAAAAGCTCTGCTCTTCTCTCTCAGCCCTCCTTCCTACAGTATCGCTCCCCGGAGTCCCGGAGACATCCCAGCCTGGGCTCTTCAGGTCAAGTCCAGCTCCATCGCTCTCAACAGGATGGACTTCCCATCAGTCTGACTCAGACCAGGCTCTAAGTCTCTTGACCTGAGCTGAAATCTGGGCTTACACACACTGCAGCCCTCAAGCCCCTCTGCAGCCTTAATGGTCGTAGAGACCGCTGCATGAGAAACCACTGTATTTCTGGGCATGACCCTTTCTCTAACAAACCAAGCGATTGCAGGAGGAGTTTCAGGCTCCAAACAGCATCTTCAGTATCAGCGGTGACACCGGAGATGTAACCGGTCCTTCAGCATTGTGCCAGGCTCCCGACTCCTGCCGCAAAGAGCAGCAGGTTATTGACAGCGTGGCCCAGCCTCTGTCCAAAGCGAACAACGGCGATTTTGCTGGAACAAAAGCAAGGGCCACACAGATAGGGGTTTTTTTTTCTTTTCCCAAGATACCACTAAATTCCACGAGCGTGTAGTGCCGTGGCCCCTCGTGCTGACAGATGCCTCAGCATCCCGCGAACAAACTATTACAGTGCATCGCTAGCGACGCTTTCAACACTGAGGAACAAAAGGCTGCGGTGGGGAGGGGAATGGTGGGAAACCTTGCGGGCTCTCGAGCTTCATTTGAGACCTGGTGTTTGCAGCACGCTCTGCATTTCATCTTTTCATAAGTTACTCTTACCAGGAAACATGACAAAAAGGGGGCATTTCAAGGCAGAAAAGTTGGTCTCCAAATGCAATTTTTTTTTTTAAATCTTTTGTTAGCAACTCTTCTGGGGAGCGGATCCAGCAGAGGCAATACAGTGCAATGTGCACTCCTAAATTAGTTTCCAGGCACTTGGGACGCTTTATTATTCATTTCCTCCAAATATTAGGTAATGCCTTTCGCCCCTTTCAAAGTCTGTACGAGGGGTCTTTGATGCATTGTGCTACTTGAAAGTTGCAGGCCTAAAGAAGCGTTTCTTTTAAGTCTTCTCTTTTATCAAGCATATTCTGTTCTGTTCACTATAATGCACACAATGGTATAAGAGTCTTGACCTGCTTCATGTCTGATGGGCTGAAATCTCAGATGCATAGGATAAAACAGCCATTCCCAGCAATACAGCTTAAACACTTATGGCTCTATTCAGGCAAATATTACCCAGGGGTCTGCCACGCCACTGAAAGCTGCAGAAATTGGCTCCGCAGACGGCTGACCAATTCGGCAGTGAGAAACGACCCCGCTACATTAGCTCCCCTTTTCATTTCACTCCGGGCGAGCTGGGGTCCGGAGGTAACCACAGCGGGAGGCGAGAGCCAGCCGGAGCCAGATCCGTTTGCTTTTTGAAAGGAATTTTGCATGTGTGACCATGAATGTCATTACGCGGATCTGCAAAAAAGGCAAGGTACTGACGTTAAAGCAGCATCGCAGAAATCAGCCTTTTGTCTTATGGCTTTAGGGGAGCTGTGTCACCTCCTCTGTCTCTCAGGGAATCCGAGCAAAATTTCTAATGGCTAAAACGCTGCACACAGCTCAGATAAGCAGATATGCCTCTGCTATAAGTTTACGACTATGGCCTTTGGTGAGTCACTTCACACCTTCCTGCATCAGCTTTCCCCATGCATGAACTGGAAGCAGTATTTCTTGTTCTCTAGTATTTCTCCTTTTTTTCTGTTTACACTATGAATTTACTAGTTTAGAGCTTGCTTCTGTCCAATATTGTGCAGGACCTATGATGCTAAGTGAAATTCATCCATACAAGAGCAAATATGTTTCAGTACAAAATTAAATGGTTTTTTTTTTCCTTTAGACAATTGCACTGACATGTTTTTACAAAAGTACCAGGCTGATGTTCTTGGACATTAATCTGCTTCTATCATTGTCCAAATAATCTTGCCAGATTAGGACTAGCAGAGATGTTTTAAAGGGCAATCTTGAAACTCAGGGGTAAAATTCAACGCAAGGCCTGAAGGGCTCCTAAATGGGATTGAAGCCCTGTGCGCTCCTGGCTGCTTGAATTTGCCTTGCATGTCTTATGCCCCAGAAGCAAAAGATGTCTCTAGTAGGACTGAGAAAAGCAGTGTGCGGGCTACCTCTGTTCATAACAGAGACGGGTCCTTCTTTATGATACCCCTCACCCTGGTACCCTCTGGTATCTCCCCACTTGCAATCTCACCTGCTCAGCCTAAAACACGAGACTCCTGACAACAGTCCCCACTACGACATTACCCCAAGAAGACCATTTTTCACTCTGTGTAAAAGGGAAGAAGTTGGTTTTGCACGAGCCCCTCCTTGACACCTATATTCACACCTCTCTCACACGACAACGGCAAGGCATACAGCAGCAGATCCTGACCTTGTAGAGCAGGACACATGTGGCTGCAGCCCTCGGCTCTGCTGTACGTGGTCTCAGCAAGAGTAGCTCTGAGAGAGCGGATCTGATGGACAGGGACATGGTCTCCAGGTGGTCCTGCCTCTTCCAGGATGCTGCAGTACTGGGGAGGTGAGCGGGGGCCTGGTTTCCCGAAGGGCTGAGCATCTCTCAACCTCTGCTCATTGCTGATACAGTGATGGGGCCTCGGTAGGGCTAGGAGCCAGAGTGCAGGCACAGGGCTCCCTCCAAACTGGCCTCCTCTAAAAGAGAAGGCAGTCCCAAAAACTGTGACAAAAGACCTTTATAGGATCACACCCTCAGGTCAGCCAGACCAGAGCTCTGGTCGCCTGCAGCAAATGGGAAAATAAAAATATTTTCCTGCAGAAACTCTGGCCAGGTGATTACTGTCCAGTTAGCAGCTCCTCGACCTGCAAGATACACAGCTGCTTCAAACTGCAGAAGGGTTCAGCCTCGACTGCAAATACTGTAGCCTAAAGGTACCGAAAATAACAAGGGGTTATGAGAAAGTCTCAGCTCTCACATTACCCATCTGGTTAGGAGGCTTTTCAGAAGCCATCTTAAGTATCCTTATTAAAATACAATCAAGACAGCCCGGGGTTTTGTCCTACGTGTGACTGGTGCCGTGCTACCGAGCTGGCCTGCTGCAGGCAAGTTGACAGGTCATTATTCTGTGTCCTACAAATTCTATGAGCCGATAAGGAAACTCCAACAATTTGATGGTTTATCAGTTTGTAGGTTGGAAAAGGAAATTATTTCAATTGAGATAACGATTCTATTCCTTTCTGGCAAATTAGAGCTTTTGCTTCTCATGGGGGCTGTGGCAGAAGCAGATCCAGGACAGGGATGGGACCGATCGCACACTAGTCAGCAGAAAGACGCCGTCACAGCCAACTCGAACGTCTGCACAAATTGTAAGGAGACTGAAACTGCTCCTTCGAGAGAGAGAAAGAAAAGAGAACAAGATTGCAGGAGAAACAAAATCTATTTGTAAACCCCAGGCAAAGTCAACACGAGGAAGCCCGAGCAGGAGTGCAGAGATGATAATAGAGCCTGATGGATAGTTCACAGAATTATCAGATATCATCCAAGTCAAATATGCCGAGGAGCCAATTATTTAATGCTAAGTGCAGTGCAAACGGATGTTTAATAAGCTGAATCACTTCAGGATTTTAAGAGCTCTGCTTCTTTCAGCAAAAGGGACAAAACCTCAGCTGATGTAAATGAGGAAAGTCACCCCCATGCCAGCCTTATAAAACCCCTCCTAATTATGTACTAGAGCCTTGGATACTCACCAGCCCCCCATCCCCTGAGACACTGGCAGGTATCATTTTGCCAGACAGGAGGGACTGAGGTGCACAGAGGTGAAATGCAGATGCATTTGGGGAGCTGCTGAGCTCCTTGGGGGGCACGGTTCAACACCTCCCGGCTCACCGCCACGCACAGCGCTGGGGGAGCTGAGCCGCCCCGCTGTGCCACCGTGCCCCGGTGCTGCAGATGGCCTTCCAGGCTGCTTTGTTTACAGGCGAGCAAGTTTTTGCTCTCAGGAAGGCATGCTGAGCTATTTTCTAGCTGATTGCAGAGAGGCAACAAGGAGAGAGTGGGAGGTATGGGAGCAACGGAGGAGTTTGGGCTCTGCTTCGGCCCCTGATTAGAGTCTGTTTTGGAGTCAGCGTTGTGCATCGCTTCTCAGGCGTTTCTGCTCGGAGGGCTGCCAGGAAGACCCAGGGACAGCCACTGCCTACCCTCCCTGTCCGCCTGTGCCGGGATGTGACCCCACAGGCACCCATCCTCTCCCCAAATGCAACCAACTACGGCTGAGATGCCAAAGTCCAGTGTCATCTGCACTTCCCATACAGCCAGAGGAGAGAAATGAGCTTCTACCTCATCCCAGCTTTGATGTCTAAACTAGATCGGATGTAACATAAGCTAAAAACGCCTCCACTCACTATAAAGTACCTCTGCATCTAAGTTAGTCATCTACATTGTTAAACGTCTAAAAAACAGTCCTTCCTGCAGCCTTTTCTCACCTCTGCTCGTAACACCCCTTCCTCCTTAAGCTCACACCTATACTCCATGCAGCTGATGTAAGTCTTAAAATCCCCATCTCCCCATGATCTGCTCTCCACCGCCAATGCTCCTGCACATTCGCGCAGTCCAGGATACCGTATTGCCAAAAGAGTAATGCAGAGCTAAGGTGCCCCTCAGCGTCTGTAACCTGTGCCCACGTGAAAGACACGAAAAGCTGGTCCACGAAGGGCAACTGCGGGTACTCAAAGCACAGCTCTGCCAAGGATTTGGCTAGTGCAGACAAGGCAGTCACCCACTCGAGGTTTGTGCAGAAAGCCTCCCACCTGGTGCCAAGGAAGATAACTTGGTTCAGCACAACCGACTCAGGGTCTGGCTCTGGCATGTTTGAACCAGCTTACCAGATAAAAAACGAGGCTCCTTTCTTCCTATTCAAGACCACTAGGCAGAGACCCAAGCCACAGTCTGCTGTGGGACAGCTGTAGAAAACAGGCCTGGAGAGGACCTTGAAATGTCACCCAGATCACACCCCCGTGACTGGGTCTGCACCGGGGCCAAGCACAACAAAAGCCAAAAGCACTCAAAGCATTAACAAATATTGTTGCTCATCATACTCCTGTGCAGCTGCTGAACTATCTGCTGCTCTTTCCAGTACTGCAGCATAAAGAACACACAAATTTGTATCTTCTACAGATTTACAAAAGGAGAAATTAGCAGTTCTGTCATTCATAACACAAGAGAATTATATTTTTGTGAAATCCGATCAATACTGCAAACTGCCCAGATCTCAGCTCCTGCAGAAGTCCCCAGTACCTGAAGATCAGACCCCAAGAACATCAGAAAGGCATCAGGACAGCACCGTCTTACTCAACATGTGTCCTGCTTCCTGAGAGCAACCAAGTCTCCCCCCAGAGCCACGAGCTCCGCACATAGGAACGCACACTCACCGCTACCTTTGTCTTCGCTTCAAATCTCAGGCGATTCTCCCTTGGCGCCTTTGAACATTTCCTGAGAAACGACAGAGAGAAAAAAGTTTCATGAGATCCAGAACTGAGCTTCATCTGTTTGGAGAGCCTGCCCTGGAGAAGCCTTCTGCTGTCTTCTGCACTAGCTACCCCATGAGAAACCGCAGAAGTAGGCCTGCTCCTGCTCTTCCACCGGGTCCACCACGGCCACTGCCTGCAGCTGCTGCAGAGGCCCTCGCTCAAGCTGTGCCTGGGCAGCAGCTCCTATCGTGGAGTTACTCCTGATTTATGTTGCTACACAAACCAAGACCAGGCCCCAAAACTCTCCTGCTGTTCACCCCAACCTCACACCCCTACTCTGAAGGGTACCAGCCTGCTTCACACCAGATTTCCACAGGCAGTTCAGCTGATTCTTGGCTCCTCCATGTCCCATGCCTAAACAGGCAGGCCTGTATCATGAAATCCCTTAGCAACACCGTATCATGGATGTAGAGGTGCAAACCCAATCCACCTTTCAGCTGTAACACATCTTCTCCTACAGCAGCTGGGAGATGAACAGTCCCGAAACAGATCCTCTCCAAGCAGCACTGGCAGGTTCGCCCATCCCACCCCCCGTCAGCTAAACGTTACCGCGTTGTCCCTGTGGGATTATCAAGTTTCTGTGCCTTCCTAAATGCACAGCTCATTTCTCCAGCGGTGTTGGCAACAACCCCACGTCCTGCACACATCAGGCCCAGCTGGGCAAGGTGCATGAGAGGCACCATCCCAAATCCTGCCAATACAAGGCCTCCACCTGTCTTAACTTAGGCCTTTGTTTGGAAAAGCTAAAAATCCAGGTTAGGTGAATATGACTGTATTCAGCATCTACTAGATTAGGTAATGAAATACGCTGATGGCCAATAACGCAGGCTACGGGGTGATTCACGAGGGACAAAGTGGACAGTAGCTGGCTTGGAAGTGGGCAGGCATCAGGCAGCAGAGGAAGGATTAGCAAAATAGTGGTTTGGGGGTCTCGACTCCATTTAATTGTAATTTTGGGGTGTGAGATTGCTACCAACAGGCAGCTGCCATATTCCCCTGGCCGAGAACCCCTCTAGGTACAACTGCCTGCTGGCAACCCCAGATCTCCTGGGTAAGGGGAGAGGGAACCGGTGTGGCAGCTGCAAATGCGGACTGGCTTGTGCTGCGGCTGGAGAGTAGCGTGTAGCCAGTCACACATGGTAAACGAGGGCAAAATAGGAAATTGCTTCCATAATTCAGCAGTCAGATGGACAAGTGTTATCCGCATGCAAAAGAAGTGATGAACTCACTACCTTGTACACTGTCCCCAAACTGGCACCATCAGCTCACGCCTACAACTGTTTCCTGCTCACACCTGCTCTTAAACCTGGATTTGAACCTGAATTGCTGCTGGGGTCAATGAGTTCTTAACAATTAATGAAACCCGCAAGAAAAAAAGGGATTTCTCTGCCAAGACTTCATGTAGTGCAGTCAACTGGGAGTCACTCAATGAGAGAAGAGAGTCATTTATTGTGTGCAGTCTCTGAATTTGTTGTGTTTGACATGGGCAGAGCAAATGCAGTTCATTCCCGTTTGGTAAATTTTACATGAGAAGATTGAAACAAATGCTAGGAGACACGTGTTATCACGGGTCAGCTGGAGCTGGAGACGCAGGCTCCTCTTCTCGGGGTCTCCGAGCACTTTGTGACTGACTCAATCACCCAAGCAGTTCATCGTCCCCTTCTCCAGGCAGTCCTTGGCATGGCTTTCCTGGGAGGGGCTCTGTAAGCACGAGCTCCCCCACTACCGCACGTGTGACACGGGCAAGCAACTGGGGACCCTCTCCCACCCTCTTCTTCGTTTTAGACTTAGGCTGTATCCACCTCAGTCTTGGGTCAACCTTTATGGGACTCTGCCGCAGGAAGGCGCAAACAACATTTCTCAAGTCAGATCTACACCTGGATTATTGTGCCAGAACAGAGCAACCAAGGGGCCCTCACCCCTGCAACTGTTTCATTAAACTGGTAAGATAACTGCAGTGTGTGTGTGTGTGTGTGTTCAAGGAGCGGAGAAGAAACACAAGCAATAATCTTTGTGATGGCCTGTATTTTTCCTTTTCATGCAGCTAAGACCATCAATACAAGGATATTTAGGCAGCAAATACAGCAAGGAGCACAGGTGACTTTTATAGCATACACTGCCTTGCCCAGCAGCCCGGTGACGATGGCAATCCAGGCTGGCCTGGCTGCTAGGGCTGTAATCGGCCCCGAGAACGGGAATTCTCTGCGGCTAATGAGTCCATCTGTGTTTGAGAGCATCCAGCTGCTCTGACCTTGTGCACTTAAGCCTGACCTCCTTCCTTAGCCCCATCCCGAGTTCAGATCATTAGCTGATGAGTAACCACCGCTGCAGAGGACTAATGGCTTGTTTGCTGCTGAACAGCCAAAAGTGATCAGCGAGGGGGCGAAGAGCTTAATGCAGGCCACTGTCAACACGCCCGTGTGGGTGAGTGCTGTTGTCATTATTTTGGGCAAAATTCCCAGTGAAGCCTCCAAATACCTGCAATGCCCTGGCTTCACGCCTGAGATCATCAGCAAAGGCTTGGCCCTGCTGAGGTCAGCGCACAACCTCCTCCCGGCATCAGGGCAGGATCTGGCACCACACTTCTCTCAAGCGATGCTGGGCTCCAACTTTAACTTCTACTTAAAGAAGTTGGCTCCTCTCTCAAGAGACAGAGGCCTGCATTGCGGCTTCTAACTGTGGCAAGGGGAACTCAGGGACACAACAGCTTGCACCATGACATCTAAAATCACTGTTTGAGGCTCAGGAGAATCCTCATGGGACGAGGTTATAAATGGGAGTCACTGGGGTAGACAAAGGCTGGGCCTGAATTACAGTTTCATTAACAGATTGCCATGGAGAGGTGCCTCAAGAACAGAGCCTGAGAACAATCGCACTCACGACATACCCTCTAAGCCAGCAAAGACTGAGCCGGAGAAAATGCCTTGGTAGCATTTTCCAAATAGGATGGTGCATCGCGGCGAGCAGCCCAGGCCTCCTTCTCGCATTCCCAAAACGCACGCGAGATGAAAGCTGCAAAGCAAACAGGCTTGCATGTGGCTTTTCGCTCAGCCACAAGGTCCCTTTTAGCTTCTTGGGTCGGTTTCTAGATGAATCCAACACACCCTCCTGGATATGACCTAAGGTTTCTAATTACCCTCCTTGAATGCATCACTAAGATGCCACATCAGCTCACCCATGAGTCTGCTTGTCGCCTTGCCCTCAGCAGCCAGGCTATGGGTGCACGCTGCATGGGAGACAGCCCGATAAATCTGCACCAGTCCCTGGCACAGAGGGTAGGATTCAGCTCTCAGACACGGGGATTTGGGTGTCTGCATGTCAGTGTTGGATTTAGTTGCCTAAACACATGTTCCCATCTCCATGTTAGACTCCCGAGGTGATCCAAGGCCCCCCGCACAGGACTGCCGGATCTGATGCTGGACCTGCACCCTGCTAGATTGACAGCTGGAGCTTAAGTAGGATGCCTTAGGGTAAAACTAGACACTTATATCTAGCAACTGAATAATGAGCTGCATGTCTACATGTGTGCTGGCAAGCTGGCTGTCTAAGCTCTTACTGTAGTCAGTGCAGCCAGTGGTGTCTGCAGAGCCATTCAGTTACTCAGATATCCCTAACTACTTCAGGGTGAAACACCCTGCAGACTCCACAGACTGTGCTGGGCAAAAATCCAGAGATTTGGGCATCTAGTTCACACCTTAATCTTCTACTGCAGCCCACCTTGAGCTCTTGGTCCCAGTTTTGATAGCTCCAAAATTAAATTGATTTGTATTAGAAGAAAGTGCCCTTCAGCTTTGCATTCTCAGGCCTGTGCTATGGTACAGTGCAGTGGAACAGCCCCGGCGCATAAACAGTTGCAGAATGGTTAGTGTTGTGTATCTCCCAGATAATACCATTAAAAAGAAGAAATTTGACAAAGAAAGGAAAAAACAACTGATACCCAACTCTCTGTCATGAATCATTCACCAAATGGAATTTGCTGTCTAGTTTTTAAATAAACTTATAAGTTGTTTCCAAAGTGCTGTTTGCAAACACCCTCTGTTAATCTGGAAAGCAGAGGCTGCTAAAGGCTGTATTACATTAAATCTCAATCAGTTATTACTTTAAACCATCCAGGACTTTTGCGATCAATTTTCTCATCTTCTTGACATCACCTGAAAGCCAAACATTGTAAAATGCCTTTCCTGCGATTCAGCTTTAACTAATAAGCCCAGGTCTGGGGACCTGAGTTCATCTCAGAGTTCCCCTCCTGCCTAGGCTCTTTCCAGAGGCCTCTGCCCATTTCCTTGATACTCTCTCAAGAGTCTTTGACCCTACCTTCACATCCAGATGCACTCAGGAGAGGCTACCTTAGTGCAGCAGTAAGGTGCCACAACCATTTTCTAGCAGGCTTAATAACTGTGAGTGAGGTAGGGAGCTAGAGGCAAACCCTGCCACGCTGTCAGACAGAAATGACAGTGAAATCCTGGCTTCAGTGAAGACGTGGAGAAAACCACTGTTTTTGCAATAATCCTCTTTCTAGCCATTCGACTTTATGTCAAGATACTGAAATGCTGGGTGGAAAGGAGACACCTGGGGTCATACTCTCCTCACCCTGCATTAGGTATCTGCAGAAAAATGCCCACATCCGGGCTAGGTAGCAAAACTCCCTTCACAGGCAAAGGAGAAAAGCTACAGCAAGATCCAGCTGACCTGTGTGGGACATCTACCTAAGGAAAAGAGGAAATTCCCCATTCCAAACTGCACTTACTTCTCTCCCTTGACTCTAAAGGGAGTCTGGACCACTGCTGCAGAGGTGGCCACAATCCAGACATCTAAATGTGGACAGACAAACTCTATCCAGCCAGAAAAATTTCTGCTCAGATGAAAACCCAATTTCTCTCAGCTAACAGAGCAACCTTCAGAGCCTGAGCCTCACTAAAAGTCCATGTCATCCCCAATGACTGTGTCCTTGAGAAGTCCACTGGCATCGAGGCAACCAAGTCACTGAAGCCCCTTCGGAAAATCCCACCTGCCAAGCCTATTTTGCAAAATGCACTTCTGTCACACACTGCCACACGTGAAGGTTTCATTGCCTAGGGGAGTGCTTGTGATGACGGTTGCCATTTTTAACGGAAACTCCTTTTTGTGCACAGAGAAAAGGCGCTTTGGTTCGTGGGCTCGCGATGGTGGCCGTGTGGGTGGGTGGGGACAGGACCCACAGCAGCCGTGGGGGCACCGTGCAGGCGCGGAGCTCTGCCTTGCAGGAGCAGGAGCAGGACTTGCAGGAGACAGCTCAGCTCTTCCAAACCAGGGAGAGGTGAGTGAGTGAATGCAGGAGATACTGAGGAGGAAGAGTATCCCGGATGTGTCTTTGGGCTCACACCCCTTCCCATTTCTAGCCTGCAATTTTTCCCTCCCTGTGTAAAAATGGAAATAATGATCTCAACTGCTTTTGGAAAGTGCTTTGAATCCACCGACGAAAAGTGCTAGATAAGATCTCATTGCATTGTTATAATAATGGAGGGAGAGGGAAAGCCACTAGGAGAAGCTGAAGGGGGGAAAACCCCATGTAATAAATAATAGTCTATAAATTATATATATCAAATGCATTAAAAAACCAATCCTCCGAGCAGCAGCTGCTTCATTCTTTATTGTTGATAGCATCAATATAACAGGGGAAATTACCACCTTGTGTTCTGCAACACATCACACTGACTTTCCTTTAAAAACTCTAATGTACCCTGATTGCAAAGTCAATTTAAAATTTACCATAAAACACAGAATCTCGTAAACTTTACAA